>NC_065567.1:26173532-26525882 GCF_022605725.1 Anthonomus grandis grandis
TAACAAGCATGTTATTTATTATGGTAACGCGGGCCCGGTGACGTCAATGTGAAACATCTCAGTGGAAAAGTAGATTGTTAGCTTCATTATCAAATTTGTGTATTCATAAGTTAATTCCGAAGCCTGATTGGTTGTGAAAGATCATCCTATTTTCAAGCCGAAAGGTATCTATTTATTTAATTATTCGTGTCTGTTTGTTGAACTATAAAATATTAAGTTAACAAACATGCGTCACGTCACGCATGACCCGCTAAGCAGCGTAATTTACTGATAACCAAACATATTAGATATGGTTTAAACAAAAACAGATCTCGGATATATATGTCTAAAAATACAAGCAATAATTGCTGTTTTGGTTTCGGTTTATTTTTAAGTAAAAATTGCGCATTTTCTCGATTATTGCCTGGCTCTGTTTGATATTCCATAATGTGTTTACTTAAACAGTAAATGATAAAACAAGGCATACTACACTAGAGATATTTGGAGATAATAACACAATAGTCGACATAACATACGACGAGATGAAGTGGGTAAACATGAGGAGTGTACACAGGAAGATTTTTTTTATAAAGTCAATATTTTTCTCAAAAATTCATTTTCAGCTCAAAAGGGGGTCAACAAGCAAATGTGTTATCACACGGAAGTTATATAGAGAAAAAAATTATCACAAAAGACTCATTTAAATTAAATCACTTTGATTGGGTGACCATATTGTTAGAGCTGTATTGTGCAGATTTATGAGAGTCTTGATTTTGTACATATTTAACCATAGACCATAGAATCAAATAAATGTAGTCAGGGTTTAAAATAATCAATTTAAAAATTCTTCAAGCTATTTGTGCAATAGCTCTGAGGGGGAAGGAGTGCTTTTTATTATATATGTTTATAAGAGAAAAAAAAGTTTTATTTGGATTCCAACAATATACTCATTTTTGTAACATCCTGTATATTCTATGGCTATAGAATATTATTTAAGGTCCACGAACGTGGCCTCCGCGATCTCCCGATTTAAACTCATTAGATGTTCTCCTCTTGGGTTACCTAAAATAATTAGTTGATACTACTTCAATTGAAAATGTTGAAGAGTTAAGAAATAGGATAGTAACAAGTTGGGCAACAATTTGAAACACAGCAGGCTTTCATCAACACTTTCAACAACTTGTATAATCTCTATATATCTGGTTTGTGTTCGTGGTCATGTTGATCACTTTTCCTTTTTCTAAAAACCTTTGATTTTATAAGAATTAAATGAAATAAATAAAAGCGTTGTCGAACATAGTTTTATAGGAAGTTTTCTCAATATTTTCACCCAAGGAATACTTAATTTTCGTGTAATATTAATGCCTCACCTTGTATATTAGCATTGGGCTGTCTTTCAAAACAAAATGGCGCCATTTTACCTATGTCTAATTTGAATTCTAGCAGAAATAATGATTTTTGTCCATCAACATTCATTCCAACCTGAACTTATTAATACCTAAATTGTTACTCCCATGTATTGTGAATTATTCATTTTATTATAAAAAGAGCACACATTTTTAATTGCGTTTTAAACCAAATAATTGGGTTATCACGTTGATATGGCCTTTTTTTTTATTGTTCCCTTATCATAAATGGCTAATTGTAATTTTTTCAATTTTTAATTGATCCTACATAATAGCCGAGTGACTCACATAAACGATACCAACCATTTTCGCGGTCCGGAATGCGAAACAATGCATTCTCCCTATTTTATAGTGGCACTTTATTACGGTAAAAACAATGCAAATCAATAAAACGTAACGCATTCCATATTATATAAGTTTATATTCATTTTTTTAATACGTTTCGACGAAAACGCAGTTGAAACTTGAAATTATTGTAATAAGTATGTTAATCTGACCTATGCAAATCGTGACAAGTTTCTAAACGAGTTACAAATATGGCGGATCAGGAACTATGCAACGGGGGCGGGCATTGAGTCATATAAATGCTCGGATTTACAATTTTTCAATAGAAGAAGAATAATTGTTTTTTACACTATTACTGACCTGTTTGATAATGATTTTATTGAGCACCTCAATCCCAGTTTATAAGCATTTTTTTTCATCGTTAAGTGCATTAGTTATTTTTAAAAACACAATGCAACTTTTCCGCTGTTTCCTAGAAAAATATCTTATCCAGTCCTCCTGAGGCTCCCTCAGGGGATTTTGCTTTAAAAATAACCAGAGCGAAGGCGTATATTTAACGGAGATCTGTTTTGTAAATAAAATATTTAAAAGAAAAACCCTGCTGATCCAACAATTAATATAAAGTGCATCTGTTTGAATATCGGTACAACGTAAACCTATTGTAAACAAAGCGCAATTCTAATTATAGATGTTGTTTTCAACCATTGGACGAACTAGAAATAAATTATCTGCTGTATTACGAGTACATTATACATGACCTGTTCAAAAGTTAGAAGTTAAAACTTGTCCGTTGCATTTTTCTTGTGTTAATTTCGTCATCTAATTAGGCTGCTCGTTATTAATTAAATGTATTTTTTTTGTTGAATTGGCTTGTAATTAGTTCACGTTTTAGTTTATTAAATTACATGAGCTCGGTAAAAAAAAGGACAAGCATAGGTCAAAACGCGATATGGGGAACAATTTTATAAATTATTTTGACTACGTACTCCTTAATGTCCTTGTATTACTGATTTATCTTATTATTTTAAATTATCTCGAACATAGGAAGGTCGAAGTAATAGTCAGTTATAAACTGATAAAATATTATTTAAAAATATCTTATCATTTTTATAATAATATTATAGAAAATAAACATACTGATTTTAAAAAAATATATATCTTATCCTTTTCTAGATCTGTACAAGATGACGGGGGAAATATTAGGTGAAGGAGCGTACGCCAGCGTGCAGACCTGCGTAAACCTCTACACCGACCAAGAATATGCGGTGAAGATAATCGAAAAGGTACCAGGCCACGCACGCGCCCGCGTCTTCAGGGAAGTAGAGACTTTCTACTACTGCCAGGGCCATCCAAACATCATTCAGTTAACCGAGTTTTTCGAAGACGAGGAAAAATTTTATTTGGTTTTTGAGAAGATTAACGGAGGACAGTTGTTGAGGAGGATCCAGGAGTACAAGAATTTCAGCGAGGCGGCCGCCGCGGAAATAATCCGCGAGGTGGCGTCCGCGTTGGCGTTTATGCATGCCAAGGGCATCGCCCACAGGGACTTGAAGCCCGAGAATATCCTCTGCGTTTACAAGGATCGCCTTTGTCCAGTCAAAATCTGTGACTTTGACTTGGGATCGGGCATTCGGTTCCAGGCCAGCGTCGCAAGCCCTTTGGCTACCCCACAATTGTTAACGCCGGTGGGTAGTGCTGAATTCATGGCACCTGAGGTAAGATTTTGTTTGTCAAGCAGATTTATCTGTGAATAATCATGGTAACAGAAAAAAACAAAATGATTAATGTTCTGCTATTACTTCGAAATGCAGACCATTATATTATTTATTTTACCATTATTTTTTAATAGCATTTTCCAAAATAAATAATGTTTGGCATATTGCCGTAAATAAATTTTATTCTTTAAATGTCCTGTATAATAAAAATCCAAATACTAGAGATCCGTTGATTATAATGACCATTGAACAGGTCCACTTATTCCAATCCATATCGTGGGAAAATGTTCAGTTAGCCAGTTTTCTATTATTCTAGCATTGTGATCCCAAGCAGGAGACATTAAATTCGAACCTGCCTTGACGCTCTCTAGAAAGAATGAGATGAGTGTTTTCTTAACTCCAAAACAATTGTTTACTGACAATTTTTGTCAGTAAACATAAATTAATAGTGAGAATCTGAAAACAAACAAAATCCTTCTCCTTCAATATCCTTAATAGGAATTTATTTACACAGATGTTACCACATCTAAGTGCCACTCTTACAAATTGACTATTCAATTATTCAAGATAATTCATATTGATTTAAACTCGTTTTTCTTTACTTCCAGGTGGTTGAGGCATTCATTGGAGACTCAGACACCCAGGCTTACGATAAGCGATGTGACCTTTGGTCGCTCGGAGTAATAGCTTATATCTTGCTATCCGGTTATCCGCCATTTTATGGCAAATGTGGCGAGGATTGCGGCTGGGAAAGAGGCGAGAATTGTAATGCGTGCCAGGATTTGTTGTTCCACAGCATCCAAGACGGCCACTATGACTTTCCTGAGGCGGAATGGAATCAGATCTCCATGGAGGCGAAGGATTTGATCGCGAACTTGTTGATTAAGGACGCGAGGAAGAGACTCAGTGCCCAACAGGTACTGCTGGATTTTCTTCAGTTTTTATCCTGGAGGTTTATTTAATTTTTCTCTATTATTAGGTACTTCAACATCCATGGCTAAAATGTGCTAGTGACGTGGCATCATTGGAAACGCCATCAATTATTAAGAAGAATAACTCGGCCAAGGAGCTGAGTCAGTTTGCCGAGTCCGCCATGGCAGTTAACAGGGTGTTTCAGCAACATTTCAGTATGAATCTGAATTATTTACCGCCAGAGGCAAGGCCCATTAATACGGTAAGCTTTTATTTGAAATTTAAATTAAATCTAAAAAGTACAAATTTAATTAACAAATTATAGTACGTTTTTGAAGCATAGTGGATCAATGTCTGTGTGACCTTTGCATTAAAAATTCTGGCCTATAGATTATTGTGTTCACTTATATTTTTGAGAAATTTTTAGTTGCAGTGACAATATTTGTAATTTTATCCCTAATGTAATAATCATGCAAATAATTATTTTAATTTACATTCCAATATTAAACATGTTATTTAATTGCAAGTATCTGTTTTATTTTTATTTTCTTCATTTTTTAATTTATTTGGACGTTGTTTACTACTTTAGGTAGTATAAAAGAAATATGTCTTTGAGTAGGTGCAAATAATTAAATTGGAATATTGAGCTTTGCATTTTTAAAAGTCTTTTCTCTGTTATTGTGTTAACACCTTGACTATATCCATTCAATAAAAAAGTGAAATTGTATTTATTATATTATAAGAGTAGTTGGAAAATACATGAATGAAAAAAAAAACTTAAGAATTCTGCTGTACTTTGCTAACTTTGAATCTATCGCTATATATAGCATAATATTTTGGGAAAAGGATAGCATGTTATAAAATGTTTTTATTGTTCAAAAAAGCTTAGTAAAAATTAGAGAAAAAAATGCGTTTTTTTTTTCAAAATTGTAGGTCAGGGATTAGAGATTTGGATATTTTGACCAGCACAATTATAACACAAAAACATTAAACTTTAAGTATCAACTTCATAAACTTTCGCTAACAGAAAAATCTCCACATTTTGCATGTATAAAATTATTTAACTCCCTACCAGAACACATAAAAAGGATTGTACCAGTTAAAGGATTATTATTTAAAAAAAATGTTTTTATTTTAGGAGGGAAGTTCACGTCCACTTCATAAAACTACTTGTTCGTCCGCCATCTTGTTCGGTCTCAGTCCACCGAGCGAGAGCAAATTGATGCAACGTCGCTTAAAGGGACGCTCGCTGTACCTACAGCCACATCCTGCGACCAACGCCATCTCGAGCCCCACCTGCTAGTACTGCATAGCAAAAAACAGTTGGCAACGCTGCTGGCAGTGAACAGGGGTGAGGGGGCGCAAAAATCGGTTTGGGTGATGACCAACAACAAAAATGGAGCTCTGGGTCATTAAAGGAGGAGGGGTCGAGAATTTTAATGAGTGGGCGTGTAATACAGACTAAATAATTCAGGTTATTGACTCTGGCTGTAGTGGTTTCTACATATTATTTGTTTACACCGTGGGAGTAATGTGTCTTCTATGCTTAGCTGGATTCATTTCGTCTGTATCTAAAGTCACTTTGGCGTGAAATAATGTACAAAATAGCGTAAAAATGTACTTATAAGTGAGAGTTTAAATGCTATATTTTATATCCTCGTTGGTGATTGTAGTTCTCACTCGTTAGGATTCTGGTAGTTTGACCTCTGTGGAAAATAACAGTAGTAAATCATTGGTCTCCTAACATTTTGTCCTTCAGTTATTTATTCATTTTGAGAGTGAGAGGAAAAATTCATAGGTTTGTGAAGAAAAAAAAGAGGGAAGATTATGAATGTACGTACAAGGCGCGTCTGCTAAAGCGCCTGATAGTTTTGATAAAAATGAATTGTCATTTGTTTTATTATTGCTGATCTACAGACCGGGAGTTTTTGACTCGGAACTCTTACTGATAATATGGGTCAAATTTTCAAGGGTCTGTGGATGTAAATTTTTTTTATTGTGTATCCTATTCTTAAAAGAAAAATATTTGCTTTGTGTACTACCATATAAATTTTATTATGATTGATAAAGTGATCAGGATTATTGGCCGCCTTAGTAGACACGTTCGCGTATTTGTTGATTTATTTTTTATATCTCAATGTTTGTAATAATATTTTTATTGATTGTTAAACAATCGCATCACCCAAATCTAAAAATTTATTATTATTATTATTATTATAAGGTTTCTCATGCCATGATTTATACAATTAATTTTTTCAAGTTGTGTAAGCACAACCAGAAGTTTGTTTTCTTTTTTTATACATTTTATATTCAACGACCGAAAAGTCCGACTGAATACCCGAAGATCCCCCATTTAGAAGATGCTTATTTTAATGTTATTTAAAAAAATAATAAAAACCTAAAAAAAATGCCAAAGCATAGTTTACGGGAGCTTCTGGGTTCACTTTGATCTTCCGGTCCAGGCCTAGTTTATAGATACTGCGCTTGATTTTTTAATACTTTTGTATGTTTTGAGGTAGATTGTGCTATCCAGTCTACGTTTTGTGATAATAAGTAAGTTGCATCTGACAGTGCGATTTAGCCGCACGTGATAGACTGTAGACCGCCGTACCTGCTTTCACTTCAGTGAGATACGGAACATTAAAACTGTAAAAATACACCGCAAGAAAAAGGCGTTTTGAAAATGAAAACAATATTAAGCACGCGAACATTATTCAAAACTGTGATTTTCAATATTTTATAGTTTTAAGTAATGTTTCGTACATAGATGAATGTTTTTTTAGCCGTTATTTTCAAAAAGAACTTTTCTTGTCTTGATAATGTGAAGATCCTAGGGGCGCGCGTCCCAGTCACGTACTGACAGTCCATTTGTATAATTGTACAAGTCCTACATAAGTTTGGGTATTTTTTTTAAACGATTTTTGTATCTTGGCTCAATATGTATTTTTTGCCCCCCTAGATTTAAATGCATCGGATACATACTGACACAATTACGCAGTCTAAAATATCGACAAAAAAAAATTTTTCCCTTGTAAACTTATATAGACTTAATGTGGGAGGGATAGAGAGAAGTTTACAATCTAGGCAAAAATGTCAATTTCATCTAAAAGTTTCTTAACACCATCTAGGGCATGAAACTAGGAATAATAAATTTTGGATTTGATATTGTGTTTCGTGATTCTGTCATTATGTTTATCCAAACTGGGGTTATTTCGTCAAAGAAAGTTTATTAAACAAAAAAAAATGACAAACTGGCATGACATGGCATATGTAATTATCTTATTTTTGACGATTCATTAAATGAATAGAATGCTCAACTTCAGGTCATTGTGATAAATCAGCAATAAAATCTTGTTTCCAGGAAAATTGTCTTTGCCAGTTTGACATTTTCATCTTCCAACACTCAGGGTTGTATTAAGTTTGAAGCGGGCGAGTTGACTAGCTTACAAAACTCGTATTGGATGAATGAGTAGCCGAATGACTGGCCAAAAAGCGAATGAATGCAAAAATATCCCTAAGTTACTGACAAATCAGAGTATTCTTCTTTTTAACATCATCATCAAAAGCATTTATTGCTGCATTTCGCAGTGCAACCATCGATTGTTGTAATTTATATGACCATGAGTGCCATTGAAGAATTTTAGTGTTTACTTGGTAAGAGCCTTGTGTCCATAAAATGGAATATTAAAAAAAATATCTGCTCACTTACAGTAAACGCTAGAACTCTGAATTACAGTGTTGTTTTCTACTTATTTTTCTTAAAAAGAATTATGTCTTTATACCCGCAGATATTCATATCGCAAAAGTTTGTGTTAAGGAAATTTCGTCTCGTCAAAATATCTTTTTCACTTTCAGCAGCATACGTTTTTTTGGGAGAATAATTTTAGAAATTTCTGTACCGAGCGTGCTTTAATTTCTTAAATAAAGACCGATTTTTCTAACTTGTGCATTTTTATTCGCCCTTTAACAGTTATATAAAAACACAAACAAATTTGCTTTAAAAACTTTTTATTCATTAGAACTAAATTTCAAAGTCCAAAATAAATACACAAACCATCTTATAAACTTTACACCGAATGCTTTAGTTAATGTTATGCATTTTGGCAAAGAAAAACTCGTATTCCTAAAAAAAAGGATGAACAGATTTTCAAATAAAAGAAAAAGAGAAGGAAATAGTGCGATTAAGGAAATATTCTTATTTTATAAAAGAAAATGTACAAATCCTAAATATATTTACGTACACATGATTACCATATCTTTAGGTCACTTAGTCTTGCAATAGTCATTTAAACAAACACGGCATTCTTAATTACATCGAAAAATGAAACAATATCACGCCACCTACCCTAAAATCTAATTTCGTTAAAAATTTGGTTCACATATTTTTTTTTTATCATTATCATCATTATACTTAGCTAACACCTGAATTCAGAGGGTTCAGAATCAAAAAGTGTAAAATATACTCTCCGATAGGCTAGATTTTGAACTTTATAACCCTGTATATAACTTTTACTAACTCTGTTCACCAAATACATTAAAAGACATTTTACCATTGGTACTCATGTATTTTGATGGCAGTTTTAGTAAGAATGCTCATCACGACCATACCATTACGTATGTGTTGAATACAATAACAACATTTTAAAATAAGTCTTAATAAAGCCGTCTGAACACTCTGTATCCAGTTGGACAATTCACTATTTCCATCTCTCTTGCATTAGATCTGACCAATAGAAACGCGCTCTAAAAGTCATTTTTTCATACACAGATATGTAAGGACACACGTAGAAGAAAACTGACTAGAAAAGGAATCACTTCCTTGAAGTAGTCGAAACAAATAGAGCAATAAATATGTATTTTAAATTGAAAAACGAAAATAACATGGCATCAAAAAAAAATATCAAATTCCAAGACTTATAGCTATAACGATGTGGTATAGTATCACACGGCCCTGGACCTTACCGCAGTTACAATATAATTTGGCTTAAATTAATCTTTCGAGTACATCCTGCTCAGTCATACTATTTAATAAAAAAAGAAAGGTTATAATGGAAAAAATATTGGATCAGTTCACAATTTTCTAAAAAAATAAGGATCTTTATGTACAGGTAGATTCATGTGCAACCAAATATACTTATGGTCTATACAAAGTGATTTTGAAGTTGAATCATTATATTTGTAATAAAAACACCTTGCTTCGCTGAATTAGTCTCCTTTTTTTACCATAAGTATAGGCCTGTATGGCTCACAAATCATTTCTTTTTATACTTTACGATGTTCGAGACTAAAAGTATTAAAAAAAAAAACGATCGCATGTAAAGTTTAAAATAAACTCTTAATAAATTCCGCTATCATGACAAATACATACCTTGACAATAAAAAAAAATTAACTAGTACGTCGATTCAATAATGAAATTGTCTATATTTTATTGTCAAACTCTAAATAACATATTTCAGACGTAAAAAAACAACTGTCGTCTCTGAACTAACCTGTTAAAAACAAACAATAGCATATATACAAAATAAAAACAATATAAATAAAAATATAACAATAAACTAAAAAAACTTAACGTCCAGTTCAGTTCATCGTGACAGCTGACATGATAATGCGATTTTAAAATAGAAAACAATTTCAACATTCATGTTCATCTTGAGGATTAGCTAAATGGGTATGAAAAATGGTAGGTATGTGTAATATATATTCGTACCTAGTAATTTATTACCCTTATTTATTACCTAATACTTAAAGTTGCATATTATAATAATACGATGTACATATCTAAAAAATAAAGTCCAGGGCTCTCATGCATAGACTAACATGACATGTCATTACAAACATACTTGACATGACACGGCATATTAGACATACTTGACTTGAGATCTGAATAATGACCCTAATGCACAAACCCTCGGCCTAACTAACATTCAAAGTTTAGAGAAAATACTTATGACAAAAAATATCACCATTTACCCTGTGCAAGTCTCTGGTTTCAAAATGCAAGTGACCATCATTTAATATGGGAAACTTTACATTAAATGCAAATCATTTACAAACTTGTACACTTACTTGGAGAATCATTAAATAAAATAATAATCTAATATTATTACCATATACTTTCTAATAACTCCGTCCTAATCTATAACAACAGCACGTAGTACATCATTATTTGTAGTTTTAAAATTTATTCTTAGAGAACTGCGTTTGTTTTGACTAAAGGCACAGTTAGTTTCTTTCTTGAAAATGCAACTGGCACTAACATGCCAATTTGAAAGTTAGAATGAGCAATCAAAGGTAAAAATAGTTTCCCAAACATGTCATGCAAAAACTAAACCTTGATAAGAAATTAAAATTCTTGATTTATTTAATTATTCTCCACGAAAATTCTCCAATGAAACAGATACGTATATAAAAACAAAGAAATGTTGAGGAAATTTCCCATACTATATAGTGAAGCGGACAGACTTGCTAGGTACTAGCTAAACATATCTTACAGGTACACAACATTAAAAGACAGCAACAGAGAAAAGAAATCAAAAGCCGCCTAGGTAAGGAGGGTAACCAGGAGGATGAGGTGGGGTGGGCTGAGGGTAACTGTAGTACGGATAATTCGGGTTTGGTACATGAATCCCCGCCGGAGTGTAGCTCTGGGGGTACGCGGATATTTGGGGATAACCGAGGGGCATCGGCTCATAGTGCCCGCTCCATGTCGGAGTCGGATAAATAGGGTAACTCGATGAAGGAGGATAGTTACTGTAAGAAGCAGGGCTTACCCTTGCACCTGCGCCAGACGAGTAACTGTTCGTGTAGGGATCGGCTCCCGCTGGGATTGCGCCGTTTTCACCCCCACCGCCGCCACCACCAGTCCCACCACTCAGTTGAGCAGCGTTCTGACCGCCCTCACCATCTGTAATGCTGGGAATTTGATCTACTAACGATTCCAGACCAGACAAGCTTTTGGAAGCGATATCTTGCTGAGATTTTTGCTGTTGGCTCGAACCTGAATACTGATTACTGTCTTGAGTCTGGCCCGCATCCATGTTGTACGGCTGATAATGATAGTGGTGCTCGCCGCTGTGATTCGATGGAGGCGCAGGGCTCATGTGGTAATGATGGGGGTTTTCGCTATTCGTTGACGGCGACGGGCTAAGTCGGCAATCTGCCTCCTCGTTCGCCATACTCGTTGGCGGATCGAAATCCGGCGGACCAATCGGCGACGCCGGAGATCCGAGCTGCTCAGAACTGATCGCCGCACTGATCTCCGAACTCAGATCCGAATGGGTGAACGGCTGCGAGTGCGGTCTAGGTGAATTGCTGTACTGAGGTCTCGCAGGCGATTGACTGTACGCTGGCCGCGGTGACTGGCTGTATTGTGGTCGAGGCGACTGGCTGTACTGCGGTCGCGGAGATTGACTGTACTGAGGTCTTGGTGATTGGCTACTGTATGGGGGTGGTCTCGGCGAATGATGGTTGTGATAAACCTGCGCTTGCGCGGATTGTCCCTGAGAACTGTACTGCATCTGCTGACTAGCGGTACTGCTTGGAGGCGTCATTGCACTGTTCATTCCGTAGAAATGATTCGGCGATGACTGCGGCATCGGCGACGGATTCGAAAAACAATGACTGGCCATTTGATGCTGTGTCGTCGCCGCCCCCACGGTCTGTTGTTGCCCAGTGCCGCCGCCATTGTTCCCATTATTCTCCGCCACACCCCGATTATTTACACCGTCCATGTTTTCAAGTTTGACCTTTTTCGGCCGGCCGCGTTTCTTTTTTGGGAAATCGCCGGCGCCTCCGTTGCTGTTGTTACTGACCGAGACCGGTTTACGGACGACCGGTTTCGGAGGCGGTTCCTCGCCCTCCACTTTGATTTTCTTTGGCCTTCCACGTTTCTTTTTACAGGGGATTATCGTGCCGTCTTCAGTTTTAATAACGCCGGTCCCACTTAGATCGGTAAGCTCCGAAAACAAGTCTGCCTTTGGTTCCGCTTCGTAGCACGATTTGACTTTTGGCTCGCTGAAAACCATTTCGTTCTCATCGATTTCCGGTATCAGTCCGTTTAAATAGTCACGGAATTTTTTTAGGGCGGCATAAAATGGCACCTTATCAGCTGCACGAGGAAGCTGTGCACATCTTGCACTCGAAGATGGCATTACCCACATGTGCTAAAAATAAAAAATTAGTTTCAGGTTATTTTCATTTACGAGGACAAATTCATTTAAAGTTCAAGTATTTTTTTCTTCTTTTATTTTTTAAATAAAAAATTGTCTCAAGTAGAAACTATGGCATTAGCATTAATTTTTATTAAAATAAAACACCAACAACAAACTTCAACAAATTTCCAATGAATCAAAATCTTTATCACTACGGAAATTCTCAAAATATGTTAAACATAATCTGTTACAAGAATAAATTACTGATTGACGATTCTTTTCTCTTTAATTTTTTTATATATTGTATTGATTGATTATTATTTAAACTTTACTTAATTCAAAAAATTAAGTGGCTGAATGGTGTATTAGAATGTGTGTATTTCAATTTAAGATAATAATTCATATTATATCTTTGGGGCTTGGGAGGAAGGCTCATTTGCTTATCATTTAATATAATCATTATTATTATAATTCAATTAGTATTTAATTTGATCTGCTCTTCAAGAAAGTTATGAATCGGTTCTTTTATAATCGCGGAGTCGTCTTTTATTGGTCACATTTAATTAAAATCGATAATCGATATCTATTACTATAAGATATATCATTTGTTTAAATTGTGATCAACAAAATTGTATATAATTTGATTTCAAGAGGCTGACATATCTAGTAACAAGCCATAATTTCTTGATGCAACTTTTTCCTAACAGATGGATAAGACAAAGAAAATTGATTGAGTGGCCACCAAAATTACCGGATATAACCCCACTAGATTTTTTATGAATAGACCAAATCATGTTAATTATTTAAATAAAAGAAATCGACAGGAAATTAGACTAATCAATCTGCAAATGATTGTATATGTATGTGGAATTAAAAGTTATTTACCAACTACAAAAATGCATGGAAGTAAATGCAAATTAAACATCAGTTGCAATAAATATTCTATAAATTTGTACTTTTTTATGTTTCACTAGTCTATTACGTCAAATTTAACAATCCGCTGACTTTAAGCAAACAGTTTACTATACAACAAACGTTATAATATTTAAGGTGTCATAGGTTGTACTTGAAATACCCTATACAGAAAATTTTTACTGCAAAAAACAAAATTAAATTGTAAAGGATTGAATTGTAATAGTTCTTCTCAGAGCTGTTGATCACCTTACAATAAACTATTAATTTTATAAAAAAAACACCCTTGCAAAGAACTATTATATTTCAAAAATGTTAATTGGACACTTACAGTGTTAGTTCCTTCCACTAAGTCAGGTTGCCTTCCAAACTTAAAGTCTTTTTTCCCAGAAAATACTTCGTAAATCAATTTTCCGTTGAACACTGCTATTTTAGGCCTAAATTTCCTTAATTTATCTAGCAGAATTTGACTACCCTCCTTAATTTCTTTGCGGGTTAAATCCGCACTACCTTTTGTCGCACGTTGGACCATATTAGTAAAACCTATTCCAACCTAAAGGCAATTCATTTAGATTTAAACTGGAAGCAATATTTGCATTGCTTTACCTGAAGTAATTTGTAATCCTCATCCGCTGACATCTGTTGGGGTGTCAACCCAGATAAATATAAACATTTCCAGAAATGATTCCCTGGCCCTGCATAATGGTGGCCTTTATAAGCCGCAAATAGACCGGGATTAATACCAATCTAAAACATATTTAACATCTTTAAATCTGTATGGTGAGATGAGTAATAAAATGGAAACTTAAGGAGGGGGTGTGTTTGACAAAATGCTTAGCAGAAAAATAATTAAAATGTTATAACTTACAATGATTATATCTAAATTTTCAGTTAAATGGTCAGGTAACGTTCTTTTTGATACTTCTTCTTCTGGCATACCATTAAACCTGTCATGTTTCTTACGCTCCTTTATAGGCCTAGGAAGTGTTCCATTTAAGTCCTGAGGAAACTCACCAGTTCTAAAAATATGTTTAGTGTGCAATTATAAGTTTTATATTTTAGAGAATTTTTGATGTATGGAAAATGGTTTTTCAAAAAATCCCAAGATTATTGTGAAATTTAACAAATACAAATAAACTAATAATAGTACTTACTCAGGCTTAATTTTTTTCTTTCTCCCACGTTTCTTGGGTCCTGGTAACATTTGATGGTTTAGAGGTGGCAACTGGTGCATCGGTGGCATATGATGTGGAGGTAACTGTGCTGCCGATGGAAGCATTGGAATCGGATCGTCGTCGATAAAACTATATGGATCATCCAATTTTTCCCTTTTCACTTCATGATTATGGTGGTTATGATTCACATTGGCAGTGTTTATCAAAATATCCGCACTTGTTTCATAGCCATCGTCATGAGCTTCCAATTTCATATTTCTAGAAACAAATTGATTATTATGAAATGAAAATTTTTTGAATAATGGTAGAGAATTAATTAGTTAAGGAATCCTTTTATTCATTTGAAGAATTTTTACATTAAAATTTTTAACTTTTATATCCTTTTACTTTAAGCAACACAATTCTAAATAGTATAGACCGATTTTGTATTGTACTTTGTACCTTTTGTATTGTGACTTGTGTAAGTACTACTTTGTGCATTTATATTATTAAAGAATTTGAATATAGTGTGAGCTGTGACATATAAGACATCCTGTAATTATTCATTATATTCTAATGATTGATCTTAAGTTAAATTAATAATTTGACGAAAAGGATGAAGAATGGTCTAAATTTGCCTACAGAAGATTTCTACTAGACTTATGTTTTCTACATAAAGTAATGAATGCTACTATCGATTAACCTCATTTGTTGTCACTTCTTAAGCCTAGAATTCCTTTACAAAATATCAGACAGTGTAAAACACACTAACTACTGCATGAATGAAGCAACTACACGACTAGTCTAAATTACCTGTCCTAAGACCAATAAATCTGTTACTACAATTAAGCAAAAACTATGGTCTTATTAATAATTTGTGTTAAATGATGTACTTATTGTTTATGGTAATTTTGATCTATATGATGGAATTTTCTGTAATGGAAGAATGAATGGAAATTCTGTTGATGGATAAATAAAATAAAATACAAATCATGCACTACTTCATTTAATCAACTACTGAAGCTCTTGTATCTTGGTAAAATTTGATGTGTGTCAACATTAATAAGCAAATCTACTCATTGGAAAATTATAATAAAAAATCAACAGAATCTATAGGTCTAGGTTTTAGGGTTAAATTTTTGTCTTCTAATAAGAACAACATACTCATTAGTAAGTAAACAATAAATAATTATTTCGATTCTGATTGATTTGCTTGTTAATTGTAATTTTGCAACAGAAGGTTCTGTTTGATTAAAAACTGGTATATAACTGCCAATGTTTGAAAAAAAAAGGTGTAAAGTAACTTGTAGGAAGAAAATTTCAGCAATATTTTGACTATAAAAAAATTTCTAACTGTAAAGTAATTTTTTTTTTATTATAGTTTATAGTTGATAAGCAATTTGAATATTATCAATATTTTAGTAAATCCTCATTGAACATTACAGTATTCAAAACAAACAAACTTTGATAGTGAGACAGTGAAAACTGATGTAAACTGTGTTTGTTTGAAGGATCTATTTATTGAAAAGTGATCTTACATAATGGAAAACAATCTGATAAAAGTGGGTAAATAACACTATAATAACTAATATTTACGAATACTTACAGTTTATATTTGTGAGGATAATGGTTATGATTAAACTGTTCATAGGATAAGTGATGCTGATGCCCGGCTCCTGGTGAATTATGGCTATGGCTGTGGGTATGAGTATGATGAGATTGAAGTTGATTATGATGTTGATGATCTGGTGGTGGAGGCGGTCCAGTGCCAGTGCCATTAATGCCAATGCCAATATTGCCAATTTGATTATTCCCAGCGGATCCTGAGGCAGAAACTGCTGTTGTTGAACTTGTATTTGTATTGGAAGTTTGTTGGTCCATGGTTTCCCCCAATAAAGTGGTTGACTCACGAAATAAAGTTGCCACCTGCATTGGACTGAATTGATGCTGCAATGGTTTTGCTTTGGCTGGTTGAACGATTTGGAAATTGGAACGACGCGACGGAGGATCCGACTGTGGCCAATTTAATACGACGGGGACGAGAAACGGCCGCCGAAGCGGGTACGCGAAAAACCCTTAAACTGTTATCCACTTCACATTTAGCTGGTTCTCACAATTTGCACTACTAACTAAAGAAAAACCAGACAACCTCACCCTTTAAAAATAGTTCTAACTTGTGATTGGTTCAACAAACGTTTTGAAAAATCAATATGTTATCAGCCTCCTGGCAGGCCTGGGTTTTGCTTTGCTTTGCTGCCGTCGCAGCCGCTGCTGCCATCCTGCTGATCAGTGTCGTCCCTCGACATTTTTTTTTCTAATTTTACCCTACTCAACTATTTTTTTTTTAATTATTTATAAAATGGAAAAACTTGAATGCATGTTAACGATGGCTCCTTTGGGGGGAGATCTTGCATCAGAAGCAATGCAATCAACCTTGTACACTTTTAATGCAATCAAGAATAATTAAGAAACAGCTGATTGCAGGAATTTTAACGCGCATGCTCATGTTCAATCAAAATGACGTCAGTGCAGTACTGCGACGTACTTATTTAGGGAAATTAATTAGCTGACATTACTATGATACTTCAAAATGATTTCGGTGTGACTTTAGGAACGCGAAAGCACAGTGTCAGCTTCTATTAAGGGCACTTTTCAGAATTAACCGGTTAATCAAAAATTTTTCGTTATATCTCAGGTTGGCGTTCGGTTACTTAAACATAGGGAAACGCTTTGGTTCATTTTCTTAGAATTTGTTTGACAGTTGGCAGCTTTAATAATGTCTATGTTTATTTTTAAAATTTTTCAAAGCAAACCTAACAAACTATAGAAAATTCTGAAAATGTTGCCATTGTTTTGACGCTTAAGAAACTAAAAACCAATAGTCTGTACAAGCGAGGGGTGGTTAAAACCAAAAGTAAATACCGCTTCATACGAGCGACTTTTGGTATTTACCATGAGACGTCAAATGACGTCATCGGTTTAACCGCCAGTAACCATACTTAGGGTATGTACCGTTTTCAACTGTCAGTACAGGATTGTACTGTGCTGATTTTACTGTAATTTGTCGTTCCGATTTTATACAGCGTGCTGTTTTGCTCCAAAAAAGGAACAGTTTTCAGCACTGTTTTCACAACCACAACATAACCTATAAAACCAAATTACCTGTTTCTGTTTTGTTTTCCGGTACGGTGTTTTGCTTTATTAAAACCAGACCACATTTGTTAATAAAATAAATATGTCGAAAAAAGCAAGATGGTAAGAATAATAGACGCAGAAAATAATTTTTTACGTAAACAAGAAGATTCAAGAAATCAACATCAACAACACTTCTGACAGTTTTGACATTCCCCCACTATTTTACTGTCCCTACAGTAGCTTTTATCCTCAGTCAATCCAGTAAAGATTAATGACGTCACAGTGACGTCACTGACGCTTTTATGACGTCATTCAGTACTGAATCAGTAAACTGAAACAAATATCGGAACGACGTCCAGTAAATTCAGTACTGACAGTTGATAACGGTACATACCCTTAGAGGGAAAGTTATAGCGGTTGACAGCTGACAAATAAAAAATTGGGAAACGCTGCGACATCGACAGAAAACATCGATATTGAACCAAACCAAATTAAAATATCTATAAAACATCAAATTGAAAAATGGGCAACAAAAAATTTACAAAAACTAAATCGCAAAAAATACTAAATTAGGTTATGAATCTTTGGAAAAATCTATTTGACCGAGATTCCACCCCGGTTAATCCGATGCCTTATCGGTCGCAACCAGCTTATTTGACCGGTTAGTTATGAAACGTAAAGTTTTTGTACCGGGTTAATTCTGAAAAGCGCCCCATTTAATTTCGCTCTCAAATCTATCGGTTAATCGACTACCGAAAACTGTTTTCAACCGGTTAAGAGGGCAAATACCAGATACGCTTCTTCCGGTTATGTTTATCTGTCAACTTGAAAACACCTTAAGGCTGAGACACAAGTTTTATGAACGAACACGTGCCTTGTTTTGGAACAACACACAACACTGAAATTTAGGTTTTAAGTTTCAACTCAACTCAAAAATTAGTCTCGGCCTCAGAAAATCCAAAGATTCTAGAATCAAGGTTAAAAAAATAAATGTCTTTTTTTTTCCAAGTACTTTATTGTCGAAAATTTGGTACATGTACACGAATTTTATTGAGAAAGCTTCAGAAAATAAATACAATCAAATCAGATTTTACAAAATATAAAAAATTTATAAAACATATAAAATGCCTAAAAAAAATGCAAGAGAAAAATGTTACAAACAAAATCTTTATAAAACAAAATATATACATGTAGACAAAGGTAGCAGAGATAAAGGGACACATTAAGGTATGTTCAAAATTAAAATTAACAGATTAAAAGCTTAGCATCTACTACACAACATCCTCAGCCTTAAAAAAGTCTTCAATCGAATAAAAGGCTTTTAGAAGCAAATATGACTTCAGTTTACAACGAAACTGGCGCAAAGACTGAACACTTCTTAATTCCACGCTAATGTGATTATAAATCATTAAACCGCGATATATAAATGAATCTTTGATAGATGTAAAATGAGGAATAGGAGGGGGAATATTATTAATCTGTCTGGTAGGATAACTGTGATGTCGGATTGGAAAACTGTTCTTATTTTTGAATATTAAACATGCAGTTTCCAAAATAAATAATGATGGTAGGGTCAAAATACGGCTCTCTTTGAAAAGATTACCACAATGCATTCTAGAATGGGCCCTAAATAAACTTCTGACAGCCCTCTTTTGCAGCACAAAAACAGACTGAATCAGATAATTTGAACATGCACCCCAAAATGGAAGAGCATACCTTAAATGCGACTCGAACAAAGCAAAGTACACATCACGAGCAACATCTCTCCCCAGTTCATGAACGGTTGCCCTAACAGAGAAGCAGCCAGAAGCAAGTTTTTTATTTAACTTTATTATATGGTCAGAAAACTTTAAATCTTTATCAATGACTAAACCAAGAAATGCAGAATTGTCTACCATGTCCAATGCGTTCTCACCAAAATCAAGACTCTCAGCTTGAAAATTGAAACCAATAATGTGGGACTTTGACATATTTAAGCAAAGTTGATTGGAATCACACCATTGCTTTAATTTCAGGAGATCGGCTGCAACATCTCTGACAAGCTGCTTGGGATCTTTATTCGACCATAAAACCGTTGTGTCGTCAGCAAACAATGTAAAATGTCCACATATGCTAAGAGTAATAAGATCATTAATGTATACAAGAAATAGAAGGGGACCAAGAACTGACCCCTGTGGAACACCACAATCCACAGACTCCCTACCAGAAAAGTCACCATTAAGGTACACAGACTGCTCGCGACCAGACAAATAGCACTCAAACCACTTCAGTGCAACACCCCTAACTCCATAAGCAGAAAGCTTCTGAAGCAGTATCCTATGACTCACACAATCAAAAGCTTTGGACAAGTTACAGAACACCGCCGCAGTCGCCTCTCTTCCATTAACACCCTGGAGAAGTTTGGACAAGAAATCAAACATAGCGTCAGAGCTTTTCCCTGATAGAAAACCAAATTGTTCATCTCGAAGAACCCCTTCCCCCAGAAGAAACTTTAAAAGACGATCCTTCATAAGTCTTTCAATTAACTTAGATAAAGTAGACAAAATTGAAATCGGCTTCTTAATTTGCAATAAGCTAGCATTCTGCAAAAAATATATATTCTTACTCAAGTGGAGGTATGATGCATGTTTGGTTTAATATATGAATTATTAATATAAAAATACCTAGATATTCATTATATCAGATATCAAAATATTAGTGTACAATTTATTATATTAATGCACCTAAATCTTAGGCTATATGATATTTAAATGAAGATATTCATTGAAAATTTCAAAATCTTGCCCTTTGTATACTTTAATGCGCAGCTACTATAATATTTAATCCTGATTGGTCCTATTGTGAGTTTAATCTTCATTGTGACCACCTTCATGTTTTAATCCCTATTGCTAAAAACATAAATGTTTGATGTGTCTCAGCCTTTATAGTTAACACATCACTGTCAAAATTGTCAGTCAGGTGTCCAGCAGGATCAATAATATATTTATTTGGATACATGTAATCGCCTGCAGAGGGCGGTAAATTTAATTTAAAATAAATATATTATATATATAAAGTTGCAGGATTTAAAAATCGAATGTTTGATTACCATATATAAAAAACCATTACTTATGTCACAACTTGAAAAATGTTTATTTCTAAACTTGTCACTCAACTGTTTGATTTTAACATGGGTAAAAGCTCAAAAGAATTATTCATTGTTGTGTCTATTAACAGAAAATATAAAATCCTTTCTAAATACAGGTCATACACCCTGCTTGAACATTCTCTTTTCATCAGCACAGAATCTTTTAAGTAGCATCATTTTATTTTCTAAAGTATATATACACACATACACCTACATTATACATTGTTGAATAGTTGTTAATTATATTATTATTACACAGCATATTATAATTGAGTCGAAAATCGACAGCATCACATCTAAACTAATAACAAACGGTTAAATAAAAATAACATAAAAAAAAAACAAGTTACAACTGATCTTATGTCTACATATTTATGTCTCATTAAATAAATAAATCACATTAAGTGCAAGGAACTCACATCTCACCCCAATATCACATTATGAATTTGCCTCAAATGCATATACCAATTATTTGCCAATAAACGCTATGTACAGTAATTTTTTGGTAACGGAAAAAACATAGTAAGTTTTTAGTCATTTTAGTATAAAAAAAAATATATATAGGCACATACTACATAAGTATTTAGTTTTAGATGTGACTTCCTATTTACTTTTTGAATATTATGGTTCTATATTCGCTTAAGTGAAGCATGTTAAGCCTCTATTTAATATATAAAGTTAATTGAAGCATAATAGCTATATATGCTAGGTATGTATGCAAAAAAGGACCTAGATATAAATAAGTCATATTTCGGTAAAAGGCAGCATTGGACCTTGGTGCAAGAAAATAAGAGCAGATAGAATGGTTCAACTTTATTGCATGTATTCTTCTATTTCTATAGAAGAATATTTTGTTTTATAAAAGTTGAACTATCCTTAAATAGGTTACCTTAAAGGCAAATGTTATCTAAAAGCAAAGAATAATAAATTAGTAAAAGTTCTGTAAGCACTACACTGTGTAGTGTATAAACTCATAGCTTACTTCAGATGAATAAAGGGTAAAAAGGCACTAGGCTGGATCTTAATCACGATTTTTTTTTCAATTTGTTTGATAACTGCTGAGCAAGGCTGCATCAACTGGCTCCAAACAGCTTGGACAAATAGGGCTTCTTATCAGCCATTCATCAATGCATTTCATGTGATAGTTATGCATACAAGGAAGATATCTTAAAGCATCTCCTATCATAAACTCCCCCATGCAAATGACACATTCTCTGATTTTTTTACAGCCATCATATTTGCCAGTTGGCAGGTGCTGAATTAAGCCCATCCTCTTAGCAATCTTAATCTGTTCTTCCTCGGTTAACAATGCCACAGGTCGAGTAACACTAGGGGATGGATTCAAATTCAGAGTTGCCAATGCCTCCTGTAATTTATTAAAAATTAAATAAGAAATTAATGTGATGTATCCTTATTTTATTTACTTGATAGTTTGGTGGCCCAACTCCTACTGGATCAGAGGAGCCTGTCTCTCGTAGATTATCACCTCCTCTCAGGAGAGAAATATCGTCAGTTGTTGACCTTTTAAAGCAGTTACCCATATTGTCAGTGACGTTTTTTGATTACTACTTGTTCGTTAAATATCAAATTTAATAAAACAACTATATCAACTAACACATACATCAGGATTGTGTAACAATAGGTTTTTTTGACCACATTTTGAAAGGCCCCATACAGATCAGCTTTCTGGTCCTTTGAACCATTTACCATCTATGCTATAAGTACGAGGGCATACGATTAATCTGCATACACTAATTGAAAAAAGAATCGTCGAATCAATGTAAAAAGTTTTTTTTTAATTGAATTATAGTGGATAAATAGTAAATATCATAATAAATCACCTGGAACAAGAAAAGAAAATATTTATGACATATGTGACGTTTATCATCTGATTGTCAAAATTATAAAGGTGGTTATGCGGATTTGACGACTGTTGCCATCAATTGATTAGTAGATAAAAGAAGTGCAACTTATCGCACAAAAGTGCGATTTTATCTAACGTTGCATGTTTGATATAATCGCAATCGCATTTCCAAATCATCTGTGACAAGCTTTAATACATTTGTTTTGATTATTTGTTAGGTTATATTATTCAAATTTAAGTTCCTTTTTTGTGTTAAATGAAAAAAGCAAATAGATAAGATTAAGTGTAAATATAATTATTTATTTTTCTACAATTGCAAGTGACAGTCGAAATGGATCTAGCGGCTTACAGAAATGTCGTCGATTTTAAGAATATTTGCAGAACCTGCATGAACAACCAGAATAATCGCGTTAAAATGGAAGATTCCACGATTCGCGTGGAAAACGACACCATTCCAGTCTTAGAAGTCCTCAATTCAGTCCATGAAGTTAAAGTAAGCAATTTTAAACTTAATCTATGACCTCCATATAATTTTACTCTATTAACCTAGTCATTCTATGATCTTATGCAAGCTCTTAACATCTCTTATCTTTCAGCTGCGTAGAGGTTTTCCAGACGAAATCTGCGCCACATGCTTGGATCAACTGAAAGCATTTTACAAATTTAAACTGCAAGTTCAAAAATCTGAGTCGGTGCTAAAAAGACACCTGGGACCATTTGATGAAAACAACCCTAGTGTCAGTCCATTAGTACCAACAAGTCTTAGCCGATATGGTTCTAATATAAAGTCTTCCCGTTCAACAATACATGATCTATTTTTTGATAGGGAACCTTTGGACAAGGTAAGTCAAAAAGTGCTTTATTGTTTAAGAAATCTGTAGATTTTTTTTGTCATTTAGGTGAATGAAGCTGACATTGATCTTGGACCCCTAAAGATTTCTGATGATTATTTTAATGAACATTCACCTACCAAACAAAAAGGCAATTCACAAGTTGCAAATGATGAGTTTGATGATACAGAGGACCAAGATCATGCTGAACCAGAAGTACAAATAGATCCAGCAGTTTGCACAATTTGTAACAAAACATTTAAATCAAAGTATATTTTAAATGTCCATTTGAAAAGGCATAAGTTTAAAGGGCAATTTTTGTGCCCCCTTTGTGGCAAGGGATTCAATTCACAAGGCTGTTTGAATAGACATACCAGAGTCCACACTGGTAGGAATAATTTTTAGTTGTTAAATATGTTAGTTTTGTGATAATTTTAGGTGAAAAAAATTACCAATGTGAAATTTGTCAAAAGAGGTTTCCATCATCTAACAACCTAAACATTCACCTTAGAACTCATACAGGTGTAAAACCATATCTCTGTAACCTTTGTGGGAAAGCATTTAGCAACAGAACAGGTAACCTAAATATTATAACTTAACAATTTTTATTCTTATTTTAATAAATTCAGGTCTAAACTTCCATGTAAGAACCCACAGCAAGGAACGTCCTTATGCTTGTGATGTTTGCGGTAAATCATTTGGGGCCCAAAGCCACTTGGATTGGCACAAAATGATTCATACTGGGGAGCGTCCATTTCCATGTGACCAATGTGACAAAGCATTTATTAAAAAATGTGATCTACAAAGGCACCAATCAGTACACACTGGAGAAAAACCATTTGGCTGTACCTTTTGCGATAAACGTTTTAGCACCAAAGTACATCTCCAATACCATATAATGGTGCATACTGAGGAGCGTCCCCATAAATGCCCTGTGTGTGCAAAGGGTTTTATCCGGCGCTACTATTTAAGGAACCACATGCTTAAGAATCATGGTACTTTAGAAGGTACCACTTTGGAGGATAAAATAGAACAACCATTGAGGAGCGATGATAATGTTATGTTACCTTCAGCAGCACCCTCGGTTCCTCCTTTCCCTATGGAAAATCCTAATTTTGTGTTACCTCATAATTTGCAGCAGCTGATGTAAGAAAATTATTTAATGTGTTGGTTAACTCTGGGAGAAATGCTATAAATTGGAGTTGGACAGTGAATAAATAAAAATTCCAGAAATGTGGGACATTTTTAATTTATTTCATTCTTTTTAATAAGGCTGCAGTAGCATTATCCTAGTGTAATTAACTTTGCGCTTAAAATAAAAATAAAAGTACTTCACCTTAAATACTATCTGAACATATTTTCTATATTTTTGTTGACAATGAATTATTCCAATAATTTGTTGATTTAGACATAAATTTATTTTGTTTTCGGGACCAACGTTTAGAATCTAAGTGGTTTGGCTGTCAGGTGCTATACTTATGAGAATATTTTATTATTATCTTTAAAATTATATGTCTATTTACAAATTTACTATGTGAATGTTAATGAATACAATGATATTGATTATAAAGGTTTTTTTTTCCTAATTAATAAATTTAATATTTTGCAGTTGACCTTTTTTTTTCAAGCTGCTATTTGCTAGCAGTCGAATGTGTCTAAAAGATTACTTAGAAGCCAAAGGAAATTACATAAAATTTAAATCTTTTTTTAATGTCCAGGTTTTGTAAGTGTCCAAGTAATTTTGTATTACTTCCAAAACCCCTTCCTAATTATTAGCAGACTGGTTTACCTCGACTTGTTAAAGTAATTTTTTATATATTGCAGACATTTGGAATAATTTTTTAGTCTTCCAGGAAATGTTAATATTTTTAAATGTCTTTTTTGCCAATTTATTCCATGGATTTCAACTAATTTTGTGATAATTTTTTTAGTCCAGAGAATGTAAAGGTTCCAGGTTCCCAACTTTAGGTAAGCTAGTTAAAGGCATTTTTGCTTCCATTGCAACTTTTTTTTGCGTCTATAGTAAGTTGTGGAATATTTAAAGTCTCTATATCTCTTCATTTTTTTAAGAAAAACGAAAATAATAAATCTTAATAATGCCAAGCAAAAAATGAATTATAAAAATAAAGATCTATATTGAGTAGGTTATGTTCAACTGAATTTTTTTTCTTTCAGTCTCTCTACCTTTGTTTTTCATTTTCTTCCTAACGTGTCAAAAAGCTCCCTTTACAGCGAAAAATGTTCAACACAGACGATCAGGCAATGTAATACCCATTCGCTAAGTTCTTACTGGGTTTTTGATTCAAATAATTGTACACGTCTGCACGTCGTTGTTTTAAGTGTCTATCTATAGTAAAAAAATACGCTGCAAAAACAGCAAAGTTCTACAACAGTTGCGACACAGGTGCAGTACGTCGAATTTTGGTCGAAAATAAATGTTGCAAAACCAACTAAATTTTGCACTGAAAACAACGTTGCAACTTGTGAAAATAAGAATAATCTCAACTTAGGTGACTACAAATTATTACTCGGGCACTGTCTTTAGATAAATAAAAAACCGATTAAGAAAAAAAAGCAATTTATTCAAAAGAACCATTAGGACGTCATTTAATATTCTTCAGCATCATCTCCTTCGTCTTGTTCGGTGTCCATTCCTACCTCTTCATAATCCTTTTCTAAAGCGGCCAAATCTTCACGTGCCTCCGAAAATTCCCCTTCTTCCATTCCCTCGCCGACGTACCAATGTACGAAAGCACGTTTAGCGTACATAAGATCGAACTTGCGATCCAACCTGGCCCAAGCTTCTGCAATAGCAGTCGTATTGGACAACATGCAAACGGCACGTTGGACTTTGGCTAAATCTCCACCAGGTACAACAGTTGGCGGTTGATAGTTGATACCAACCTTAAAACCGGTTGGACACCAGTCAACGAATTGAATGGTCCGTTTGGTTTTTATGGTGGCAATAGCAGCGTTGACGTCTTTAGGTACAACATCTCCTAATAAGAATGAAACAAATGATATGCTTACTTAAATATTCATAAATGCATTTACCTCTATATAACATACAACAGGCCATATATTTTCCTTGTCTTGGATCACATTTTACCATTTGGTTAGAAGGTTCAAAACAAGCATTGGTGATATCAGCAACAGATAACTGTTCGTGATAAGCTTTCTCGACGCCGATTACAGGAGCATAGGTAACCAATGGGAAGTGAATACGAGGATATGGTACCAAATTGGTTTGGAATTCTGTTAAGTCAACATTTAGGGCCCCATCGAACCTCAAAGAGGCTGTAATAGATGAAACAATTTGACCAATAAGTCGGTTTAAGTTGGTGTATGTTGGCCTCTCAATGTCTAAGTTTCTTCTGCAAATATCGTAAATTGCTTCATTGTCGACCATAAAGGCACAATCAGAATGTTCTAGAGTGGTGTGAGTAGTGAGGATGGAATTATAGGGTTCCACCACAGCATTTGAAATCTCGGGTGCAGGGTAAATGGCGAATTCCAACTTGGACTTCTTGCCATAATCGACTGAGAGACGTTCCATCAGCAATGAAGTGAAACCAGATCCGGTGCCTCCACCAAATGAGTGAAAAATCAAAAATCCTTGTAGCCCGGTGCATTGATCGGCTAACTTTCTGATCCTGTCAAGAACCAAATCGACTATTTCTTTTCCAATCGTGTAATGGCCGCGAGCGTAGTTGTTAGCAGCATCTTCTTTGCCTGTAATCAGTTGTTCAGGGTGGAACAATTGTCTGTAAGTTCCCGTCCTGACTTCATCGACCACGGTGGGTTCTAAATCAACGAATACTGCTCTGGGTACGTGCTTCCCAGTACCAGTTTCGCTGAAGAAAGTGTTAAAGGAGTCATCAGCAACACCAACAGTTTTGTCTGAAGGCATTTGGCCATCTGGTTGGATTCCATGCTCAAGACAGTAAAGTTCCCAACAGGCGTTACCAATTTGTACTCCTGCTTGGCCCACATGAATTGAAATGCATTCACGCTAGGATAAGATAAGTTAAATAGAAGATGACGATACTACTATAAATAAGTCATTATTAAAGTGTTGTGGATATTATTAATATTACAAAAATTCATATTATCAATTGAATTTAATAATATTTAGTGCTGTGGGTGTGTACTTACTTGAAGTTCTCTAAATTTCCGGCTCATTTTTTTCCTTAATTTTTTTAAACCACAAATATGTTTTTATTTTATAGAATTAAGTACTGTAACCGAATGATGTACTTTTCACATGAAACCATAAATAGGCTTACTTGAGATTAACTGTGATTCATTTTAAGATAATAATTACATTCTGATAACCGGTATGAAGAGCCTTTTTATCTTTTAAAGTGATAAAAACAGGTAACTTGTTTAAAAACAGATATGAACGCATTTATTTGATTGATATCTCCTTAGACAGTGGCGTAGCCAACATGAATTAATACTGGGTGTTCTTTAGGGGATGGTCTTGAATAAAAACAGTATAAAAATTTGTTCACTAATTTATTTTTATATTACAGTCTTATTTAATAACGCACTGAGACTGGAGTAATACAAACAGAACTACTAAATAAAATATATAAATAACTTATTTAGTACAAATCATTCCATTTCTCATCTATTCTACACTATTTTAGTACAGAATGGACAATAAAAATATTGCCTTACTGCCCATCCTGTATGCTGTACAACCACACTACAACACCAAAAAGCACCAGTCTGAACAAGAGTTTTATATATTACAAATGGATTTTGAAGAAATAAAACAAAAATAAATAACAAGTGCAGTTTATCTGGATTTCTCACTCGTATGCAAAATTTTGGCAACGATCAATCCGAGAGCGGTCAGTGCTGCCACGCTGAGCCCCGCTTTCCACCATATAATTGGGTCACGTACGTTTGTAAGTGCCCCAAAGTCTCTGAAAGTTCTGAAATAGGAAAATGTTATTATGGGGGTAAACGTAGATGTTATAGCAAAACACATTATTACTATTATTATTGCCATGCAACAACGACGAATGCAAATGAGAAAGTATTAGAAACTACGAGATTTTTAATGAATTAGAAATAAAATTCTTTTTAGAGAAAAATTAAGACTTTCAATTGAACTTAATCAAAGCTAAAATAAATTTGCCCAAGCACCATATTTTAGCAACATTAAGCAATAAAAAAGTTGCCTTTGACTCTACTGAACATCGTGACGTTAAATAGACCCTCAGGCAAAATGTATTCACAAAAAAAAGCAAACAAATTCAATATTAGTCACATTCTAGAGGGTTGCCAATTGGAAAAAAAGAACAGTTGTTTTTGAATGTTAGATTCAGATGCAAATGAACATTAAGTTATTATTATGATCGGCAATCCATAAAATAAAAATTAGCAACCTGCAGACTTCGTATAACCATTCAGAAGGTTGCGGGCGCAACAACAGCATGTGAACCATGCGACGTAACGGACTGGAAAACAAAAATATCATAATAAATTATATTGAGGCTGCTTTTAATGTATAGCAAAGCAAATTTGACTTGTTACTTATATTTAGCAGTTTACTTTCTACACAATTTACATTTTGTTTTTTATAATATCTTAGTAGGTAACCAATATAAAGTTCTACCAATATATGGATGTTTCTCTCTTTTTTAATAATAACATAGAAGAAGCACCATTGATAGAACTTTCGGTGAATGTTTCAGGACACATGTCATTTCTGATGTTCACAGGTATTCTAAACCATTTATAAAATGTTTGTTCTATCCTACGTGAATATTGAAATAATGTATTTTTTTAACTCAACCCTAAATAACAATTTATTTATTATTTTGATGTAAGATCTTTCCAGTACTTTACTGGCACGTCCTATATGTAATACGACCACAATACGACTAAAAAGTGTTTCTAAAACATTTACAATGGAACAAACCTGCGTTTATAAAACAAGATCCAAGCTGCTTGAAATCGACTGAAGAAAATAGCGAATTTAATAATTTAAAAACAAAAATAAAGGGTTATCGTTATTTTACTTACGGGAAAGCCGCCATAGTGGCCAACTTGACAAAGACATCTTTGCGGAAATGGCCCTTAACACTGAACCGCTGAGGGGGTAAAATTTTGTATTTTTGGCAGAAACTAACTGGTTGCAAGAGGTACTCTTGTCTCACTTCCTCCAAATCGTCTTTACAAGCAACGATTAGGACGGGAATTTTACTGTCTGCAAAATATTTCTAAAAAGAAATAAATGTTTGAACTGTGTTTTAATGTAGCAATAAATACTTACAATATAAATTCGTGCAATGTACTCGAAGCTCTTTGGATTATTGATGTCATAAACTAAGCAAGCGACGTCGCATTGCACTTCGTGAGGTAGAAGAGGATCAGACACGTTTCCCACGTTAATGTCCCTCAGGACCATTATCTTTTCTTGGCCGTAAATTTGAACGGTGTTCACTGTACAGGATGATATGTCAGTTTTGTCCTTGTTTTCTTCACTGGATTTCTTTGTTTTTGACTAAAAGTGATTACTCAGCACTGATATTTCCAGACAGACATATGCTTACCTCCAAAGTATTTTTGATAAAACTCTTGCAAAAAGTCGTTTTTCCGGACCCTGATGGCCCGATTACATGGCACTGGTATACATTTCTACTGGACTGCTTTTTTGCTAAATCAAGTTTTTTCTCTCTGGTCACTAAAATAAAAAATAATAATTTAAAACCTTCAAAAGGTAACTCTCTTTCTCTTTGTAATATAAATTTAAGTAGGAAAATGTACATCATACTTATAATTAAAGAGTTACTTATTTTGTTCGGTATTACGTTACTTATAGATTAAATCAATTTAGAAAATACTATGTCACATGCTCAAAAATTGAAAAGAAGAAGAAAATAGACGTAATACCCACTAAACTAAGTAACTCATTATGACTTCGTCACAACAATACAGATTATACTTATTCTTTTAAAACCTAATCAAGAAATCCATACCTATAACAGCAGATAATTGATTTTCATTCTCATAAATATTGTAGCCCAAATAAGCTAAATATTCGAACGTCTTTGGTAGGTCAACCAACGTCATCAGAGCCCATTGGCACATATATCCTTGAAAAGTTATCCAACCTTTCTCATTTGTTTGCACAACAGAACTAACATCAAAAGGCCAAGGAGGGTTCGGGCAAACGCTGAACAGCTCTTCAAACTCAGAGGGCGACAGAGCTTTATCTCCGTCCCTGTCGTAACGTTCGAAAATATTTGTGAGGAATTGTTGCCCGCGGAAAGACAGTTCTGTGGTGCAACCGGATGGCACTTTAATACTGCAAAAGATGTATTACGTGTTATTCATAGATTGGATTATTCAGAAAACTTACCTGGGATATAAATACTCTTTGGTTATCTCCAACCTGTCGTTGTAGCCGAATTTCCTTAAAACCGTCCAAGTGGTTTCGTTCCGTCCGCGTTGTATAAATAGATTATGCAGAAATAAAAATCCCTTTAAAGAGACGCTGTTTTGAACGATGCCGTCATTGAGGTTCTTCCTCAACACTGCCTTGACGTCGTCCAAAACCTGAGGCTGGAGGGGCGCGTTAAAGCACCGCTTTTGGAAGTTGTTCAGTTCCATGTCATTGAGGAGACCGTCACAGTCGATATCGCAGATTTTGAATATGCGGGTCAGCGCTATTCTACAGCCTTCTGTTAACTGAAATGAATGACCTAAAATTTTGAGATTCTGGCGACATTAGGAAGAACACTTACACCACCAGTTTCCAAGGTGTAAATTGGAGATGTTGGATGTAAAACTGCTTTCTGTGCATAATAAAATACTTCCGAGATGTTTTTCAGAGTTTTTGCAGAGCATTCAATACAACTCTCAATTTCAGTGTGCTCCTCCATTATATCATAGATAAACTAAAAATAGAACAACAATATAAAAAATATTTTTTAATTAAATTAGTTACTTACATCTATCGTAGAAAATTCAAGCAAGTCTATTTTGTTTCCAACAAGTATTACAGGACATTCACAATCTGGGTGATTTTTTCTCACAAGAGGCATCCAATATGAAGTTATCCTAAAGATTAGTTCATAATTCAGTAATTGGTTCAACATTTTAATATTAATACCCTGTGTTATTGCTAACCACTTGATGCACAATGGTATTAAAATACTGTGTGTGCACCTTTAAATATTAAAGTTAATAACTTAATCCAGTGAGGTTAGTTAATAATAATCGTTTATAAATCAAATAAAAAATAAAAATAGACCTCAAAAATAACAACCCTTTTTAGTCATAACTAAATATTATATTTTATATTAATAAATAACATATTGTATAATTATTGTCAATTATCCATTTATTTATTCCTTTTTTTAATTTAAAATATTCAATATTTTTGGTCTCACATAATAAATATGATTCTGACAGAGAGCATGCTTGGGCTTTTGCAAAGCTACTTTTTGTTGTGCAACATTTCTTGTGTTTTTGAAATAGCTCAATTTTTCTTTATAGTTATTGGATTTCAGCATAAATTGAACTGCTGCTTTTACGTCTATTTGGTTAATATTTAATAAGCTACTTTACCTAAACAGTAGTACAGATGGATATCTTTTGCTTTTAGGAAGCATTATTTTAATTATCCACTTTTGTACAACTTGTAATTTGGAAATTATTGTAAATCCTGCATTACCCCAAACTACAATCCTATAAGAAATTACAAACTCAACAAGTGCATAGTAAATTGTTCTAAGGGTTATCAATAATTATATATTCCTCAATTCATAAAACTTAATTTTCTGATTTTTTGTGTAACATACTTTAAATGCTCTTTCCAGTTTAAGTTTTCATTTAGTATGATTCCCAAGTACTTCAGATTTCATTTTCTTTCTATCTGATTTGGACAATAGCAATGTAATCTTCTGTCGCACTGAGAATTATGCATTTTTATTGTCTGAACTTCAGGTAGTGAGTGTTGTGCAGAGAGTGAAAAGGTCATACATTTTTTCTATGTTTAATGAAAGCAGACTACCATCTAATTACTTTTTTATTCTTTGTAAACCCAATTCAGACTTTTGCTTTAGTCATTGTCTATTGATGTAAATAATGAACAGCAATATTGCCAACACTGTTCCCTATGACACCCCAAATTCCACCTCTAGTTCCTCACTTTCTACCCCTGATATTATGGTGCTTTGTTTTCTATTGCTTGATGGATATTGATGATTGGATAAAGTTTTTAGGCACATCTCTAAATCCTATGTGTTCAAGACGTTCTAGCAGAATTTAATAAGCCACAGAGTCAAATGCTATTCTCAGATCTAGAAAGATTCCTATCACCTTTCTGCCCTTATCTAAATTTTTTCTGGAATTCAGCAGGGTGCATTTTCAGTGCTGGAGTTTTGTTTAAAACCAAACTGGTTTTAGTAACTTATTTTTTCCAAGTACTGAATCAACTTAGATTTGAAACATTTTTCTACAATTTTACTTGTAAGTGTTATCAGTAGTTTGTAGTTATTAGTGGATTTTTTGTCATTTTGTTTGTATATTGGTATAATTATTTTGTTTTTCAACATATCTGGAAAAACTCCAGCACTGAAGAATTGATAATATTTTTTAAAGGTATCAACAAATTCTCCTTCTACTTTTTAATCAATTCAGGACTGATACCATCCCTTGCCTTAAGATGATTTTTCTTTAAACTCTTTATCTCCCTTAGAATATCACAATCAGAGACTGGACCCAAAAAAAAAAGAATTCTCACTACCTGCAACCCCTGTACTCACACCCTAGTTTTTTTCCTATTAACATTCCTAACCACCAGTGGCCCCTTTTACTACATTCCAATTTTTTTTTGTATCTGATATATTTCACTAAACTAAATTTTTATGGCAAGAGAGCCTTATGCCACTATTGGTTAACTACATTTGATAACTTACCTTTTAATAGACTCATCATTATCTACAGCATAAACGATAACCACAACACTAGCCTTCCTGATTTGATCATCTAATTCAGCCTCAGTTTGTTCTGAAGAAGAGTAATCCACAATATTCGATGGGACATGCTCAGGAGTGACATCTGCCGGAATAGTGATGTCTTCTGCTTTGGCAGGAACATTTTCTGGGAATTCCTCACTGACAAGGGATAGAATAACAGTTGTTTTGCCAACTCCACAATCACCCACAAGGAGAATGCGAACGACACGCTTCTGTTGTAATTTTATTACCATTTTTGCTCACTAAAATCAAAAAAAGTATTGTGAGATATACCAATAGTGCGCCCTCAGTATGAATCATTAATTCATCAGGAAAATATTTTCCTTTAAATCTTTATTTACTAGAACTAGAAATGTGAAAAATTGTTTTGGAAGATATACATGGAAAACTGAAACATAATCCTTAATTCCTCAGAAGAGAGTTTAATGAAATATCCAGATCAAAATGTATTTAAACTGTAGTTTATATTACATTATCTTATGTTAATAATAATTAATAGTTAGATGTACCTAGAAAACTAAACCCCTATATGTGCATAAGACAGCATTTTAGAATTAATTTAATTATTGTCTTATATTTATGTCTAGTAGTGTTAGATATTAACACATTAAAAAATGTGAAATAATACTTCAAATTTTTAATAATTGAAATACATATACATTTTATAGCAAATGAAGCAAATCTTTCTCATGTTTGTAATGGTTTTTATATTTGATGGTATAATTGTAAATTTTTGGAAATAATTAATTAACTGATCTTGAGTACTGCATAGGTAATAAGTGAACCTCATGCCCATGAGAGAGTTTATATCTATAATAATAACTACATGCCCCGGTACAGTTCTTTGTGGTATACCAATTTTTTTATTACTTTCTGTTTTTTTTCTATTTCTACTGTTTGTTGCCATTCACCCACATAATTCTCAAAGACATGAACCACAACTCCCCTTACACCTTAAGTATTTAGAACACCTTTATTACACTTATAGGTTGATAATCTAAAATACTAGATTTACTTCTAGCTTTGTATACAGGAGTTTTGAATGATTTGCCTGTTTTAAAGTTAATATTTATAATATGTACTAAAGGATCAAAAATTTTGTCTTGAATATTGTTGAATTGAGTTATTTTTGATCAGTCAGTGAGCCAGCATTAGAGACTCTAAATGCCAAACTAACTGCGAAGCTCTGTAAGACTTTGTTGGACACTATATATCTCACAATAAAGCACTTATATCTTATGCATTGTAAAGACCTCTTAATGGGGGGTCATAAGGGACAATATATGAATTCAAGTTATTGTGAGACCTCCTGAAAACAATACCCCTAAGCGAAAAGAAAATGCAAGGTTAAGTAATTGTTTAGATCTTATTGTGAATAGTTCACCCCAGGTTGATTTATGTTAAAATTTGTCACAAAAATTAAAATACACTGAACAAGGTTTAAAACTAAGTGGTATATAAATAAGTAGCAAAAAAACTATTGGGAATACCCACCTTCGAGAATTACACTAAATGAACACTTTCCAGAGCACAAGAAATTCCTGAGCAAGCAACTGTTTATGGGGTTTGATTAAAAGAGTAAAGTAGCAAGTTTGAGTGGAAAAACTCAACACTGTCTTGTAGAAATGTTCCTATTTTGTAAAAAACTTATAAACCTTTGAAAACAGCTGATTGCTGAATGACATCCGCCTTACGTCATACTACTCAGGGGGGTCCAAAACTGTAGACCAAAAAACAATGTTTCCCATTTATTTACTTGATATAGGAAAAAAGACTTTACTAAAACACTAAATTACACAACACTCTAGTCAACTCTGCTCTACGCAAACGCACGTTGACCCCCACATGACTCACAAATGGCGGGAGAATAATGGACTATTTTAAATCGGGCAATTCCGAAGTCAATCCCCGTTTGCAAAAAAATGATTATGTAGCGAATATCTCCCGCAAAGGGACTAATCTAATAAAACAAGTAAGGGAGCAATTAGACACCTTGTGCAATGCATGTGCCACCGTAGAGCTCTCCCGCGTTGTCTCGATTACAAGCAATAAACAAAGCGGTACTAAAAATAGAATTACCGGCTTTGCGTTCAATGGGTCATAAGGTTCACACGCCCTCTATCTTTGGGGCCGTACAAATATTGCAAGAGTAAGAAAATTTCCTAAAAATTAATTTTCAGGCACAATTTTTTTTTTGCATTTCAGATTATTATACAAACCCTTATTTAGTGCACTTTCCAGATTTTCAGTTCTTCCGGAATCCAAGTTTAACCTCAATGTTAACTATGACAGTTCCATTGAGGCGGCAACGCTGCAGAAATTATCAGGGAACTAACCTAACTTTTTTTGTAAATATCAATTTGTTTACCCTAACTACTGATGTAATCTGTCATCATCACTCAACAAGAGGGCACAATTTCGAATTTTCCCGGTCCGAAATAAATTCATCCACCGAATTTACACTTATACCTGTACAATTGCATTGTGCTGTTAATATATTTAAACATGATGGAGATGGATTGCTTCATGGAATGCGTTGTTTTGGGTCTAGACTCAATAGTGTTGGCAGCTTGCATTAGGCAATACTACCAAAGAAAAAATGCTATATCTTCTATTTTGGTAAGTTAATATGCTTCCCCTTTATTCATTAATATTCAGCAGGGTATCCAGTTTAATAATAACTATAAAATACTTATCAGAATAGTTTAAAACCCTCTTATATCAATGAAAGCATCTTTGTAGTGTGTAGGACATTTACCACCCCTTTATGTTTATTGGAGTTTACCATTATAGAATGCACCTGCCCTGCCTATAGATAAAAATCTGAAGGACTATGTTAAATCCCAGCCTGAATCCAAAGTACCATACATAACTCTCCGAGGCACTGTAAAGCCCATTGGAAATATTTTAATAAGCAACAATAATCCCCTAATTACTGGAGTTATTCAAAATTTAAGAATCAGAGAACATGTTGTCCAAAGAACTTCCACTGGATTTTGGTCTGATTCTGAGCGGACCATACAGGAGGTACATAATGTTGTGCCTTTTGGACTGGAATCGAAAGGGGTCATTGTTGAAATGGCTGAACCGTTAACAGCTGAGTACTTGGAAATGGAGGTAATATCTGATACATTTAATCCAACAATTCCAAGTGTGATTGACCACCTTTGGGGTTTTTTTTTCGGGTGTGAGACAAAGAGGGGTTCAGTCAACTGAGAAAATGCTTAGAACTGGCACTGTAGTCACTGCAGTGGGGGAACTTGTGTATGAAAAGGATGGGATGATCAGACTGCAACGTCCATCAAATGGATCACCATACTATTTAACCCCAATGCAAATACCATCTTTGGTTAAAAAAGTTGAGGCTTCCAAGAGAAATTATGCTATGCTTATTATGGTCTCTGCTGCTGTAGGGATTGTTGTGGTCGGGATGATTGCTAGGAAATATTTGAAACGCAAAAGGGAACGGAAGGAGGAACAGGAGAGAAGATTGAGAATTGCCGAGACAAGAAGGAACCGTAGGAGGGAGAACAGGGACTCCAATGAGTTGGATAACAACGACAGGATTTGTGTTGTTTGCAGAACCAATCCTATTGAGGTAATATATATTTTTAAGAACAATTTATTTTGTTTGTGGTTTATATAAGTATTGCAGTTCTTTTTTGCCTCAGAAATATTGCTTATGCATATAATCTTATGGTGTTCAGTCTCATGCTTTATTTTAAGGATTATTGTTCTATGCTAATCTACTGTTTATTCTTGCTCAATCTGTTAAGCAGGTAACATGCTTGTATTGTTTTAATGCTGTGTGAATAATTTGGTGTTTTAAGAGTCAAGTGTGATTGAGTAGCAATAATTAATTTAAATCAACCGTACCCTCCCGCCTCGTTCCAATTTTTAGATGATCGTTTTACCATGCGGACACGTCTGTCTATGTGAAGATTGCGCCGAGAACATTACCGCCAACTGTCCCATTTGCAGAGCTGAAATTCAGTCCAAGGCACTTGCATATGTTGTTTAAAAAAAAATGGCCAAATTTATTGTGATTTTTGTTATATTCTTGTTGATTTTTTTTTTATTATTTATGAAATATATTTGTCTTTATTAACGTGTTTTTTTCTTTGGAATGATGGTGGGCCCGAAATCTTCAGGGCTATTCTGGGGTCCATTTTAAAACAAACAAATAAATTCTATAACCTTCAAACATACGTTTGTAATTTAATTTACTTTAAAGTTAGGTAAGTAACAACATACTTGACAAAACCAAGGATTTATTTTTGCCTACTATTTACTATTTTTTTAAGCTAATGGGGTCCAAAATCATGCCCCTCCAAGACAAAATCGATGTGACAAATAAGAGAATGATTTGGCAATGATGCATTCCAAATTCTTGCTCAATGCTCACAAGTTTTTTTGTTTTTTGGTTTTTATGAGGTTATGTTATTTTATATGAGGAATTCAATGTTTTTATTGTTTTCCTTTTTTATATATTGTTTTTTCATTAATTTTATATAATAAATGGATATAATAATAATTATTAATATATAATAGTTTAAAAATCTAGTTTAATCCATTCGTGAAACAGGGAGGGGCCCAAAAAAATACAGTGTGATTCCCAGAGATTCTTATTGGTCAGTTCCAGTTTGATAACATTACGTGGGATTAACCTGATTGGCACTATTGGCAGTTTTCCTGTAAGTGAGATAACATTGCACAATTTGGTTGAAATACTAACAGGTGTGGTGTTTTCTATCTAAGCCTCTTTTACAAAGCTCTTTAATAATATGGAGGTGGATGATGATGATTTCCCTCCAAGGGACTATCAAGTGGCACTCATGGAAATTGCTCGAAAGGAAAACACAATAATCTATTTGCCTACAGGGGCTGGTAAAACCTTCATTGCAATTTTGGTCTTAAAGAGTTTGCAGGGGTCTGAAAGGTAAGTTGCTTATTATTAACTTATATAAGGCACTAAAGAGGGACTTGTCCATTGATTTCTCTTATCTTACATATAGTCATATAAAGTAAAGTAACATAAAGTGATTTATTAATTTCAATATATAAAGTATTCACACAAGTCAATTATGTATACCTATATATATATATATATATCTGTAAAACACTCACAAACTATATACAAGTAATTAAAATTCCAACAATTACAACATACAAACATTAAGTATTTAATTAAAATAACACAAGCGTTAAAAATAGTGTTCAATACAGAATAGCAGATTTCCAGGGTTGTCGGAACTTTTGTAAACTATAAAAGGCTTTGGAGCATAATTCTTTCTTAACTGCATTTTTAAGGTTCTGTATTGCTAGGTTCTTATGTTTGTTGGTAGTTTATTGAATAATTGAACAGCTACAATGTCTAGTTGTGAATATTGCTGTGAGTTAAAAATGCATCTTGTGATCTCTTAACATAAAGAATGCATTCCATGATGTAAACTGACAGCAAGGTTGGTATATTAAATTTTATGAATGCTGACCTGCAATCATCCCTATACCCCAAACCCCCTACAATTCTTACAGCCTTACGCTGCAACCGAAATATTCTGGCTGCGGAAGCTGATCCACCCCAAGCCATAATCCCATAGGTTATGAACAAGTGAAATATGCCACTATGGCAATTAACATTTTACTCTGAGATATACAGTCATAGAGGTTCATTAGCAAGACAACACATTGGTTCTTAATTAGAATCCAAACAGATGATCTGTATGAATATCCCAAGTGAGTTTTGGATCCAGATATAAACTTTACTTCAGATGGATTTCTAAAATCTTGAGTGTCTCTCATTGAAAACAGCATCTTTTAGGTCTTTTCCTGGTTAAGTTTAAGTTTGTTAGCATTAAATCAATTTATGGCTTCTAATTGTGTTTCACTCAATATCCAATTCAATCTATCAATGTTTTGATCATGAATAGTAATAGTTGTATCATCGGCGAAAAGTATGTAGGAGGCTAGCTTACCCAATCGTAGGTCAATCTTTGAGATACAATTCCAGAAGTTTTATCATACTATCCAAAAGATTGTAAAATTTAATTTTTTTTTTAGAAGGAGATCATGTGAAACACAATCAAAAGCCTTGCTCAGGTCATAAAAATGTACAAGGAGATGCTCACATTTCTCGAAAGAAAAAAAACTGTGCTCTTCTTCTTTGTAAACCTAAACTGACTATCAGTAAATAGGTTATTGATTTTAAAAAAGTTGGTCAGTTTGTATGCCATGCACCTTTGGTAGGATTGGCAACAGTGAATTAAGGTGGTTGTTGGAGATGTCATTTTTGTAAAACTTTTTTAAAAATTGGAGTCACAACAGCTTTCTTAAAAGAGTTTGGACATGTATTTATCCTAAAACACAAATTTATTAATTTTGTCATAATCAAAATTATTTGCAGAAACCATTGCTTTAAACCTAGTTTATCCAACATCTTGATACATATAAGCAGTATCAAATCCTTGGGAAAATGACAGATATTTCCTACAACTCAGTCCAGTTTTAGAGCATGTACATCAACAGCAATTATTAGTAATATTGGCTAAACTGCATTATTTTGGGTTCTCTTCTCAGGTCTGTGAGTGGTTTTCGGGAATCTGTGGAACAATCTAGAAATTTTTTATGGTTTTCTTAAATTTTGAACCACATGCTTTGAAAGAATTGACCTCTGTATATCTATACCTGTATAAATACATACTCCTTCAACACATTAAATATTTATTGCTTAAATCTCTCATTTTATCACATCTTGACTATCCTGTAATATTGTATATAACTTCCTTAAGCCCTCCATTCTATTTAATAGAGTGCCTGTCTAAGTCTTCTTATCATCAGGGTGTTAAATTTGAAGGCTAATTCACATATAGAACAGTTGTTTTTCTTAATACCAATTATTTATTGATTATTGAACATCATCGATCTCAATCTAAAATCCTTTACTCAGGGATTCTACATCGAATGATGCTGCTCATGATTTTTTTTTTGTTTCTTAGGTAACATGGAAGAATGCTTTGTAAATGTTTACTTTTTATGTATTATTTATTATTATTATATGCCACCTATTTTATTTTGTGCTAAAATTAGTCCAACTTGTGTATTTGGTCCCACGGTTTCTTTAAGAATACTGTTCCCTTTCTAATGTATGCATTCTTAATTGAGTCTTTGAAAAATTCTAGAAAATACTCAGAAGGAGGAAAAATTTCATTCTTCTTGGTAAATACAGTAGCTTTGGTGGAACAACATGCGAAATGTTTGGAGAAAAGAACTAATTTAAATGTAGGCAGATTTTCTGGAGACATGGGAACAGACTTTTGGCCCAGAACCAAATGGTATGCTGAATTTGACAAATATCAAGTACTAGTAATGACTTGCCAAATATTACTGAATGTTGTCAACCAGAATTTCTTGGGTAATTTAAAAAAGTAAAAGCAATCATTCCCACATTTATTAAAACTATATTACAGATTTAAATAAAGTTAATTTACTTGTCTTTGATGAATGTCATAGAGGTGTAAATGATCATTCCATGAGACAAGTATGTAAGTCAACACAACATCTAAAGGAAAAGCCAAGAATTTTAGGACTTACTGCAACCCTACTTAATGGTAACTGCAAGCCTGACAAAGTAATGAAACTGGTTCAGGAATTAGAAATTTCTTATCTCAGTAAAGTAGCAACTGTTGATGGGTTGTCTAAAGTTGCTGGGTAAGTTTCTAAATAAACATGGGTCATTTGATTATTAATTTTAGAATTTTTAGATTTTCTACAAACCCTATAGAAATTATAAGAACCTTCAAGCCAAGCAAATTGAGCCTCCAAGGGGCAAAAGGTTTAGCAAATATAGAATTGTTGATAGAGACTCTCAAAGTTATCAAGACTCCAGAAAACAAATTTATTAATCAAGTGTTATTGGTAAAGCAAGGTTTAACACCTATTAGCAAAACAGAAGGATTGAAGAAATTGGCAAATTGTATTAAAGACATTATTTATAATATTCAAATGATGGGATTATATGGTGGTACTAAAGTGATATTAGCCCATTTAATTCAGGTCAGATTTAGAAAAAAAATAGAATTAGTAACAATTTGGTTTTTTTTATAGATTGAACGATTGAAAAAACATTGCAATGATAGTTTTCTTTATGAAACTTTGAATTATGTTCAGACAGCGTTAATAGGTGTAAATAGAACATATCTTAAAGAAATGGATGGTTTTACAGAGGAAGAAAAGATATTTAAGTTTTCTTCACCAAAGGTATTTTTGAATGTTATTTTAAGTAATTTACTGACCTTATAAATGTATTTTAGATTTTGTTGCTGTTAGAAGTTCTCGACGAATATATCCGTAGCAGGCCTAAATCCGAGCTGTGTGCATTAATATTTACACAGCGCCGATTCACAGCCAAAGTCGTTTATTATATTTTAAAGAGTTTGTCAGAATCCTCTGCCACTTATTCCCATATAAAACCAAACTTTATGGTAGGCTTTAACTGTAATCCATACAATGACACCAGGGAAAACTTGTATTCATCAAAAATTAACAGAAAAGTCTTACAGTCTTTTGATAATAAAGAAATTAATGTTTTATGTTCATCAAATGTATTAGAAGAAGGGGTAGGTTATTCTGAACTGTAAAAATTTATTTGACATAAAATTGCCCTAGGTGGACATTACAATGTGTTCATTGGTGATTAAATTTGACAGTCCCGATGAGTATCGTTCCTACATTCAATCAAAAGGACGAGCAAGAAATCCGACAAGTTTGTTTTATATGCTGGTGCCTGAAGAGGAAGCTAGCCGATTCAATGTAAAATACAGACAGTTTAAGGCTATAGAAAATACACTTGAACAGGTATATATCCGTAGTAGGTTATAGAAGAAAATAAATATTAAGAATTTCAGTATCTAATTGGAAAGAATGAATGGCGTCAAGGCCCCACCAAGCAGCAGATTGAAGAAATGTACAATGAGGACGAAATAAAACCTTATTACGTCAACGGATTGAACTCGGCAAAAGTGGATATGATATCTGCCATATCACTTTTATCTCAATACTGCAATAGTTTGTCTTGTGACAAATTTACTTGTCTTTCTCCAGAGTATTTTCTGATAGATCGTAGAGGACAGAAATTTGCCTATCAAGTAGAAGTCAGATTACCCGTTAAATGCCCGCTTATAGAATCCATTATTGTAAGTAAATTAATAAAATACTAAGATGTTTGTATAATGTGTATATGTGTTTTTAAAATCTTATAGCAAAGCGCTTTCGGCTGCTAAGCCATCATCAATGCTACGTGTCAAACATTTACAAAAAATTTTTTTAAGAGGCTGGACATTTATCAATACGTGACATAACATAAAACTGGGCGCCAATTTTAAAATATTTTTCTCAAACAACATATAGAGACAAGATCGTATTATAAAATAAAATGAATTAAAACAAGTTGCCTTACGTATTTACGTTTAATCCTCTCAACTATTTCTAACTGGTCTTTTAAAGTTTAATTAATTTGCAAAGCGACTATAGCATGGGTGTGTAAACATACATTTTTAAAAATTTTTTTATTTAATTTATTTTCTATATTGACTTCAGTCTATTAAGCCTACGGTGTAAAGGTATGAAATTCCTTCTTAATTCTACTTGTGTGTTTTTCAAATGCCTAAAAACACTAAATATTTTAAAAGAGTGTCGCCCAGTTTTATGTTATGTCACGTATTGATAAATGTCCAGCCTCTTAAAAAGTTTTTTTGTAAATGTTTGACACGTAGCATTGATGATGGCTTAGCAGCCGAAAGCGCTTTGCTATAAGATTTTAAAAACACATATACACGTTATACAAACATCTTAGTCTTTTATTTAGACTTTACATATACGCAGCTAAAACTTTACATTAAGTAAATAAAAAAAGTTGACTCATTACTTTCACAGTGCTGCTTAAAAATTGAGATCCCAAACTAATTTTTAGGGACCGGAGATGGGTTCACAAAAGTCAGCCAAAAGGGCTGCAGCATTGTATGCCTGCATAAAGCTTCATCAGATAGGTGAACTAGACGAACATTTATTGCCAAAGAAGAATATCTTAGAGCCAGAAACGATCGATTTTCTGTTTACACACTATCCCGTCGTAAAAGAACCAATTGCCGGTACTAATAAGAACAGGAGGTTACACAAATTGCAGGTAAGTGAAAAAACACCACAAATTAAACATACATAACTTATTCTTAAAATTATTTTTAGATTCCTCAATGTTTAAAGGGCAGTTTAATCCCAAACAAGCCTGTATGGCTTCATGTAATTGATCTCCAACCAGACTTCGTTGAGCCTGTTAATTTAAATGACTCGACCCTGTATCAGATGTATAAATCAAATCAAACGTACGGCCTCATTACGCCAAACGAGGTTCCATCTGTGTGCGAATTTCCTATTTACACCGCTTTTGGAGCCATTAACGTAAAACTTCAATTAAACGTTTCGAATGTTTTATTAAACCAGGAAGAATTACATAATATCCGAGAGTTTAATGTTGTTATACTCGGTGATGTTTTAAATGGGTTAAAACCTTTTATTATAATAGACAATGGAGAAGAGGCGGAAAATATGCTTTTCGTTCCTATTAATAAGGAGATGAAAATGATTGATTTTGATGTTCTTAAGGAAAATAAAACTGTTAGACCATCCTGGGTGTCATTAACCAGTGAAGAACGTTTGACGTTGACTGTGACAAACGAAAGTCATCTGCACAAAGTTGTCTCTCCATGGTATAGGGACATGGGGGTGAGTTTATTTTTGAGACATTGGACTTTTTATTCAATAGGCCTAATATAAATTATTTCAGTTACAGTTAGAGGTTCTAGTGGCGACCATACAAAAATTTAAGTAATTTAGAAATGTTTCTTATTCTTTTAGCCCCATTTCCTGGTGTTAAAAATCGAATTTTCCGAAAACGCAAAATCCCAATTCCCACCGTTAGATAAAAGCGAGCAACATACGAAATTTGTAAAAGTTTCAGAGGAACAGTCACATTCCGAAACACCTGAAAAAAACTTCGAGCACGTACGTTTTTATAATTTTGGTTTTTTATTTGAAATCACGTTTTCAAAATATAATAATTAATTTTATGCGACTGGAACCTTTGAATCTTAGACAAGAATGCTCACAACAATCAATTTTGAATATGAGTTTTTTGAAGTAACAGCCGAAAAGCATAATTGCATACTGATCGTTAATGGTTTTTAAATCTGAGATGAATTTTCGTGTAATAAACATGGATATTTTAATCGCCTATCAAAAAAATATTTTATTTTTAGGAATATCTCGTAACAGAAGTAACGTTAACAAAAACCGCTAAAAGTCAATTTCCAAACGACATGTTTGAAAGTTACGAAGAATATTACAAAGAAAAGCATAATATAAGTTTGTTAAACCCAACATTGCCACTGTTGTACGTCACAAGTCTAACTAAAAGGACAAACTTCTTCAAGCCACAAGGAACTCAAAATAAACGAAAGAAAAATTTTGATAAGATGGAAATACATTTGATTCCTGAACTGGTAATTAAACAAGAATTTTCAGCTCCTCTCTGGATACAAGCCAACTTATTACCTACAATTATTTCTAGGTAAATAATTTTATTTTTCGCCCAAAAGTATTCTTAAATTACGAGACAGTTTTACCACTAACCAAAACTCTTTATTTTTACTCTTATCACGTGTTTCGATAAAGATGTTAGGATCTTCGGGAGAAGATTAAAACTAAAATAACGTGACGTGTAATGCACTGATGTCTTCCTGTCTAGCTCGTGGGCTCTTGCCAGTCTTTTAAAATGTCGTACTGTCGAGATTTGACGCCATCTTTTTATCATTCTGGATCGCATCTAGGTGCTTGGATTTTAACCTCTCGGAACATGGGGAATGACTGAACGGGATAAGGTTTGCTTGTATTTATAAGGTCTTGGTGTGATGCTATTGGACACGAGCCAACAGAACAGGTCACGCCGCATCAGCAGATCTTTTGGTACATGAGAAACGGTCGGACGGGGGTGTGAACGTAACTGGTCTTTTACGATGGTTTAGGATTGTTTATGAATTTTTTGGCATGGGAAAAAAAACGTATTGAAAAAGTATTTGTTTCTTTTCTATAAACATGAAATTCTAACTTATTATTATTTTTGATAACAAGAATATTTAACAATGGAAGTTGGTTATTTGTTTTTGGTTCGAAGGTAAATTTAACAGATGGAAAACAGTTATTATTGAGTTGTTCTACGAAATTATCAATATTGCATTTGCTTTTGTCGAACACATCATTAACATATCTTAACTAAATTCGTGGAAAGATAGAATGGTTAGTGTTTAGTGGTAAAACTGTCTTGTAATTTGAGTGTCACACGAAAAGTTCCAACCATAGGACTACCAAAAATATTCAGTATTGTTTTTTGTCTAGGTTATCTTATCTATTTCGCCTTGAAGAGTTCCGCGTAAAAATGGTTAAAGAAATTAAAATAGGAGACGAATTTGTCCCAATAAAAAAACCTTTAGAACTGGATCCTCATCATATAACTTACGATCCCCAAATCAGAGGGTTTCAGACCCCCAACATGCTTGATGCATTCGATCAAAATCCGTCTACTACAAAAACGCACATAAAGGAGAATTATGCAAAAAAAATGCTGGAAAACGAATATCCGTGGAAGGACTCCGATGAGCCCAAAGATGTTGAGAGGGATTTAACAGCGTCTATTTTAGACATCGAATATTATGAGAAGTTTCTTTCCCAAAAGATGTCGGAAGTAAATCTTACACCTACTACTGCACCTTCTCAAAATATTGAAATGAAGGCCATTACTTTCTTTAAAGACTATAAATTTATCCCCATTAAACGATTAGAAACTAGCAATATTTCCGTAGGACCTGAATTAAACCTAATTTATAAAGCGATGGCGACTATTAAGGCCAACGATATCGTTAATATGGAACGACTGGAGACTTTGGGAGATTCATTTTTAAAATATATTGCATCGGTAAGTGATTTATTTGTCCTATATATGTTTAATTTAATAGTTAATTTGTTCTAGCTTTACATTTATTTGCGTTTTCCTACATTCAATGAAGGGTCAGCGACCACCCTCAAAGGAAGATTAGTAAGCAACAAGAATTTATTTTATTTGGGAGTTCGGAAAAACATCGGGGGAATAATGAAAGTAAAGGATCTCGAATTGGCTTCTTGGTTGCCTCCAGGATTCAAAATCCCCGATTTGATCGAGGAACGCATAAATAAACACGAAACTTCCTTGGCTTCCCTTTATAAAATTGAAATCCCCTTGGAGCAACAAATAAGCGGTGAGTGTTTGACTTAAATTGCATAATGATTGTGTAAAAGTTTATGTGACATTCAGGAGTGATCTCGGAGGAAACGATCAAAACCATTAGGAATGCAACAACTGCAGTTGATCCCAGTGAAGATGGTCTTGTGCAGGACGTTGCCGAATATTTTAAGAGCAATTTTATTGGGGACAAAAATGTCGCCGATTGTGTTGAGGCTTTGCTAGGAGCCTACATCGAAACCTGTGGAATAATTGGTAAGAAAAAGTTATTATAAAATAGTTGCATAAGCATATTTTTTTTAGGAGGTATCCGATTTGTGGAATGGATGAACATAATCCCACCATCAGAAAACTTGCTACACTTGCTACAAATGCCTTTAAAAAGTCCAATAATTGACCCAACGAAATTTGATAAAGATATAGATTTCCATTTACGCGATCGTGCTAAAGTCGAGGAGATTTTGGGATATGAATTTAAGAACAAAGGGTATTTATTGCAGGCACTCACCCACGCCTCATACACGCCAAATAGAACAACGCTATCTTATGAACGCCTAGAGTTCTTGGGAGATGCGATATTAGATTTTCTAATTACTTGCTACATATTCGAGTCTTGCGGTAATCTGAGTCCAGGGGAAATAACTGATTTAAGATCAGCTTTGGTGAATAACAACACTTTCGCTAGCTTAATCGTAAGACACAATTTGCACAAATATTTATTAATGATCAATATTAAACTACAAGGGATGGTAGACCGTTTTGCTGATTATTTGTTGGCGAAGAATGACATGATCGACGAAGAAGTGTTAATCCTTTTAGAAGAAAAAGATACCGAGGGATTGAATTTAGCTGAATTTGTTGATGTTCCTAAAGTAAGTTATTATTTCAGCAACATTATCTATGACGTACGAACATTTTTGTAGGTACTAGGTGATGTCTTTGAGGCTATCGCGGGAGCAATTTATCTGGACTCGGGCAAAGATTTAGAAGTTGTTTGGAAAGTTTTTCACCGGCTAATGTGGCGGGAAATTGTACAATTTAGCGCAAATGTTCCTAAAAATTTGATCCGTAGGTTGTACGAGTACATGCCAAATGCATATCCTGAATTCGGGTAAGCCATCTCAAAATATATGTTCATTGTAAATTATTTAAAAAACATTCCAGGTCGCCTGAACAAATAGATAGTGAAACTGTCATGATACCTCTGCAGTTCATGATAGAAGGAAGGCGACAGCAGGTATTTGGATTCGGATCTAACAAACAATTGGCTAAAAAGGCTGCGGCTAAACTAGCTTTAAGACAATTAAATTAATTTAAAATTTCTAATATTTAAAATAATATTATAGTTTATATTTTGCTGTTTAAGTTAAGTGTTATATTTATGTTACATATATTTAATTTTTTCCAATGAACTGAGTCTTAAACTTAGTATAAGGAGCCATTTATGGGCCCGTATAACTTCATCTTTTTTTTTTAAACTTCATTTTTGTGAATGTATACAAAGTTTATTAGTCTCGATTATGTTATCTGTTACAACGTTATATCAAATACAAATTTAATCTTAGGGAAATCTTCAGTAAGACTGTAGAATTAACTATATTTTTTAAATTTTTTAATAAATGTTTATCTTAATTTAATTTGTTTTATTAATTATTCCTGAATATTTACAGGTTTTCTTACAATTAGCATTCACAATATAACAACCCAAAAGTAGAATGCATTCTCAGTATTATCAGCAAGGGTTTGTCAATTCAAATCAAATCAAATTTTAATCCAAGAGTGCTGTAGAAGACCTTTGAGGAGGTTGTAGGGAATGGTGTTTGATCCCCAAAATGTAATTTTCCTGGAATGTCTTTGATCAACTCACAAGAGTCCATGGACTTTTTGTGATTTTGTATTAAATAAAAATATAGAAGGTAATTTAGCTACTGGTGCCATTTTTCTGGCGTATTTGAAACCATCAATAGAAAGAGATTAATAGGAAAATGAAAAAGTATAGGTTTGGAGTGGTTTAATATGTATTTGAAAGATAGAAAACAGGTATTAAAAATTAATGATGTTTTATTAGAACCATTAATAAATAACAATGGCGTTCCACAGGGTAGTGTGTTAGAGCCATTACTATTTGTATAATAATTTAATAAATTATATTAAAGAATGCACAACTTATCTTTTTGCAGATGATGCTTTATTTTATTTTAATACATCAAACATACATGAGCTTCAACTTAACTAATATATTAATATCGGTCTTTGAGTGGAGTAATTTAAATGATTTAAAGGTTAACATCTCTAAAACAAAATATATGATAATAGAAAAGGAATGTTTTTACAGACACCATCAAAGTTAAACATAAAAATAGGGGCACATTCAATATAATGTGTAACAAGTATTTAAGCATATGGATATATCAAGACTTACATTTTAAAGGTAATTAAGAAAATTTCAATTCATATAAGGTTCGTTATTTGTTTAAATGTTCACCTTACTTAAACTTGTAGACAAAAAAAACTATTTACAATATACTTATCCTGCTTCACTTTAATTATTGTTCTAGTGTATTATTTTTATTAAAACAAAATGAGTTGTCCCGACTTCAAAAATGTCAAAATAGGGCCATGCGTATTGAGACGTAAAATTGACCCCAACAAAAGACATGTTTCAGGCCTTAGAATGATTACCAGTCAGAGAGCACAAACGCAGATCTAAAATGTTTCATAGACTCCAAAATGTCCTACCTATAGAGAGCACAGTGTTCCTTATTAAAGAACAGTGTTATATATGTTTTACATTGGCTATCTGTTTTGTCGGTATGTTAAAATTCTTTTATTTTATATATAGAATAGATCTACAATAGACAGAAGGAACATTTTATCTATGAAACTATAATATATACTATTCTATAATAGAAATGAGTACATGTTTTCCTTGTTTATAAAATATAATGGTTTCATATTTAATTTAATACGTGTATGTATTTTTGTTCTATGTTAGCGTTGGATTGATATCGAAATCATGAAAATTTGACCTTTTAATAATCGCATAGGAACTTGTTCAAAATATTGTGAAGTTGATAGGTTTCTTTAATTTTTTTCATAAAATTGTCAGTAAATTTTGAAAACAGACTTAAAATCTGAAGCTTTCTCTCTCAGGCTATTGCCAGTCTCAGAATGTATGAATTCGTTTTCACTCCTTATTGTCAACACTCGCTCTAGTGTTGCTTGAATCTTTGCTAGAATTCTCTAGATTTGTATAATACATACAGAGATGGGATAAATTGTATAGAGCACAATTTATCTCACCATCTATATTTCTGCACTAGGCAATCTAAAAAACAATACAAATTTACAAACTTTAATTCAAAACCTCAACATTGATACGAATATTTTTTCTCATAATCAAATTCCTATTTCTACTGGTAAGGTATTTAACTCTTACTTAAATAAAAAAAAATCTCTTTTTATATGTTACCTGTTGATGACACCATTGACAGGTCCCCATTATTTATTTCAATTAAATCTTCAGTACTAATGGTTTCCGCTAATAATGTTGGTTCATACTCTTGTGATTTTAAAACTGTGATATTAAGACTTGGTCAATAAAAACTTTTATATCTTAATAGAAATACTAAATAAATGTCTCGAGCACATCTGTGATTTTGTCACAGTTAGATTTTAAGAAGATAATTTGGAAATAGCTCATCTTTACATATTTTATCAAGTTCGCAATCACTGCTATTGAAACTGTATTGAAACCCGTGACTCTACCATTTTTTTTAATCCTCTTTCTAGTTTGAGCTAGTTGTGATTTGTGACATATCACAAGTCAAGTATAAAAATTTACGGGCCCTTATATAAATATGTCAAGCAACACATCATATATTATTATCGTTAAATATTGTTTATTAAACTATAGAATATACGTATATAGTATAGGTTTACAAAAGGGAGAAAATTTTGACATTTAAAAAAAGTGACACGATTGACATATGTAGATTTTAAACTCCATTATTACACCTCAAATATTTTATTGAGTTCTTCTGAAAAATCACTGTTTTTTGTCCATATTATCCAATCTAATAGCACTTTTTTTACTAAATATTTATTAATATACATATATGTAAAATTGAAATAAAAAAGCTGAGTTATTAGATTAAATATTAATGACAAAACTCTGTTATTCATGCGTATTATTTTGGAAAACAATAATTTTTGAAAATAATTTCTTAAGTATTTCTTTATTAACTTTTTAAGGGTAGGGTTAATGAAAAACGGTTTGTTTGGAGAAAATAATTGTCTGAGAAAAAGAAAGATTTATCAAACTATAGAATATACGTATATAATGAATTCTAGAAAAAATAGGAAATACATTAAAGTGAAACGATAATTATATCAAGTAAAATATACAAATAAAAAAAAAATCAAGAATATCAATTTGCTCAAAACTAAAGGATTTAAAAAAATAAATTTATTTAAGAAAAATGCCGTGGTGTACTGTTTTTATTAAATATTATTTACGATAAATCCCTTATGGTATAAATTAATTATTTTCTTTGTACGTCGAAAAATGCGCCCCCTGATGCCTAAAACACATCTGTAAATATGGCCTATCATCTGGTTTTATTATTTCAGAACGGTGAGGATCTTTTGGCGGAAAAATTCTACCCATGGTGTTATTATTGAATATAATATAAACCATCATTTAACGGTGAGTCTGGCTATCTGAGACCCACATTCACATGACACGAAGATGACAATTCAGAGTAGCGAATCCAGATTGTCACAAGCTAATAACATTCAATGCTTGACAAGTTATTATTTATAACGTTCCAAATAACTAACTGGTTCTTATAAACCAAAATAGGAACAGCAACAGAAAACTCGATAAAATCTTCAAAGACTAATCAGGGGGCAAACCTAATTGACCTTCGTGCGAATGAATAACGAATGGTAGTACCCGGTAATTGAACAACAAACGGAGGATACCAGAGACCCGTACTAAAATTTCAGGCCAGCGGCGCGGTTGCCGGTGTTGTCGATTCTTCGTTTGCCGATCGGTCTTGTGTCTCGGTCGGGTCTGAAATCGACACCTGTTGAAAGTAGGCACGGTATGTTAAGTTTAGTGTTGACTTGGCTGTGTGTTCTCTGTTCTAAATTCAGTTAGAATTCTTCGGCAAAAGCACGGACGCTTGAGCCGATACTCGACGTAACGGCGTGAATATTTCGTATCCATTATACCAGTTTAAATCGGCATTTTTTTACCCCGGTGCCCTTAATTGTGTTGTTTACTGTTGATTTTTATTGTGTCGAATTTGCCGGGGAAGTCGCGGGTGAATTGTATGTTTTGTTTGTGACTCCTCTTGTTTGGATTACCGAGCAGGACAAAACCTTTTTACCTGGTAAGGATTAGGTTTTTTTTAACTTTCTTTATAACATTCGTTCTAATTTTAACCAAACCAGACTGACCGAGACTATGGTATGGACTTAGACCAGTCAGTTAAATACATACCTACTCACCATTAAATTGGTTAAGAATGTGACTGTTGCAAAAAAAACATTCTTGTCTTTCTAATATAAGATAAGGTCAACAATTCATTATTCAATAGATGTCTTATTGTGAATTGTATTATTCCTAAATTTCCTTAATGTTTACAACGCGTCCATGGATCAAGTGATTTTATTTAGTAGGTACAGACTGTTTTTATTTAGTAGGTACAGCCCTGTTTATAAGTATTGATTTTGAAGGTTAAATTAGTGCAGAATTATTTCCAGGATCAAAATGTCAGTTGAAGGGAGTCAGTTTATTGTTAGTGTTATTGTTGTTTAAAAATAATGAATCACATTTTTTTTAAGGCTTACGCTTGTCCTCTTCCTCTTCTTCTTTATTTTTGTCTCCAATAATAAAAACGTCCTAGGCTAACATCCAATATTTACTGCCATTTACACAGAAAATATAGTCCTCATGACTTCATTTGATCTAAATATTAAATATTTGGTACAGGCGTTGTAAACGTAGTTAATTACTCTCAATAGCTACGTTTACAAGTCGCGGATGGAAATGATAGACTATTTTTATTTAGTACAGCCCTGCTTACAAGGATTCATTTTGAGGGTTAAATTAGTGCAGGATTATCTTTAGAATCAAAATGTCAATATGAATTTTTTTAGTATTTTGAGCTTGGTTGAATTGCATTGGGTTGATTTTGGGTAAGTTGATAGAATGTCAAAATGTTAGAAAATATGGAGGCTACGAACCTCTGCATAAGGGTGAATTTTTGAATGAATTTTTATCATTTTGGCACTTAGATTAAGATGTATTCCGTGTTTTCTCTTTTTATATAGGATATGCTTTTTCGACGTGCTTGTTTCTTATTACTTACGTTGAGCTTTAGCATAATAATTATGTTTATTAGAGAAAATATATACAATTTGGCAACTCAGAGTTCATATGTCAAAAGTTTGACAATGTAATAATTATCAATAGCAATTAGCAACGAGTTTCGATCATCAAATAGACTAGAGTAGACCTCTTTTTTGGCTTATTTTAAAGGAATTATATATTATTTTTTTAGCGTCCTATGTGAATAATCCGCAAATTTTTTTTGCGATTTTTTTGCGAAGTCGACAAGACCCGTCACTATTCAATCAATCATTGTCTAAATTAGTGTTGATTTTTTGATAATGGAGTTTTTCCAACTATCGGTTATAATATTATTTACGATAATTATATATTCGACATTTTAGCTTTCCTAGGGCCTATATCCGCGACACAGTTTAAAAATAAGCACAGAATTATTATAAAATTATTGTTTTCATACGTAATTAGATAAACTGAAATAGAAAAACAGAATGATACCGAGGATATTAAAAAAAGTTTTTTTGGTTGTCCTAGGTATTTACACCGAAAAAATGGTCCTCGTGATGTTATTTGATCCAAGTATTAAATATTTAGTACACACATTGTAAACGTAACTAATTATTAAATTTAAAAAGCCAGTTTTGAGGCCAAACAAAAAATTTTTCAAGGGCTGATTAAAACACAATGCTGGCGCATGCACCAATTTTTAATATAACAACATTAGCAGAAAAGTTCAAATTAATGAGGTTGCCCAAAATACCTCATTAAGCAAAATTATGAGATAATTAGAAATTTTACATTAAAATTATGACTCATTGGAATCCTTGAAATGCATCAAATGAATAGAAACTATCAGACAAGTAGCAATATTCTTTATTAGCAACATATTTATTACTTAACATAACTATTAATTTTTAATAAGTACACACATACTTAAAATGTTATATTCATTGACAAATGAAGGAATGAATAAATAAATATGATATTAAAACGAAGATAAACTAATCTGCATTAAAAATTCTCTGTGCTCTCAATAGGAAAGTGAGTGCAGCTTCCAACCATTTAGTATGGAGGAAGGTCAGTTATCGTTTCAATCATGGTATAGGACCATTGCTTAGAATTGCAGTGCTTTCTCCTGGTCCTTACACTCACTGATGAAAATTTTATCAAAGGTTCTTGTGTTGGAATCAGTGTATCATAATAGAACCTAGTGACTCAACTTTCTTACCTCCACTTCTTTATTGAGGTACAATAAAAACCAAGTTCAGTAGCTAGCAAGTTTCAAGAGATAATATTGGCAATTATGTTCCTCTTGACTTTTTATGTATTATGGACGTATTTATATATTGCGACTTCTCTCTATGAAATAATAATTCTATTCCTACCTAATTCTGGGATGCTCTACTTAAATCAAATTGACTCTTTTTATATCGTAAAGCCACTTTTGGTGGAGTCCTTTTTTCACCGTTACTATTAAAATAATTGACAAGTTGGACACTTTTCACCAATTTGTAGGCAAAATAGGATCAATGGATTCCTTTATAGGCAACAACAGGAGCCATACATGTTAGTATATAGTAATTTTATGACTATATTATCTATAAGACTATATTCTAATTTGAAAATGAATATAAGTGAAAATAGGGTGAGGAATTCGCGATTAATCTGCTAGTTCTCTGCCTCAAAAGCACCGTGTAAAATTTACTTGAGTTAAAGCATACAAGATCTATTAATCTAAACATCCACCCTATAAGTGAACTTCCGTTAAGTCAAAGGCGTACGCCTGGCACACGTGGGCTCTCACTGTTTTCAATTTTTTTTTCTTTCATCTTCAAACCTAAATACAGGGGTTCGTGCCACATGCACACACCTATAAATTCCCTGCTATATTTAGATTTATACTAAAGTACGACATCTGATTTTATTTCACCCTCAGGCCGTTTGGCTTCTGTATGTCGCCGGTTAGTTTGTTTTACGTCGGGATACAAATTGTTTAATTCCCAGTGTGGGTTTTTTTATCTTACTTTTAAGAGATAAGCAATGGTTTAATTTATTTTGTCCATTAGTTTGTGTTTATCTTGTAACATTCATGGATGTGGTGTATATTTATTATTGTGAACATGGAGTTGGTAAGTTTTATAAAGGACTTCAAAGTCAACAAACTTTAATTTATTAGTTTTTGCATAAACCGTACAGCGTGTAATTAAACACATTATTATAATAATTACTTGACGGCCAGATGTTAGTCATATACCAGATGTGGAGAAATATATATTAATTTTTTTCTTTACTTTTGTAACAGCTGCATTACTTTAGTAGGATTCAAAAAAATCGAATCGCGCATACGCAGAAAATAATCAATTGGTGACCGTTTCCCTTTGATGCTAATAGTTACAAACAGATTGTCACATGCGCAGTTTAAAATTACACGTTTGGCAAGTTTGTTAATGCAAATTGCATCAATAATGATCATTTTGAGATTTCACCAAAAAAAAACAAAAATTAACATTTTGGTTAACCTTTTATCTTTATTCCTTCATCTCGCATATAAACAGCGATTTTAACTTTAAAAAGAGACTGACAGATGAGGTAATAAAAGCATACATATGCAGAAATAATAAAGGAAAGAACACGGAGAACTGGTTTTTAAGTAGGCGAGTTTATTGGCCAAAGACGTCCATATCTGTGTCAGCTGCACCGCGAGTGTTAAATAATCCAATACTGTATATGTGTGTGTGTGATTTCAGATGATATCGAGAAAACGAGAAATTGTTTAGTTTGGTGTGCCCCTTCTCTGGCCATAATAATTTAGTAAAGAATATTTTCAGAGGATCTGTAAATGGAGTGACAAAGCTAATATTTGTTTGACTTTTCACTGAATGTCAAGATAATCCAATGACCTGTTCTGATCAATGATTAAGGGGCATAAAAATTTACTTTTACCACTTGGAAAATTACATGAAAGATTATTTTGTCAATAATATTGATTAGGCTCATAACTGGTTTAACAAACAAATGCAATTGTTACAAATCCTATAAAGGTTTGTCATAGCTGGGTTCCTCGGTAGCACGTCGACCATACAAATAAAACTGTTATGATAAAACGTGTAAAGTGCGGTTAAACGCCTTTAAACATACGGTATATTATTATTTAATAGCTGTTACGCATAGTGATTCACTGACACAGATCTCAGCTTCTTTGGTGGACAAACTCACCTACTTATCAAAACCAGTTTTCAATGCTCGTTCCTTTAATAGCTTACTACATTAATTTTTTTTTCATTTTTCCATCTTGCCATCTTTCTCTTTCTCTCGCGAATGATGCTGGTGTGAAGCATCTATTTTTTTTCATCTTAATTTTAGTAATATGTCACCAGTTCTAGCTGGAGTATTAGTAAGGTAAGACGGTCAGTATTTTGCAACTAGTTCCTCAGAAAATGCCAGGAATCTCCGAGATTTCCTTTAAAAGTGTTGTGATCGCACGAAAGCAAGTTTACAAATTGTGATGCCTTTAATAGATGTAATAATATTTATTGAGCTGATGAAAATCCATTTAGGAACCGCAAAGTTCCACTATCTAAAATGGGGATTGATTTTTTGGATAGGTATTTTAAATAGACATGTTTTATTTAACTTTTTTTAATGACAGCCTAACAGGACCGAGATACTTAGAAGTTCTTGAAAATTAGGTAGAAAAATGGTAAATGAAAATTACCCAGTTTAGAAGAGTTGCCTCTTCATGACAAATGAACAATATGGAAATAATTGGATAGGAAATCAGGAAATCGAGGTCCTATTGGGTGGCCTGCTCGCTCACCTGATTTGACGCCCTTTGATTTTTATGTATGAGGATACCTGAAAGATAAAATGTATTACACTAATCATACTACAGTGGAAGAACTTGAAGCATCAGCAAGCAGACAAGCGATTTAAGAAATGCCACAACAAATTGTCAAAAATGCTTGTTTGACTATGATTGAGAGGTGTACATTGTGGTTAATTGTTGATTGTTATTTGTTTAATTTCATTTATCGTTGTAAGTTAGAAATAATTGTTTAAATTTTTCTAAATTTACTCTTCATATTAATGAAATGACATTCTTGTTTGAATTAAAAAAAAACAAAATAATTGATTGGCAGCCTTTGTTTTCACAGTGAAATAATGTTTTTTTGACTAAATGTATGTTTTCCGCTATATCAAAATAGGGTTGCTATACATGGTTGAAACGTTCTATTTAATGACGTATAAATCCAATATGGCGTCCATATAAATGAACAATATAAAAATAATTGGATAGGAAATCGAGGTCCTATTGCGTGGCCTGCCCGCTCACCTGATTTGACGCCCTTTGATTTTTATGTATGAGGATACCTGAAAGATAAAATGTATTACACTATTCATACTACAGTGGAAGAACTTAAAGCATCAGCAAGCAGACAAGCAATTCAAGAAATGCCACGACAAATTGTCAGAAATGCTTGTTTGGCTATGATTATTTAATTTAATTTATCGTTGTAAGTTTCATAAGAAATAACAAAGTTGAGTATGGTTGCAACAATTTAACATGCCTAGAAAAATATCGTTAACATCAATAGACTGGATATAGTAAAAACCCCAAGACTACCAAATTTTATTAAATCGTTATTGCAGGTTTTCTGAACGTAATTCTTAGATTTAGCCCGATATTTTGAAAACATGTTATCATTTTATCTGGGACACTCTGTATATAAAATGGATGGCATTTTCTGACAATCTTGCATACAAAAAAAAATGAAAAGGTTCAATTGGTTTGCTCACCTATGTGATTAAAGGAATGATGTCATCTCTGTCGCAAATAAAGGATGCCTTGGCAATGACGTAATTTTTTTTCATTCATTTTCGGCTAACTTTTTTAAGTAATTTTAATGATCGTTAAAATTGTGGCCCGTGGGAGTGTGTGAATTATGGGTCTAATTTTTTAACAGTGGGTAGTGCAAATAACGCCATCCATGGACTTAAAAAAAAAAAAAGAATAAATTTAGATCGTTATTGGACTAATAGAATAAAAAAATCAGTGTGATTGATTGTGGCAATACTATCTCTAATGACCCGTTCCAAGGTAATTTTTTTGTTGTACTTACATAACAATTGCTGTTCTTTAAATGTCTATAGGTTTATTTAAATGCGTTTTATCGAAAACAAGGATTTTCTATAATGCATTTATCGTGTTTATATGAACTATATAAGTGGGTACCTTTTTTTATCTGTTGAAATTTATTGGGTTCCATTATGTAATACTCGATAATTGTTTTATATCTAAAACAAGGGTTTTCGTGGGATTGACCATTTTCATGCATTAGGTGATTCAACTACGCCTCCTTTTGTTGTGTGTTTTTTTTAAATTTTGTGGGTGTATGACTTTTTATGACCATCAGTGAGTTTTTACTTGGGTCGCATACGTGGCTATTGACCTTAGCCACCACAAGAAGTAATTTCAGCCGATAGGTAATCAAAGAAGTGAAATAGTGATGCATGACTGGGTTACGCTGCTCCGAGACATTCTTGCGCTAGTTATCCATCATGTAAAATTATTCTGATGGGAAAGTTCTTTTTAGCCTCGATTAAAATTTCAAAAATTACATTATATAGGCTGGTTTTTTAAACATCTACTCAACCGAGGCAGACGAGGTTATGTTTATTGAATAAGATATTTATTTATTGAATTAAAAAAAAAACATTGCAAGAATGAATCAAGCGCTAACGTTTGAAAAATGGAGTAAACATTTTGGGGTCCTACGTTTTTTAACGTTCCTGTACAAACTCCCTAAGTGTTAAAATCTTAAACAGAAAATAAAACCGCTTTAATTTTTTAACGAGCATAACATAATAACTTAATTAAACATGTGTGTATTATGGCCACATACCGAGCTAAATTGAAACGGTTTAAAAACTGGCTTTGTTCGTTTGACAGAAGGAGAATAATCTTTTGTTTAGTTTCTTTGTCTTGTATGTCTACAGATTACGGCATATAGTATATGTATCATTAAGTAACACATCGGGCTTTTTTAGGCGCAAACTCACCCTAATTAATAATCAAGGGTTGTCGATGATTCCTGACCCACAAACTGACTTACGTGCCCCAAGGAAACGCGAAAATGCCGGTAGCGTATTATAGTTGGTTCACGTTATAGTAGTACAAAGCAGAACAAGAAACGTGCAAGAATTCCGAACGGGCAGGCGTACAAACGTGGTATTCAGGTAAAACACACACCCACATCATGCCGTGATGAGTGTTCATGATTTTTAAAGCGTTGCCGTAATATTTAAAATGCAAAAACCATTTTTATTCTGGTTTATTTAAAACCGTACTAAGGGACAAACACATTAAAGAATTTTAATTTGGTAATCACCATGATACTTTAGGTGTCATCAATTGTCATATATGTGACAAACTCATTCTTCTCCCCCCTCAATGTTAAAAACAGCTTTATGACTGTCTAATATAAAAAAATCAGTTTACTGCCGAGAATCTCTACTTCAATTGCCTGGAAAAAATTTTAATAATTCCATGCCTAAAATCTCTTCTTCATGGATTCTGGAATAAAAGCAAAAAAACTGTTTTAAGAGTGGCTGGAAAAATGCAATTTACTGTCTAGTATGGTTCCTTCAACTGCCTCGAATCCTTGTTAACTTAATATAATCGTATAATCTGACCAATTAAACCCGAAAAATACAATTTCTCGACGATCCAGATATTATTAACAAAGTGAAAAATAATATAGAAAATAGGAGGTAGAGTTGAATTCTCATTTATATATCCCTATCTCAGCCAAAAAATTAGAAGAGGATAGGAACAAAATGATGTTTTTCAGGTATAATTAGACACATTACGGGAGAAAAACACTATTTCTAGGTGATGCAGACACTACTTAGAAAATGCAACGATGATATAGAAAATAGGTGGAAAAATCGAATCCTCATTTACATATCCCTATCTCAGTCTAAGAATTAGAAAAAAATGGAAATAAAATGATGTTTTTCGGGAATAATTAGGCACATTACGGGAGAAAAACATTATTTCCAGATGATCCAGACATTAGTAATAAAATGAAACAATGATATAGAAAATAGAGGAAAAAGTTGAATTCTCATTTATATATCCTTATCTCAGTCCAAGAATTAGTAGAGGATGGGAATAAAGTGTTATATTTTAACTTGTTATAATTGTCAAAAAACCTCATGCACATTAAAACATTTCTCTTATATACGCGGTTTTGAACAAGATCGTGTACATATGTTGATTACTCGTTACTTATCATTACTTGATTATTAAGTAATCATTTGAAGTATTCGGTACTTTAGTGCATTCCTTTACAGTTGACTTACAGTCCTTACTTTTATGATTCTGATTCTCAATGGACATATAACATTTTGCTGTCGGCAGTATATAGCTTTATGCCCGTATTTCCAACATTTGTAACAAAGACACCAACATATTCATAAATCGGTAACTTTTTACACCATTTACGCCAGAAACGGATTAGAAACAGAACCAAAATCTAGTCACTGCTAGGCATGGTGGTATAAGAGGCTTCTAGTCCTTTAATCACTTGTCTAAAACCATTATCTTCTATAATTTATAAGGATTGATTTTGATGCCTCGGAAATAGGTCGAACAAAATGACCAAGCAACGAAGTTTGACTTTGTAGTTTCCATTATGGCCAATACTAATTAGTGAATAACCGAAATATTCAAAGTTACCATTTAATTTTCAGATAGCTATTCGTTACTACAAGAATTGCCAAGTAACGAGTACTGATGTAACGAATAGTTGCTTTTTCAAGATCTCTAGTACATATTATAATCAGAGACCCGGTTGCATGGAATTAACAGCACGCCTGTACACTAAACATTAATGAAATAAGTGCTCGTGTCGTGACCAATTTTACTTAGAAACCCAACGCCTTTCCCAAGAATGTTATACCTTTAACCTATGTGCATTTTATGAGATAAAAGGTTACTTGAGGAAAGTTAGGGTAATTAGGTATAAAGGGTGCATAAAATCAGGGCTAGTTAGCGCTAAATTTAAACTCAAAAGTTAATTATCCCAGTATCGTATACAAATTACTTTTTCCAAAAAAAAATAAGATGAATTGCTCTCGTGTTTCATACCTCACCAGAATGGTATGCAAATTTGTTATTACAAATTATTCAATCCTAAGGCAATTTTGGGCTAGGCGATAATTAATTAATTATAGGGATTTTTGACATTGATAGAATAGTAGTGCCAACCAGGTCTCTCGTCCGTAGTAACCATAATGCAAGTTCAATGATGTTATTATTCAAGAAGTGCCAGATATCCGAGATCGCCAAGGTGATCAACATTTATACCTTATTTATAATTCATATAATCTGTTCGTTCTCACAATTTCTTATTAGCGACAAAAACTTTCAATAAACAATAATAGTTATTAGCATATGATGCAGGGCGTTTTATAATATAAATTCAGAAAGCCAATCCTTATTGTTGAATGGTACCTCCCACTCCTCAATCTTCCTCTTAAGTATGATATGACTGAAAAATAACTTTTGACTATCTAAACACAATGATGTAACCAGCCGATTACATAACGTTTTCTAGCGATAAATCTTATTTATAGATAAAAATCTGCAACTATATACTAAGATATGTAAATGGCGTTAAAATCTATTTATACAAAATATCAAAAGGTTACGAAAACGCAGTTGAAGCAGGAAGCTATTAGATGTTGAAATATTTTAATAATTATTATTTATTGCCGGCGGTGTCGTTTTTATGTTCTCTTAAGGAATGGCGAGTCTTAATCGTTGCATATTGTTGATTATATTTCTGGCTACATGATGCATAAAATTAAAAAAAAAACAAAATTTATCTGCGTTGCGCAATATCAGACTTTCGAAGTGAGTTATAGCACACCCTTCAAAAAAATCTTCATAAATTAATATGATTTATTAGTGGTACGAGAACCAACCACTAGGTCTCAAGTTACGTAACTTTATGGGTTTTTAAACAAATTAAAACATGCCATAGAATCTTAAGTTTCTGACTCACGACGTGCGTTGTAAATGCCTCTTTCCTTTTCACTTCTTGGAATATAAACATTATTATTTGCTTGTTACAGGCCTTTTTACGAGTCCGTGTGCAGTTTCTTTATTTCTTAACGGTACGTACGCTAAATACTACATATATATGTGTACAAGAATAAATGCTCAAGTTTGCTCACGAGTTGATTAAAAGCGCATATGCAAAGAGGTCAGTCTAAAGGTTTGTTCTCACAGCAGTAAGACACAAGTTTTTGACAAATAAGCATGCGCAATAGAGTAAAATGCACAGAATCTTCTGATCGGTTTTACATCAAAAGTTTTACAAATATCTGATCGTCATCGTATAGTCAAACATATGTTCGGATTTATTTCAAGCGAAGTGTCAGAAAATTCATGTAGTCAGTCAACAACAATCTTATATAAACATAAACTCTAAATTGGACATAGTTATGCATAACGCGACCATCTGACGGCCAAATACCATGTTTATCTACGAAAAAAATCTCGAGCGTTAGAAATCTATAATTAAGGATATATTTTAAATTAAGCTAAGCCCCAAACGGTTGATAACACTAGTTGAATTTTGAATAAAACGACTAAATTGCATAGGTCAATTAAACGCCATGATACTGCGCGCTTGGCTTAGTAATGCGAATAGCAGTTAAGTGCGGTCACGTGATCTGGCACCGAAAAATAGGTAATATATCACGTGATATTTGTCAAATTTTGATCATTTTTCTCGCAGGTGCATTTACCGAACTTACAGCTAGGAAACATCAACAGACGTTTCTTGATTGATTTAATTAAAATTTTTAAAAAAATGCTGACTGCTATTTTACTAAATCGCGTATATGAAATAAATTTAGAGGTAAGTAGATACCAAACTATCTGGTGCTACTATGAAATGGGGCAGTAATAGAACTTTTTAGATAATCGTTAGTTGTTACAAAGAAACTCTAGTTTTATTTGAAGATTTTCAAGGTATGATATACTTATGCAGTTGTAATTTGCTTAGCTTATTATGTTAGTAAATAAAGTGGTTTAGTTTTACTGTAATTTTGTTGTTTCTTTTACTTTAAAATAAAAAGTGCTTTTACGGGATTTTCTGAAATCTGTAAGGGCTTTAAATAGTAACTTTTCATTTTAAGTTGGTGTTTCTAACAAAATTTTCAGCTGTTCATAAACTACCTTAATGAAAAATAGGGCTGTCAGTCGAAATATATAGTCTAAAAAGAAAATACATTGCGCTATGCGACAAGTTTGGCGTGTGGTTCAATTTTGTAAAATAAAAAACCTAATAATAAGTAAAAAAGCATAACCAGACTAAGTGACATTTTTTATCATAACTTCTAAAATTTATTATTTTTTGCTAAAAGCTTGCATAGTATAATTTGAAATAGTGTCTTGGATATAGCTTGCAAAAATTAGATCTGTCTTAAATTTTATCGATTTTTAAGAGCATTCGAAACTTAATTGTGTTTTCCCACAATTGTTATTCTGGCGCTTGGTCGCGTTATGCCTAACTACGCCCAATTGTTGTTTGTGTTTTATCGGTTTGTATAATCCCTGATATTCGTTTTAAATTGTTAGAATAGTTTAAAACTATTTCTCGACCATTTTATAGTAAACCCTGAAGTAGCAAACAATTACAGAATTTTAAACTCTGTTAATAATTACACTTGAGTTAAGGTTGTATTGTAAATTTGTTTTTTTTTATTTTCCCAATTTCCCACCGTCATAAAAAAGTGAGGTTATATTTCTTGCTCTTTTAAATTGGACTCCACTCCAACTGGTTTTAAATCAATCAGAAGGTTGTAATATTTTACACATACGCATCAAGAATGGTTTTCCTAAAAACAAGCCTAATGTGTAAATGACATCTGACAGATTTATTACTGTCGGTTTTCTCATATCCGAATGCGAAGCTGGAAACACTTGTTTCACGCATGCCCAACATTTTATGGCGTCAATCATAAGACAGCATATTTTGTTATAAGATTAATTAATCTAGAAGCTGCGACCTTGCCTACATTGCGAAATCGCAATGCAAAAAGCTGAGACAATCGATAAATACCTTTAAACCACACATAAGCGAGTCAGGAAAAAATCGGTAGATTGCACCACGGCGAATAATTAATGATATACCGGTCTTAGCAGAAACAGATGCTTGGTACTTTATTGTTGTTGACAAGATAATAGGATAAATGTACCGTTCGCCTTTCATATCGGAGTGAGAGATATTTTCTTAAGACTCCTCAACTTATATTAAATTCAAACAATCAGATAATTATAGTTCATCTTAAAGTTGCTGAGAGTCGTGCCGAGTCGGCGCAGTAACGATTATCAAACAAGTACTATTTGCGAAAGATAAAAAAATAAATAATTTTATCTCGATCCGTTTGTCGAGATAACGTTCGCCGATAATTTTTTTTTTTTTTAAACATCGCACCTTAAACGACTATAGCGCAATTCTAGACGTTCCGCTCTTGTGATAACAGTGTTTCTCGAAACGAGGAAGTTATGATTTTCGGAGTGTAGTGATCGATTAATCTTATTGTTGTTATTTTATCGTAAAACAGGACAAAATGGAGAAACGAATAGCCGCGTTCGGGGGGTCAAACCGACAATTTTCACAAGGTAACCGTGTTATAATATGTATTGTGTATTTTATGTGGAATGTTTAATCACCCATGAGAAAATTTCTAAAAATAATAACGTAATTGATAAGGCGGTTTTGTTTAAAAAAAATGTTCGGCGCCTTGATAATTTCGTTGTAAAATAATATAATATTGATTAATCACGAGGTAAACGCATACCTTCTTACCCTTGTCATAATTTATAGGGCTTTTTAAACCATTGTGTCATTAAGAGTCTATTATTACCGGTTAGAATTTTTTGTATCGTTGTGTAAAAATAACCTCGCAAATATTGCTAATAATGTAATAAAAAGTCTGTTTAAAACAATCCTATAATAATACTGATAACTATTAAAGACTAAAATAATAATAACAACCAGAAGAAGAAACAAAAATAATTAATAATTAAGCGACAAAAGTCAGCTGTTAGCAAAACAACACTTCTGCGCATGCACTCTGTATAATTTCTTGGCGAAGTTTGTTGTCTCTGAAGTTTTTAATGAAAATAGTTGATTTTATAAAAGTACTTCTGGCTACTGCGGCTGGCAAATAAGTCCACAGTTTAGTAAAACTATTTAATAACAATAAACAATTAAATATCCACATTTATGTCAGTTACTAATTTTTCAAATTCCGTAGATACCCTGCGATATTTAAAAAAAGGCATACATAAATTAATTGCATTTAAAAATCAAAAACAAGGCAAGGAAGACAATATGTCAATACCAGTATTCTTAAAAATGCATTTAAATAATTTCGCCTAACAAACACGCCTGAAATATGTGCGATTTTACAAATATTTAACTCATAAATAATTTGTTGTTAATTTGAAACGGTTTAGTGCAATAAGCAAATTTAGTTTTTTCTATTTAATTATTTTAGTGTGCACTTGCACCAAAAAAGATAAAAGACTTAAGATTATTAGTTTATATTATCGATTACAGACTTATAAAGCTGACGTTGGATTATGTGATAAATAAAAATTCCTCAACTGCTTATACCTTGTCGGCAAATAAACTTTACAATCGGAAATTCCAAACGTTAATAAAAAAAATGCGACGAAATTTTATTGAATATTTGACAGCTACAGAAACAAATTCCTGTGACTTACCTGGCAAACCCCTTCCTGTTGCTTTTTCGACCTCACAACGGAAGAATCAATTTACAAAAATTATACTAGAATTACAAAAATATTTATATCAAAATAAAACCTCAGAAGCATTAACAAAGCTCAACAAAAGTTCACTTAAAAATAATTTAATACTATAAAAGGAACGTGATTAGGTGTTAAAAGGAATATGATATCAACCATTCAGGATCTTATATAATCAGAACGGTGTCGTCTGATTTCAAAATTAGGGACATCAAACTGGATAAAAAATATTAACTTCAGTTTCGTAAGCAAGAGATCTTAAGAAACTTCTCTGTATAGTCTCAAGGCGTTCAATATGACAATCATAAGGGTAATAAACTATTATTAGTCAGCATTATTTTTTATTTTTATGTATTTATTTTTGTTTTAATTTAAATGTTTCTGATGTTAATCCAACAGCTTTACCGGTAAGTCATATCTTAACATTGTAATTTATGTCTATGCATTGTTGTTTTTGTACTAGGGTTGTTTTATTTTTTCTTTTAGATCTGACGATGCCTTAGGGCGAAACACGTGTAATCGTTTTTTAAAAAATAAACATAATTTGAGACCATTGACTTTGTGTCCCTCCAATCTCTGAATTTTTATTGATAATAAACTAGTTTCAAACTGTAGGGTGAAAGATGTAGAGTATTTCTAGTGATAAAACCAAGACTACGCATGCTCCTTTTAATAATAACCAAAATGTATGGTAATAAAGTTACTGACCTAAGTTCATTATTGTTGATTGTATTTTGATAATTAATAATTTTATTAGATCGACCAAACAAAATAAATATATACTTCTTTACGTTCACTTTGATATATTATATCAAACTGTTGACAGTATTTCGCAGGTCAGCTATTTTAGAAGCTATAGATTTAGTTTCTTGGAGTTTGTTTAATGACATTATTCCTCATTTGTTGGACCATCTTAGGAATGCCATGAATAATTGTAACTCTTATGACATATACTCCATTATCTAAAGTTTTTAGTTGTTCTGCAAATCATATAATTACTTTTCTATAACTAAATTTATAGACAATGGTTTGACTTTTGTTGTATTTTTCTGCCCAAGGAAAGAAGCATGCGAATGGTTTTTTTCTGTTTACCCTAATTAACTTAGAAATATTAAGAGTGAAGTATTTTAAAATGCGTATATGTAAAAAAAATAGTTTTGTGTATGACCTATATAATGTACGTACTAACTATATAACCAAAAGTACGTAATAAATACGTTCATTTTATTAACATAAACAAGAATTATTTAATAAATAATAAGACTCTTCGTGGTATGATGAACTCTTCCTGAAAGAATACGCTAATTGATTTAGTAAATTCATCATAATTAATATTAGCTTCACATGCAATAATTATCGAGATGAATAATAAACTTCCAGTGGAATGTGTATTAGATTAAATCCAAGAAGGTCAAAGGTTGAGTCACTTGCGTTTATGATTCCTTAACGGTTTTATTTACTGTAGTTTACGATTAATATATTTTTATCTAAATAAAAAAGAACATTTCCTAAAATTCCTTGCTAATCAGGATTCCCGTAAATTGGGTAATGCTTATTACACCGTTAATCTGTTGCAGTTCCACACAAAATTGATTATTTTAGCAGATAAGCCGCCATGTTTAGTAATTGCCTAATTTTGTTTTAATTAGTGTTCATTCGCATATTAACCAAGTCTGTTTTTTTTTTGCTTTCACTGTTGTCTTTTAGTAGGGCTGGTCAAGTCAATTCATTTTGATACTATAAAACAAACATTTACATTCTATCCAAACAACCTCCACGACACATTCAGACAGTCAATATTCAACTTATTATACAAATACACGTTCATAAACCACGAAAAAACCATGAACCTTGTTTAACCTAACTAACAGACTTTATTTGGTCATGTATTATTGTTCTATTCGTTCTAATGTTCAGTACAAGGCAGTGATAAATCGATATGGCGCCTGACTATTAATTAGATACCGAAATTTTTAGGCGATTAAACAATTACCACCTATTGTTTGTAAGTAAACTAGGGATAACAATGTCTCAAGACAGTAAGAGTATGCGGTGGATAAAAAGAAAGTCAGTGTCACCTTGGATTTATTTTGAAATCCTTCGATATCGTATTTATAGTATTTAATTGTAAGAGTGTAAAGGTTTAAATTTGTAATCTGATTACCTCAATTACAAAAGAAGATTATCACTCATATAAATAGAAAATTCATATTTATCCACTCAAACGGTGTATTCAATAAGAACCGTATCGAATTGAAAATCTTAAGTATTTTGTTGTTCAACTATTGATAGTATTGTATTTTTTTCAAAGAACATCATTTAATCCTGGAACACTTCAGCTTATCTGACTTATTATTTTGCTTACTTTTAAAATTTATTCGCTTATCAAAGATCCAATCAATTTCAAGAAATTTATGGGCATGAGAACTGAAAATATTGATGACTTCAGCTTTAGAAGTTCCTGAGAAAATACAGGAATTAAGGTCAAGTTACAATAACATTTTTATGATTAACTGACAGCTGTCTAAAGAGTTCTTGGAAAATTAAATCATAGACCTAGAACTTCTTGAAAAGACAATTTTCCAAAAACTTTACTGGCGGGAGACGTTGACATCAGAAATGTCAACTGTCAAAAAGACAATATAAGCAGCAAAATCTAATTATTATAGGGATCGCTTAAATATGTCATCAAATAGGCAAAGAGAGTGTTGGTCGATTATTAATGATTTTAGACATTGCCATAGAAAAGTATCTGAACCGGAATTAAGACCTGACATTTTAAACGACTTTTATTGTGATATACCTAATATCTTGCTCAAGGGCTTTCGTAGTAACATTGATCCCTTACATTATGTTCAACAAGTGTCGGTTGAGCATTCATATTTCTTTCATCCTGTCGATCTTACCGAAGTAAAAAATTAAATCAAACGCCTAAAAAACCATAAATCATCTGGAGCTGATCGGATATCTTTGAGGTTGTTACTTTTTTTGCCTGATTCAGCCTTAAATGCTTTAGTTTCTGCCATAAACAATTCTTTACATATTGGCATTTTTCCTTCATGTTTAAAAGAGGCAGTGGTTATCCCTCTTCATAAGGGTGGAGATTTGGATCAGCCTTGTAATTTCCGATAGTTGAAAAACTTGCCAAAAACTTTTTGCAGAGCGTCTATGTGTCCTTGAATTCTGGAGAGTCATACCCAAATAAGACGCTGGTATACTTAGTTTGATTTCGAAAAAAATCAATTTTTGGTGAAAAAATTCCATACGGGGGGGTATACCCGAAAAAAGAAAAAACCCAAACTTTGAAGGCCGATATCTCGGCTTCTATGGGAGCTATCGGGAAAATTCCAACGGTTTTGTCTTAGTTTCGTCATTCTAAATCCAACGAGACCATTCGCAAGGTCGTAGCTTTTACGATAGCCGAGATATGGCATTTTTGATGCCCATTTTTGGCCTCAAAAACGGACGTCGAAAACGACTTTTTCAGGATTTTCAAAGTGCTCTCATTCCCTTAGTTCTGCTCGGATCCTGTTATAACCCGGTGTTTTCGTAATCTAGGTGACCCAAATAAGACGCTGGTATACTTAGTTTGATTTCGAAAAAAACCAATTTTTGGTGAAAAAATTCGATACGGGGGGGTATACCCGAAAAATGAAAAAACCCAAACTTTGGAGGTCGATATCTCGGCTTCTATGGGAGCTATCGGGAGAATTCCAACGGTTTTGTCTTAGTTTCGTCATTCTGAATCCAACGAGACCATCCGCAAGGTCGTAGCTCTTACGATAGCCGAGATATGGCATTTTTGATGCCCATTTTTGGCCTCAAAAACGGACGTCGAAAACGACTTTTTCAGGATTTTCAAAGTGCTCTCATTCCCTTAGTTCTGCTCGGATCCTGTTATAACCCGGTGTTTTCGTAATCTAGGTGACCCAAATAAGACGCTGGTATACTTAGTTTGATTTCGAAAAAAATCAATTTTTGGTGAAAAAATTCGATACGGGGGGGTATACCCGAAAAATGAAAAAACCCAAACTTTGAAGGTCGATATCTCGGCTTCTATGGAAGCTATCGGGAAAATTCCAACGGTTTTGTCTTAGTTTCGTCATTTTGAATCCAACGAGACCATCCGCAAGATCGTAGCTTTTACGATAGCCGAGATATGGCATTTTTGATGCCCATTTTTGGCCTCAAAAACGGACGTCGAAAACGACTTTTTCAGGATTTTCAAAGTGCTCTCATTTCGTTTGTTCTGCTCGGATCCTGTTATAACCCGGTGTTTTCGTAATCTAGGTGACCCAAATAAGACGCTGGTATACTTAGTTTGATTTCGAAAAAAATCAATTTTTGGTGAAAAAATTCGATACGTATATAAAAGTATACCCGAAAAATGAAAAAACCCAAACTTTGAAGGTCGATATCTCGGCTTCTATGGGAGCCATCGGGAAAACTCCAACGGTTTTGTCTTAGTTTCGTCATTCTGAATCCAACGAGACCATCCGCAAGGTCGTAGCTCTTACGATAGCCGAGATATGGCATTTTTGATGCCCATTTTTGGCCTCAAAAACGGACGTCGAAAACGACTTTTTCAGGATTTTCAAAGTGCTCTCATTCCCTTAGTTCTGCTCGGATCCTGTTATAACCCGGTGTTTTCGTAATCTAGGTGACCCAAATAAGACGCTGGTATACTTAGTTTGATTTCGAAAAAAATCAATTTTTGGTGAAAAAATTCGATACGCGTTTGTCTGCTTCTAGATCCCTAAAATGCGGCGTTCCCCAGGGTTCAGTATTGGGACCACTATAATTTTTACTGTATGTGGATGACTTGAGTTCATTGAAACTGCAGGGCAAGGTGGTTCAGTTTGCTGATGATACCACCATACTATGGAGCCATAAAAATTCTGATTATATTAAGACTTGTATCCTTGAAGACCTTCAGATTTTATCAGGGTGGTGTGCTTCCAACAGGCTCGTGTTTAATGTAAGAAAGACGTCTATTATGGGGTTTAAGTGCGATGTTCAGGGTCTGATGTTTGACGAAAATTCCCTCTTGCAGAATAAAGAGTGCTGCAAGTTCCTAGGAATTACCATTGATGGTCGCCTTCGGTTTGAAGATCATATTTTACATTTAGCTGGGAAATTATCTTCTGGATGTTTCGCAGTAAGAATGGCAAAACAAGAGCTGGGAGGGGTGGTTGCACGTTCAGTGTACTTTTCACTTATTGAATCTCATATTCGGTATGGCTTGCCTTTTTGGGGTTTAACCAATAAGGGGCTACTTAAGATTGTCTTTGTTATTCAAAAAAAAGCAGTTAGATACCTGTATTCTGCTAAGTTAAGAGATTCTTGCAAACCCCTCTTCATTTCTAAAAAAATCCTAACTCTTTTTTCACTCTTTATCTTAGAAACATGACGTTTTAGTTTAGCGATACTGAAGAGAAGAGAGAAGAAAGTAAATAAAATGGTTATGACATAAACAGTGTTTCCTTTTCTTGCTTAATTTGACGGAGACGATTTTAAATATAAATAAATTATAGTTATAGCACCTTAATATATCATTTGCATATGTGAATGTAGGACAATTGTAAGTCATTTATTGCAACAAATACTTTCTTTTATTTATATGATATATGGTAAATAGTAAATACATTTGTTCTTATATCCGATGAAAAATGTACTATTTTTGTACCATCTGTACTATTATTTTGTGGACACTTGTACTATTATGTCCACCATATAAGTTGACAACACTGGTTCTAATAAACAACCAATTTTAGCATAGCCCTGATTTTCGGTAAGTTTTTAAATAATTAAAAATTTATTCTTGTCAATTGGTGACCGTAGATTTTGAATTAGAAGTGGTGTTTTGTGGATAAATAAGTCAATTGATGAATAAAAGTATTTGTTTTTTAGCCACAGTTTTAATTATAGATATATAATAACTCTGAACAAACAAATAGTTTTCTTTAGCAAATGACCAATTTACCACAAAACACTAATAAAAAAGTTATTAAGAGCAAATTGAATGGGCAGTCAAGATATATTTATTAAGTTCGTGCCTATACCTAATCCGCTACTGTTCCTCTAGTATTAAATGTCAAGAAAAAAATCCCCTCCTATTTACAAGAAACCATAAAAGTGAATCCAATTATAAAATAAAATTTCCCGCCATGCATATACAAGGTGATTAAATAAGTTGTGTTTCTCGTTCCAGCTGGTTCCCTACAGTATGAAACCAGTTCGAGCATTACCTATCAACAGAGAACCAACATGAGTCAAAGGGATGAGGTGCAGAAGTTCGAACAGGGCCGCATTAAAGTATTACAGGAAGAACGTTTGCACATTCAAAAGAAGACTTTTACAAAATGGATGAACTCATTTTTACAAAAGGTAAGAAACAGCAGTAAAAGTAAGGTAGTCTCTTTTAATGTTGTTTTTGTATTGTAGGCTCGTATGGAAGTAGAAGACTTATTCGTCGACCTGGCCGATGGAAAGAAACTGCTGAAACTCCTAGAAATCATATCGGGGGAGAAACTGGCGAAACCAAACAATGGAAAGATGCGGGTCCACAAAATCGAGAACGTCAACAAGAGTTTGGCGTTTTTGCACACAAAAGTCAGGCTGGAGAGTATCGGGGCGGAGGACATTGTCGACGGGAACCCCAGGCTGATCTTAGGTTTAATATGGACGATTATTTTGAGATTTCAAATACAAGAAATTGAGATACAACTGGTAAGTGATAGTCTGACATGGATAATCATGTCTAAGAATGAAAAAAAAATTGATGTGTCAAAAACAATTACATTCTTCTACCAATACAATTAGATCGTTATCTTGCATATTACCAAATATGCCTTCTCATTCATTGTAACGTAATATTTCCAAATACTTTGTTGCGAATTGAAATTATCTCTATTGTTTCGTTCGAAAGTTACGGTGCCTTCATTTCCTTTACCGTCACGATATGTAACACGGCACTTTACATGACTGATTTCGGGCAATAATTTTTTTTTTAGCGGAATTGTCACCAGATTTTATTCATTTTTTTTTGTATCTCAAAAACATTTTTAAATTTAACGTGAAGGTTAAAAAAGTCCCCCATTCTATATTTCCCCAGAAAATTTCTAGAACAAAAATTGTCACATATATCCTATGGCTAAGAGATCACTAACAAAATTTTTTTTTTAAATTTCCATTTTTTTTAAATACAAATACACTTTCAAAAAGTTTCTTTAAAAAACATGCATCTGACAAGACAGTTAAAACGAATAGAAAACAATCTAAAAACCATAAAAATTGTCATTTCCCTTCAAAAGGAACAACAGGTGGCTCTAGCAGTTGGAAAGATAGGAAAAATGAACAAATTTGACACAAGTTTGATAAATTTTAAGCAAGCATATTTTAACATAAGGCAAAAATTAGGATGGTGGGAGTTAAAAGAACATTATATTATATTAATCAGATTATTTTCAGGGAAATCAATGTGACTGTTCATTATTTTTTCTTTTGCCTTGTTAAAAAATCTTTGTATTTCTAAAAGCTCTAGGTTATTAAGGTTGACGTGGTCTTGTACTCTGTGTAAAACTGCATGGTTTCCATAATGTCTTTTGCAAATAACGACTCAGCATTATTTTGTCTAATGCACTTATCTTCTATCCTTAGGATGAAGAAAACGAGAGTTCAGAAAAGAAATCAGCCAAAGATGCCCTACTTTTATGGGCCCAACGTAAGACTCACGGATACGCGGGTGTGGAAATTCGTGATTTCTCCAACTCGTGGAGAACTGGTCTTGGATTTAATGCACTCATCCACGCCCACAGACCGGACTTATTTGACTATAACCGATTACCAGGCAATAAAAACATTGATAATCTGAACCATGCCTTTGACGTGGCAAATAACGAATTGGGCATTCCACGCTTATTAGATGCCGAGGATATCGACACCTCTAGGCCCGATGAGAAGAGTATCATGACGTACGTCGCCTCTTATTATCATACTTTTGCCCGAATGAAGAACGAAGAGAAGTCAGGAAGAAGGATAGCAAAGATTGTTAGCCAGATGGTAGATGCAGACAAGATGAAAGTAAATTATGAACGATTAACAACAGACCTTTTGGACTGGATTAACCTAAAAATTTCTGAACTGGAAGACAGAAATTTTCCAAATTCACTTGAAGGCATCCAAAGTTTACTGCTGGCCTTTGGACAGTATCGTACACAAGAAAAACCCCCTAAATACAAAGAACGTAGCGAAATTGAGGCGCTTTATTTCAACATCAATACTCAACTTAAAGAGCTTAGGCAGCCCATGTTTAACCCAGCTGATGGGAAACTAGTCCAGGATATCGAAAGATCATGGGAGATTTTGGAAAAAGCCGAACACAGCAGGGAAGTCGCTTTGAGGAACGAACTTTTAAGACAACAAAGGCTCGAGCAGCTCAATTACAAATTTGAAAAAAAGAGCATATTGAGAGAAGGGTATCTGAAAGAAATGATCCAGGTGCTGAGTGATCCACGTTATGGATCCAATCTAGCCCAAGTTGATGCCACAGTAAAAAAACACGAAGCCATCAGCGCAGATATTTTGGCACGTGAGGAGCGTGTCCACGATTTAACTCAAATGTGTAACGAGCTGGTCAACGAGAAGTACCGAAACTCTGAAAAAGTAAAGGCTAGAGAACAAGAAATAATGCGTCAATGGACAGGCCTAATAGCCCTTTTAGAAAAACATAAGTCAAATCTAAGCCGCATGGTGGCTGTAATGTCAGTTTTAAGAGAAATCGACACTGCTTTAGCTACAATCGAACAGCTAAAAGCCGACCTAAAATCCAAAGACGTGGGTATTCACTTATTAGCCGTCGAGGATCTCCTTCAAAGACATGCTCTGCAGGAGTTGCAAGTATCAAGCCTAGGCGAAACAGAGAGGAAACTAAACCGAACCGGCGAGCAAATCGCTGCGCAGAACCCAAAAGAAGCGGATGTACTCAAAAAGAAACTGGCAGATCTTTCAGTGGCGTACCACGAGCTTAAGGTAGTATTTTACATTTAAAAACTTTATAAAATATTATTTCATCAACTCAAACTGTAGCAAGTGAGCGATCAAAGAAAAGCCATCCTTGAAGACGCGAGGAACTTCTACCAATTCATCCAGGACCAAGAGGACGAAGAAGGTTGGCTCATTGAAAAACAACGAATTTGTCAGGCGGGCATTACCGCTAAAGACTTGCGAGGCGTTTTGGCGTTGCAGCAAAAACACGCTGTTTTAGTTGACGAATTGAAGCGAAGGAGAAACAAATTTGATCAGTTGGGTGCTACTGGACGCCAAATGATTCAAGAAAAACACCCCAGGTATAACCTAAAGAAAATATATGGAATTATTATTCTATATAGGAATTGATATAGTCTATTTCAAATAAGTAGAGAGTAATAAAACCTTATTAAGAATGCAAACGGTGACCCTCCAATAATGTAAGCCACTTTGATAGTTTACATTGCAAACTTAATTCTTTTTTATGGAGTGCAAGTAGTATCACCCGAGTTTGCCCAGTTTTGGGTTGGTTTATGAGCTTTTTTGGTTTTTGGCTATTATTTTGTTGAACACTAAAAATAATATTAGAAAGGCGTGGAGGCAGGATACTATAATATAAATTAAACCAAGTATTTATTGTCTCAAATAGAGTTATTGACAAAGTCTTATTAAATCTAAGTCAGTAAAACTTAGAACTCGTAGATATCAGAAAGCAAAATAGAGTTACAATAATTTTTTTCAAATCACACATACCTATTTAGTAATCAACACAAAACATCATTAAAAAAACTCGTCTAATGTATAATATGCCTTAGTAACTAACAACAAAACTAGGGTGGTGGTGTTTTAAACAATCATGCGCATTTTATCAATAATTTTTTTTTATTGGTCTATATTACGTCTGATACATTTTTTATTTCTTATATAATATACACTGTGTTATATATGTATGTGTATATTATAAATAGAACTGCGACTTAACAAAAAATACACTTTCGAAGTAATATTTATACTCTATACTTAATGTGTTTTTAGTACCAGCCCTATTTGTTTATTTATATCCGCCAGATTGCCTGATGATTACCAATGAAATTTACATTATCTAATAGTAAAGAAATAGTCCATACTTGCAATGGAGTCATAGATAGAAGGTAAAAAATCCAATAGTTTCTCACTATTTGTTTATTTTCCCTAATTCTGGTTTAGAATTCCCAATATATTTCGGACATAGCGGTGTCCATCATCAGGGAAATTACCTTTATATACCTTTACCTATATATTTATATTATATTCCAAATTAGTATATTAAATATTATGCTAATCTGGGTTATGAAAAATGCACCTATCTGTATTCCTATAGCGTTTAAACCCTACCTTTTTTTTCTCGCTTTATTCATTAACTAGGTACTAAGTTTATCTACCCCCATGAAAATGTACATTTTATTACTCTCTAACTATTTGAAATAGACTATAGTCATTTAAATAAACCATAAAACTTATTAATTGTGTCTGATAGGTCTGCTGAAATCCAACAACACATGGACCGAAACAAAAAAGCATGGGAACTGGTTGAAAAATTAGCCCAAGAACGAACAAAGCAACTGCAAGACGCTGCAGAAGCTTACCAGTTCTACGCTGATGCAAACGAGGCTGAATCCTGGTTTTTAGAAAAAGAATCAATTTTGGCCTCGAAAGATTTGGGTTCAGACGAGCCTAGTGCGGCCTCGCTCCTCCAAAGGCACAAGGATCTCGAAGGAGAATTAAACGCCTACCAAATGGACATTCAGAGTTTAAATACTCAAGCGAACAGACTCATTGAGGCGGGGATCTCAAATTTGGACTTAAATGCCGAAGTGGAGGTCGCGGAGCCTCTTGAAGACATCCAGTATGAAGTCAGGTCCGTTAGCATTACATACATTGCATTACAACTGGTTTGACAAAAAATTCAATTTAAACACACGTTTTTTAGGATGATAGCGCAGGAGGTTCTAGTGGATGAACCGGTAGAAAAAGTAGAATACCGTAACATCGTCGAGGAAAGAAAAGTCCCGCAGGTGCGTGCATTATATCAGTTTAGCGATCATGGATTAATGATGGTCAAGGGCGAGGTTATGTTCTTATTGAACAAAAGTAATCCGGACTGGTGGTGCGTGCGAAAGGCTGACGGAACTGATGGTAAGAGGAATAAAACTATTTTCATTAAGAACTAATCGCTTACACTCTATTTTAATTCTAGGGTTTGCGCCAGCCAATTACGTTGTGGAAATAGAACCGAGGATCATCCAAGTGACGGTTCGTAAACCAGAAACAGTCCGAACGATACAGAAAGTGAAAAAGACTCAAATGGTGAAAACGAAAGTGCCAGTGAAAGTGCGCAGAGCACCTAAAAAAGCCAAAAGAAAGATTGACGATAATAACAGCGTGCCGAAAAGGCAAAAACAGCTTAACGATACTTTTGAGAGGTAACAAGAGCATTGATTTACCCAATAAGGGTTTTAAAATTACATTATTTTTAGGCTTAAAGAAATGGCTGCTAAAAGGAGAGCTTTGTTAGAGGATGCAATAAGGCTCTTCAGGTTTTACCGAGAATGTGACGACTTTGAAAGGTGGATCAAGGACAAGGAGAAGATGCTTGCGGTGGACGACCCTGACGACAGCGTGCTGCAAGCCAAAAGAAAATATGAGGTATAAAACAAATATATAAAAAGAATTCATAAAACTTACCATAAACATTTCAGAAATTTGTAACAGACTTATCCGGCAGCACAAAACGCATGGACCAACTAGAGCGCGAGGTGCGTGAGTTCGAAAGACAAAACCACTCGCAAATCGAGAAAGTTCGCGCACGTTTGCGTCAAATCCAACTCGCTTGGCAAAAGCTGAACCGTTTGAAAACCAGCAAAGAAAAGAGCTTAGAGGGCGCCAGCAGTGTCGAATTATTCAATAAATTGTGTGAGGAGGCAAGAGATTGGATGCTAGAGAAAATGATGCAACTCGAAAGTGACGTTATCGGACACGATTTGAAAACAGTACAAGCTTTGCAGAGGAGACACGATAATCTGGAACGTGAATTGGCACCACTTGAAGAGAAAGTTAATAAAGTTATGTTGTTGGCCAATGATGTACAGAGTCAATATCCTTCGGAGAAACATAACGTGTCCAAAAGGAGAGAGAAGATTGAAGATCTATGGGCAAAAGTGAAGGACAAGGCGGTAGAGAGGAGAGCAAGGTGAAGTTATTGGTTAGCGTATTCAGATTGATTTTTTAAACGTTGTTTTGTTTAGGTTGGAAGATGCTGTAGGACAACAAATTTTCACTAATGGCGCTAAGGAGCTTTTGAAGTGGGTTGCCGGCGTAAAGGACGGCCTTAATGCGGATAATTTAGTAAAAGACGTTCAGACTGCCCAGGCGTTATTAAAAGACCATCAAGACCTAAGGGATGAAATTAAAACTAAGGATGATGAGTAAGTAGATTTATAATTAGTAGTGTTACTTATAAAAGAAAAATGGCTGAAAATCAATAAGTACAATAGTTGTAGGTACTATATTATACAGGGTATTCCCAAAACGTCCTTACAAAATCTCAACATATATTCCTGAGATCAAAATACGCTGATTTAAAGCAACTTACCCTCCTTGGATGAAAATTTAAAAACCGTTCTTTTTTTTAAATTTTCATCCAAGGTTTTTTGGGGGATGCAAAACCTTTTACTGTGGCCATCAGAGGCCGCATCACACGGCACTTCTAATGTTCAGTGAAACTTTGTGATTTGAAAGGATACACATTTTTTAAGCAAGACGTTAAAAAAATTTGCAATTTTGGACTAAGGTGATTTAAAATCGGCCTATTTTGACCTTAGAAACATGTGATGAGATTTTGTAAAGAACTTTTAGGAACATCCTGTACATTAACATAAGAAATAAAATTTGTTTAGAAAGAATGTCCATACGGATCTTTTCAATCGAAACCCGTATGTTCTAGATTTAAACAGCTGATCGATCTCGGTCAAAAACTGTACAGAACCAATCCAGAACTGCACGAAGTCAAAGACTTAATCGATCGCTTAGAAGCAGAACAGGCCGCCATATTTAGAGGATGGAAAGAAAAAGAACATTGGCTACATCAGTGCCTTCGCTTGCAAGAGTTTAATAAGGAAGCCGATAACATCGATGCCGTCACTTCAGCCCATATGGCGTTTTTGGAATTTTCAACCCCAGGAGTAGGTTTAGAAAGGACACCCAAAAACCGGTCACTAATTAAACAATTTTCACACTTTTACAGAATTCTTTAGATGAAGTAGAAGCATTCCAAAAGCAACATCGCGCCTTCGCCAACACTTTATCCGCGCAAGATGAACGTTTGGTGGCATTTGTCAAGAGAGCTGACGCCCTTATTGCTGAACAACATTACGATAGCGAAGCGTAAGTTTGCTCTAAAAAACCCAATAAACTTATTAAAGGCATTTTTTTACAGTATTGCCAAACGACGTGACCAAGTACTAGAACGTCGCCAAGCGGTGAAACTTACTTCTCAACAGCGTGCCAACACCCTGGACGCATCCAAAAACTATCAAGAATTCCGCGCCGAGGCACAAGACCTTAAAAAATGGATCGCAGAAAAACAGAAAACTGCCTCAGACGAAAGTTACCGCGACCTCAATAACTTAGAGCGGAAGCTACAAAAACATGAAGCTTTCGAACGGGAATTACGAGCTAATGAGGGTCAGTTAAGAAACGTAACTAAGCTTGGCTCAGCCCTAATTGCCCAGGACAGTCACCACAAAGACGATGTAGCGGCAACGTTGCAAGAATTAAACGACTCGTGGAAAAACTTGGTTGGAGTTTCTATGGAGAAGGGTAAAAGGTTACGACAAGCTGAAGCCCAGGAAGGATATAATACGGCAGTTGAGGATGTCAAGGTGAAATTAGATGAAATCGATGGCAATCTAAGGAGTGCGAACGTTGGAGTTGATCTGAGGTCTTGCAGGGATCTTTTAAAGAAACATGAAGCTCTGGAGATGGAGCTTCATCAAGTTGAAGTTCGTGTTAATGAATTGGGTAAGTTAGAACGCTTTTCCTCATAATTAACAGTTTAAATATTATGAATGTTCTAGTTGCCCAAAGTCATGACATGAGCGATGACGGCCACTTCGACTCCGAAACAATTCGCAAAAACGCTCTCGCAAGTCAAGCAAGACTAAAACAACTAGAAGCACCCGCCAAATCCCGCCACGAGGCTCTACAAGAAGCCTTAAAATTCTATAAATTCGGCTTTCAAATTGACTCGGAAATGCAATGGATCAAAGAGCATATGCCTCAAGCCACCTCTGAGGAGGTACCAAATAGTTTACATCAAGCTCAGAGTTTCCATAAGAAGAATAAGAAATTGCAAGCTGAGATTGTTGGACACCAACCGGTTATCGATAAGGTGTTGGAGTTGGGACAGAGTTTGATTGACCAGAAACATCCTGAGAAATCCACTGTAAGTGTAGAGCAACTTTGTTTGGAAACCTTGACATGTTTCAATAATATGTTATATTTATTATTAAATTTTATATTAAGTTTTAAAAAAATGCTGCAAATAGATATTATAAAAGTAATACCTGATTAAGATTTACACGTTGTAAATAATAAAAACCATAATGGTTTTTATTTTTTTATGCGAAAACCGTACATCGGTTGAAAGATTTATTTTCTGCCGTATTTCTTGCTCCACTTTGGGATGCATAAGTTTTCTAACTTACACTTATGTCAGAATTATAATTAATTTTATTTTATAGGTTAACATAATTCTAATACTTCATATTTGAATTATTGTAAAAGTAATATAGAGAGTAGGTCTACTTCACACAACCTTGTATTTAAGCGAGTCTTGTGGATAGGTTATATAATAGCAAGGTGGTCCTCTATAATTATTATGTTGTAACTGTAACTTTGTATTTTAAGGACAAATAATAAAGTTTTGAATTTGAATTGAACATTATATTTAAGATTAAAGAATTATGCGATAAATTGCGGATGGCTTGGGCGGAATTACAAGAAAGCACCACCAAACGAGGTACAAAACTTGACCTTTCATTAAAAGCGCAGCAATATTTGTTTGAAGCCAGTGAAGTGGAATCGTGGCTTAATGAAAAAGCTAATATACTTGATAGTAGTGACTATGGTAGAGATAGAGATTCTGCCACTAAGTTACTTACAAAACATAAAGTAAGAGATTTTTTAAATTTTTTTAAAGCATTTATATAATATATGTTTTTTAATAGGCATTAGAGCTCGAATTAGATACGTACAACAATATAATATCGGAAATGGGACATGGGGCGCAAGCGATGATTAAATCGGGACATCCGGATGCAAAATTGATCGCCGAAAGGCAATCTGGCTTAGAAAGGCTTGTGAGGTCTTTGCAAAGAAAAGCTGCAGTAAGGCAACATCGCTTAATGGAGTCGCTCTTTGGTCATGAATACTTTGTTGAGTCTGACGAGTTGGAGAGTTGGATTGCGGAAAATTTGCAGCATGCTTCTTCCGAGGACTATGGTCAAGATTATGAGCATTTATTGGTAAGAAAAAAATTATTTGGGCTCCGTTCTATGTTTCTATTTTATGTTTTTCTTGTAGTTGCTTAAGAGCAAATTCGACGAACTGAAGCACAGAATAGAGGTGGGCCAGGAAAGGTATAAGCAATGTGAAGCTTTAGCTCAGAAGCTTTTAAATAACGAAAGTCCCTACAGTTCCGACATTCAAAATAAACAAAACCAATTAGAGTGAGTATTTTTTTTTGATTAAAATAACTAAAAGTAGTTTTTTATTAAAACAATATTAATATTTCATGCTCTCCAGTTTAACTACTCAAGGTATATTAGTGTAAATATGTCAATTCTTACTGTTATGTACGTGATGACATAAATCTTCAGTCAAAGGCACTATTTGTGTTAATTTAAAAATATTTCAGGCATGATTAAACTGGTTTCAATTTTCTTAGTGTGATTATCAATTTGCATGATATTTACTTGTTGTATATTTATTCACAAGCACTTTTGGGGTAATATTTAGTCTAGATACACCTTAATGGCCACTTTCTTGAACAAACCATATGTCTACACCAAATATTACCCTTGATTCACTATCAATCACATCAGGTGTTGGCACTAACTTAATTTTTTAGAGTGGACGGCGTTCCCTCAGAGGCCTGTCAGGAGGTACAAGAAAAACACGAGCATGTCAGGTAATATAAATCCATTCACTTATTAACCTGATTCACTTCACTATATATGGGATGGGAATGAATTCTTTATATTTGAAAAAAACACAATATTGACAACTATTTTCGATTATATCGCAATCGTAGATGTCTATTGATATGCTCACCATTCAGAACTTTAATACATAAAATTAAATAATAACTAATTGCAGACAATCTTGGGCAAACCTGCACGAGCAAGTAAAAACCCGCGAAGAACGTCTAAATGCCGCCGGGGAAATCCATAGATTCCATCGCGACGTTGCCGAATCGTTGCACCGCATTCAAACTAAACATGCGTCCCTTGGCACTGATCTGGGTCGAGATCTTAACTCGGCTCTTGCCTTATTCAGGAAACACGAGGCTTTTGAGAACGAGTTGGTCGTTTTAGAGGCTCAACTGCAGGTTTTGGTCGAAGACGCCTCGAAGTTACAGAAAATTTACCCGACGAATAAGAATAAGATTCAACAGCAGCAAGCTTCGGTGGTAAGTCGCGTTTTTCAAGTACAGAGACTAATCAAAAAGTCTCTAGAAGATAGACCTTTAAAGTCATTTTTTTCCAATCAGATAAAGTACGTTTAAAAAGAATGGCTAGTACTTCAACTATGAATAGACATCAATTAGCTAGAAACTACCGAAAATTACTTGAACTACCTGAAAGAAATTGAAATTAATTTTTTTGTCCAGGCAGTCAAAAACACCTTTAGGCTATTAGAGTCAATTAATCTCGCTTTCAAGCAAGTAAAGTCATTTTTAAGAACTTTCAGGCCTAAAAATGAATCAAAAGTGACTTCAATTATCTGTGAAGTATTTTAAAATGGCGTAGACTGCCGGGAAGAAATTTAAAAATGCTCTGTTAAAATTTGGCAGTTTTTCCAAGCAGTAATGTAACAAAAATTATTAGTTTTTCCACTATGACTAGACTTCAATTGCCTGAAAAATATGGCTTTAAATGCTTAAATGAGAAAGTCAAAATTAAACTTCTTTTCCAGGCAGTCAAAGTCACCTTTAGGCCATTAGAGTCAATTAATCTTTCTGCCAAGCAAGTAAAATAATTATTAAGAACTTTCAGGCCTAAAAATCAACCAAGAGTGACTTCAGATGCCTGTAAAGTGTCGTAAAATAGCTTAATCTGACTGGAAGAGATGTAAATTTCTCTGTTAAAACTTGACAGTTTTTCCAAGCAGTAGTCGTGTTTTTTCTTCCAAGCAGATAAAGTACGTTTAAAAAAAACTGCTAGTACTTCAATTATTACTTTAACTGCCTGGAAAATAAATTTAAAAATAAATTATAAGAACTTTTTCAGAACTTTTAGACCTAAAAAAGCTAAAAGTGATTTGAATTGGTTGTAAAGTGTTATAAAATGGCTTCGACTGCCTGGAAGAAATTTAAATTACTTTGTTAAAGATAGACAATTTTTTCAAGCAATTGAAGTCGTTTAAAGTCGATATTTTTATCTTCCAGGCAGATAAGGTATATTTAATAAAAGTTGCTAATACTTCAACTATGTCTAGAATTCAATTGTCAAAGTACTCAGGCCTAAAAATGCCCCAGAAGTGACTTAGATTCCCTTACGAAGACATCAAAAATTGCTTCAATTGCCTGGAAGATATTCAAAATTATCCTGTCAAAAAAGTTTCAAACTCAATTATTTATTATAAAATTAAGATGTCTATTGGTAAATTTCTTTACTAGGGTTCTTTTTATTGCTCCATGCATTTTTTCCATGAAACCTTCCTTGCTTTCCTAAATTGCATATTATATTCCATCTTTTTCTATTCAATTTTACCAAATACATCTTTCCAATAAAAACTTAAAAATTAGATTCAGAATCACATAAAGTTTCTATTAATTTTTAGGTGGAAGCATGGAACAGCCTTAAAGAACGTGCCGATTTAAGAAAAGACCAGCTGCAAGCCAGTGTTGACTTACAAAAATTCTTGGCGCAAGTGCGAGATCTCACAAACTGGGCGACAAACTTAAACTTATCGATGATTGCAGAAGAACATGTCAGAAGTGCCGCTAGAGCCCAAATGCTAAAGAGCGAACACGAAGCTCTCAAAGGAGAAATCGAAGCAAGAGAGCCCGACTTTCAATTGGTCGCCAACGATTTGGCTGCTATGGAACAAACTGGCCACTATGCCGCAGCTGAAGCTGTTGAAAAGTACCGAGTTTTAATCCAAGAAAGGGAGAAGTTGCATACGGCGTGGCAGTTGAAGAAGATTCACTTAGATCAACTGTGTGACTATCACTTGTTCCTTAGGGAAGCGAAGTTGTTGGAGGATGCGTCGAACATGCAGGAGGCAGCGTTGAATCATATAAACTTCGGTGAAAGTGTTGATGAAGTCACCAATCAAGTAAAGAAACACGAGGAGTTTGAAAAAATTGTCGCGTTACAAGATAAGAACCTCGAAGCTTTAATGCAATCCGGCAATAAGCTTCTTAATCAGAAACACTATGAAAGCGCTAACATCGATTTGAAACTGCAAGAAATTCAACAGAAACGTAATAAGATCCATCACTTGTGCGCCCAGCGTAAAGAACAACTGCAAGATGCTTTGCTTTATGCGGAATTTGTAAGGGATGTCGGTGAGGGAATGACATGGATTGCGGAAAAACAGAAAAAAATGGATATTGAGGGCAAGATGAATGAAAACATTAAGTTGGAAGAGAAAATCAAGATCTTGCAAAAGCATCAGGCCTTCCATGCAGAGGTAAGAAGACCCTGAAATTTAATTGTAATAATAAAAAGGACATTCAACTGGCCCAGAATCAAAGCATTTTATTTCAATTACCTGGAAATTACTCAAAATTATTCGAACTGCCTAAAGGGTATTGAAATTAAATTATTTGTCCACGCAGTCAATTATTCTCCAAGCAATCATTTAATTTCAATTTTTTGTAGGTGATAGCAAACGTAGGAAGAATCGAAGAAATCCAAGGAAACGGACAAAAACTAATAGCAAGAAGACACAAAGCGAGTCCCGAAATCCAAAAACAATTAAACGAGTTACAAAAGGTCTGGGGTGCATTTAACCACGTGCTTAATTTAAGAAACAAGGGACTCGAGGAAGCACAAGACATATTAGCTTTCACTAATTTACTGGAAAAACTCGAAGCTTGGATAAGAGACAGAGAAGTTATGATTCAAGCAAGCGATACTGGCAGAGACTACGAGCATTGTCAACTATTACAGCGGAAACTTGATGATGTTGACAGTGATATGCGAGTTGATGATGCTAGGATTAGAAATATTAGTTCTTTGGCAGATAAACTGGCTAAACAAGGTAAAGAATTCACGGCAATTATGTTAGTGTTATATTACTAATATTAGTAATGGGGAACATCGCATTATTTCGATAATCTCATTAAAATTCGAATTTAAAATCACTGCTGCGTATATATTGCAACATCGCAAATCAAAAGACATAATATATCGATTCGTGACAAACAATTAGGGTTGTTTTTTTTTGTTCTTTGATCATTACGCTTTTGCTGCTTCTTAAAAAAAAGTATATTTTGAAGTTTTTAATTTAATTTATTTTATCCATAGTGGAACAGATTACTAAACAAAGAAGAAAAAGACTATTACCCAAAAATTTAGATAACATAATTTTTCTAAACTCATGCCTTTAAGTAGTTTTATTACGAATTAAAACATATTTTTCTTTACACGTACGTTAGAGATATTAATTATTTTAGTTAGATTTTGGTTACTTGTTTTTTTGTTAATAAAAAAAAAAGTTTGTTTAATTTTTTTTTGTGTGACCAAATATCATTTTGAAAATTTGAACACATATTTCATGGACTATTTCGTTGGACACCTATTTTAGCGTTTTTCCAAATTCGGACAAAAAATAAAGTAAAAACATTTTTTTTGAAAATATTGATTTTTTTTTCTATTTATTCAACTCAAAGTTCATAACTCAAAAAATTGACTTTATGTCATTTTGAAAATTTGTATACATATTCCAAGGACAATTTCGTTGGACACCTATTTCAGCGTTTTTCAAAATTCGTACGAGAATTTGGGAAAAAAAATATTTTTCGAAAATATTGATTTTTTTCCTATATATTCAACACAAAATATGTTTATTTCTATTAAAAAAAAATAAAAAGTCTTAAATGGAATTAAAAAAACTAATTATTTTATATTTACTAAAATCGCATACTTTCGCCCTACACCTTAGAGTAATTAATAGTAAAAATATAAACCAGTATGATGAGAAAAAAAAATAAAAATATTTGGACATTAATCATTAAAAATATGAAAATGAAAATAAATGGCAACGCAGCTCATAATTCCCATAACAAAGCTAAATTGACTAATAAGAAAGTCCGAACCGAAAACCCAAACGCTGCCTACCGACTTGTGAGTGATCGCGAACGTATGACGATTAAATTTAATTTTATAATTTTTCCATCATTCGTTCAAAAAAACCGAATTATTTTTCCATAATCGAATTATGAATATTTTTTAATCTGAATTATCCCATCACTACTAATTATCCATTTTAAGGTCAAATCGGAGTGGTTGAAAGAAGAGACGCCTTCATCGCCAAATGGAACTCCTTGCAAGGCGCTTTAGAAGCTTACAGGGCAAAACTCTCTGCCGCATTAGAAATTCACTTATTCGACAGAGATGTTAACGATACTATTGGAAGAATCCAAGAGAAAACAAAAGCCATGGATAACAAAGATGTCGGACACGACTTGGCAACGGTGGAGGCCCTGCAAAGAAAACAAGACGCCCTTGAAGTAGAAGTAACTGCGGTTCAGTCGAAGATTCAGGACCATCATCAAATGACCGCGTTGGAACTCAGTCAAAAGCACCCACAGTGCACCAAACATCTCGAGGAGAAGCTGTTGGAGTTGGAGAATTTGTTGATAGTTCTAAATGAGATCAAGCAAATGAGGAGGGAGCGGTTAAGCAAGGCGTACTTTATCGAAAAGTTCAAGGCGGACGTGAGAGATCTTGAGGTGTGGGTCAATGAAACTGTAGCAAGAATGGAAGGGTAGGTTTTATTTGATTCGAAGTTCAATTTCTATAAAATAAGTGATCATTTTTTAATAGGTATGGAAAGCCTACCAGCGTGTCTGAATCAGAAGCTCATTTGGAGTTACATAACGAGCTAAAAGCAGAAATTAACGGGCGTCACGAAACGTTCAAAACCCTCACGAATCTGGCTGAAAATTGTGAACTCAAACATGAACCAGTCGTAGTCGAAAATGCAGAAAAGCTTCGCCAACTGCAAGAAACCATCGAGAATTCATGGGAACGGACGCAACATCGCTTAGAAATCGAATGTGACACGCAAATATTCTATGAACAAGCCAATCAGATGAATAATATGCTTGCTGATAAGGAAGCATTCCTTAATAATGATGATGTAGGTGACACCCCAAGGAGCGTGGAAGCATTGTTGAGGAAGCATGCTGATTTTGAGGTTATGCTAGAAATGCAATTAGTTAAAATCGCTGAACTGGAGAGTTCTGCTAAGGCAATTTATACCGCTGTTGACAGTCCTGAGGTAAGTTTCTGCCTAAATTTCGATATGCAATTTATAATAACTGTTTACATTTTATAGGTTGAAAACAAAATCAAGGGAATTCTCGACCGAAAACAACGCTTATTAGCCAAAACAGCTGAGAGAAAAGACACCTTGAACAAATCTAAAGCCCTGCAGCAATTTGTTCATAACGTCAACGACGTGGAAATTTGGCTTGCCCAAAAATTATCGATAGCCAGCGATGAAAGTTTCAAAGAACCCAGTAACTTACAAAACAAAATTCAAAAACACGCAACTTTCGAGGCTGAAGTTATCGCAAGCGGGGAACGTATTCAAAACGTGGTCGAAGAGGGTAAAGAACTGATTTCCGCCAAACATTATGCCAGTAAAGAAATCGGTCAAAGATTAGACGAATTGGAAAACGACTGGAAGCACTTGCTTGAACTCTCGCTCCTAAAACGTGACAGATTGAATGAGGCGTATCAAGCTTTGCTGTTTAATCGCTCTTTGGAAGAGTTTGAAGTTTGGCTTAACGACGTGGAGATACAAGTCAATTCTCTAGAAACTGGAAAAGATTTGGCAACAATCAACAATGCTCTTAAGAGACATACAGCATTGGAAAACGACGTGCAGCAACACTCTGAGAATTGTGAGCAAATTCATGATGCTTCTGAGCAGTTTGTTAAGAGTGGGCATTTTATGAGCGAGGAAATTAAAGAAAATGCTGACGCCGTCATAACAAGGTTCGTTATAAAACATTTAAAACTTACATTTCTGATGATTATTCATTACAGGTTCCACCAGCTGAAAGAACCGTTACAAATCCGAAGGGACTTGCTAGAATCATCAAGCATGCTTCTTCAATTCACCAGAGACGTGGAGGACGAACTGCAGTGGCTTTCCGAACGTGAGGTTATATGCAGCTCGACCGATCTCGGTCAAAGTTTTGCTGAAGTGCAAAGTCTACACAAAAAACACCAATCAATGGAGGCCGAACTAGGAGCACGAGAGCCGATTGTGTCCAGCTTGGTTTCTAGAGCGGATAGTATGGCCAGATCCAACCATCCTCTAGCACATTTAATTAAAGAGAAAGCCAATGAAGTCAGGCTTAAATTAACCCAAGTTAGGGATTTGGCCAGTATCAGGAAACTAAGGCTTCAAGACGCTTTGGAAGCGCAATTGGTAAGTAAGATTTCTTAAGATGGGAAACTCAAACTAATACACTAAAATAAACATAGGCTGTTTTGGATTAAGTGCTAAGTATTCCATGTTGCCAGTAAGTACTCATCACTAAACACAATACAATATACTAATCATTAAAAATAATTAATATTTTTAATTTGGATTCTTTAAATCGCCAAATTTCCTCACAGAACGACAACGCTCTAAAATTCGCCCGGAAATATTCTCTCGATTAAGGTATATTTGGAAATTGCGTTCGTTGTTTACGTTTGGATGGTGGATCTTTTATACAGCATTGATATTAAAACGATATTTTGAGTGATAGAAAAATGACAAAGAAGGCTGAAGTGGGTCGTATATATTGGGGAAAAAGAAATTCAAATCGTTCCTTTAACAGGCGAGTTAGGTGTATACTCATAGATTATATTATAAAAAATGACATATTTGTGAAGTATCTATTGAGTATTGTATACCAAAATTAGGCTTTCTTTTAGGAAATATTAATAAAAATGTGTAATTAAATATATTGTTATAATCTGGCAAAATATTCGCTGATTTGAACCAGTAAACGCAGCAAAAATAATGTGCGTAATGCTAGTGTCGCTTCAATATTTTATAAAGATTTATTTTATGTAAATAATTTTAATACGTCTCCAATAAAGAATATATTACGGATTTGTAATAATGTTTTGGAAGATGTTGACATATTTAATATTAAGGCGAAAAAAATTGGGAAATTGCTTGAGCATCAGAACATGGCTTAGGGTGCAATATAAAAAACAGTTTTATTTTTTATATTGAATATTGTAGACTGTACTTTTTTTTCTTCTTTTTTTTTACTTTACATGTAATTAGAATAACGTGTTTATAGTGTTTGTAATAAAAAAATAAAAAGATATCCAGCAATCAAATTGAGACCGTAGCATATGTCGTTTGCCAGCAAGATATTTATAGTCCACGCCCGCTGTTATTTAATCGATATAATACCCGTAGATGTTAAAAAATAAAAACGGCTATAACTCCAAGAATATGGATAAAAGCTTTCCTACATCTAACAATACAACAATTATCATCAATTAACATCTAACAAATCAATAATTTTTTAACAAAAACCTTTTGTTTGTAGAGGTTTGCAACCATCTCAAATCGGTTTAGATATTTATCATATATTTAAAGAAAAGATATCCAAATCCTTAGGGACCTTTTGGGAGTTTTTTAACATTTGACTTTTTAATTAAACTAAAATTTATCTGGATAAAACATTATTAAAATTTCTTGGGAATTATGAAAGATACGAGCATTATATCGATTAAATAAAAGCAGACGCGGACTATAGATAGGTTGCTAAAAGACGTCATATTCTGCGTTCTCGATTCTGGTTGATGGATATCAATCTCACGCTAGCTTTATACACATGCAAAAATATCTAGAAAAAAAAACACGAACTGGCAACATTGGATACGTGCATTGCTTACATATGGGGTATTCTATGTTGACAAATTGCTTTTTCATTAAGAATATTTTTAGTCTCAAAGTATATATTATTAGTTATCAAATAAAAGAAAATTAATAATAAAAGTAAATTTTGTAGCTGCAAAATAAAACACTATAAAAAAATAATCAGTGGATTAAGAAAAATATGTATTGTAAGAAAAATTGAAAAAGCGACTTGACATCCTAGTCTGAGAGATGGTGAACTCAAACACCTCACCTATAGTTTGCAGCTAAGCCTATTCTAGACATTCAATGTTCTAAGCTGAAACTTAATTATCTTGTTTCTAGTTTTACCAAGAGGTCTCAGAAGCGCTGGCTTGGATAAAGGAGAAACGACCTTTCTTGGCTACAAAAGAAGTCGGCAAAGACGAGGACAGTGCCCAATCGCTCCAAAGAAAACTAGAGGCGTTATCGTTAGAGATAAAATCATTCCAAAGCAACGTTGACAAAATCAAAAATTCAGCCAACAATCTAGTTGAACGAGAGCATTTCGATTCAGAAAACATTATTGAGAAAAAAGTCCAAGTTGAAACGGAATTCAATGACCTACGCAAACTGGTTTCGGAACGTGAGGTGCGGTTAGACGAAGCCTTGCTGTACTTCGGATTTCTTCACGAGTGTAATGACGTGCAAGAGTGGATGCGAGACCAAACATACAAAACCGACTCCGAGGAGTATGGAAATGACTTGGAACACGTCGAACTGCTAATCCAAGCGTTCGACACTTTCCACGCTAGTTTGGTAAATAGCGAACCAAGAGTGATTCAATGTATGGAAAATGGTAACGCTATTATCGAGTCGAAGAGTAGCTATAGCAGTGAGGTGCAGATAAAAGTTAGTGAAATGAGGAACGCTTGGGAGGATCTTATTGAATTGGCTAACGCAAGGAAGGAGGCTTTGAATGGTGCCAAACAGGTGCATCTGTTCGATAGAACTGCCGAGGAAATCATTTCTTGGATACAAGAGAAAGAGTCTGATTTGATTTATGGTGAGCCAACATTATCTGTTTATAAATTTATAATTTAATGCCTATAAATGCTTTCAGGTGCCTATATTTATGATTCTGAAACTATCGAGCAACTAATCAGGAAACACCAGGCCTTAGAAACGGAAATAAAAGCCATAAGGGACCGCGTCGATCATATTGAGCATGAAGGAGACCGATTGATCGGCGAGTTTCCCGACACCAAAGATCACATTGATGACAAAAGGTATTCATATTAATAATTATTTCATATAATTTTTTTTTACTGCATCTTGTTACAGGGAAGACACTTTCTCTGCATGGGAAGATTTGCAGCAAAAAGTTGAAAAGGAGAGAGAATATTTGCAACAAGGCGAACAACTTCGATCATACTTTGACGAATATCAGGAACTTCTGTAAGTTTTTTTAATGTATTAATCGAATCAAATAGAGTACTTTAAAAGCTAGTAAAGTAAGAAAATTAACAATTGAGCATAATGGTATAGTAAGGGAATTGTAAAAGTAAGTAGACTATAATAATATACGTATTCTGTTTATGTTCCTACTGTAGATTTAAATGAAAATATTGATGAAGTGTCTTATATAGAACAGCATTTTTAATGCAAACAAAGCTTTTTCCTAGTATTTAGAGACCTCGCTTCTATGTTCCAAGACTTAGGAATTACTTTTATTCTAGGCATTTGAAATAAATTTCAATTTTATTTTAAGCTTTTAAAGTTATTCCTAAACTCTTAAAATCCTGGTTTATTTCTTTATTTTCTGAAATAGGTGTCCAATCAAATTGTCCAGGGAATATGTGTACAAATTTTCAAAATTATACCTAACCAATTTTTTGAGTTATGGACATTTTGTCAAATTTTTAGAAAAAAAAAAACAATTTTTTTCAAAAATATCTTTTTTTTCAACATTTTGTCTGAATTTTAAAAAACGCTGAAATAGGTGTCCCACTAAATTATCCAGAGAATATGTGTACACATTTTCAAAATTATACCTAACCAATTTTTTGAGTTATGGAGATTTTGTCGAATTTTTAGAGAAAAAAAAAACAATTTTTTCCAAAAATATTTTTTTTCTCAAAAATTTGTATGAATTTAAAAAAACGTTGAAATAGGTGTCTAACGAAATTGTCCAGAGAATATGTGTACAAATTTTCCAAATGTTATCTGGTCTATTTTTTGAGTTATGAACATTGTGTGATATAATTAGAAGTAAAAAATCAATATTTTCTAAAAAAAAATTTTTTCCTCAAAATCTTGTACGAATTTGGAAAAATGCTGAAATAGGTATCCAATCAAATTGTCCAGAGTATATGTCTACAGATTTTCTAAAAGTTATCTGGTCAATTTCTTGAGTTATGGATTTTGTGTCGAATAAATAGAAAAAAGAAATCGATATTTTCGAAAACAAAATTTTTTCTCAAATTCTTGTACAAATTTTGAAAAACGCTGAAATAGGTATCTAACGAAATTGTCCAGAGAATATGTGTACAAATTTTCAAAATTATATCCCATTAATTTTTTGAGTTATGGACATTTTGTTGAATTTTAAGAAAAAAAATATGCTTTTTTCCAAAAATATTTTTTTTGTCAAAATCTTGTACGAATTTTGAAAAACCCTGAAATAGGTGTCTAAACAAATTGTCCAGAAAATATGTGCACAAATTTTCAAAATTGCATGTGATCAATTTTTTTAGTTATGGGCATTTTGATATTTTTTACTATTTTATTTTGACATATTTTAAGGACAAGCCTCTCCCATATTATAATGATTATATATTTATATTACAGAACTCATATTCGACTAAGCATGAGTAGACTGTTACTAGTAACTTATAATACATTTATTAATTAAATATTACTAAAACATTCTAATAAAAAGTAAAATTCCTTAGGGCATGGATAAACGAGATGCTAGCAAAAATCACTGCTCCAGATTTACCTCAAGACTGTGCTGAAGCCGAACTACTCATAGAAAGACACAAAGACTATAAAACGGAAATCGACAGCCGCACATCGGCATTTACGCAGTTCTACAATAGTGGCGAGGAGTTTATTAAAAAGAAACATCCGTTGTCGCATGATATTGAAGACAAGATCACTGTGCTCCAGCAGAGAATTGAGTTGCTCGTAAACATTTGGAACCAAAGAAAAATCATCTACGATACCAATTTAGATGTGCAGCTGTTTAAGAGGGAGGCCAACACCTTGGAGAATTGGTTGTCGTTGAGGGAAAACGTATTGAGAGACAGAAAAGTTGGAGATAGCATTACGCAGGTAAGGCAGGATGTTTTAAAGAGAGAAACCTAATTTTAATAATTTCATATTGGTTTCATAGGTAGAAGAGCTTATTAAAAAACATCGTGACTTCGAAGAAACAGTTAAGGCCCAAGAAGAAAAGTTTGAAGCCCTTAAGCGAATGACGTTGTTAGAGGAGGCATTTGCCCAGCAACTTAAACAGGAAGAATTAGCCAGGAAGGCTGAAAAGGAACGATTGGAACAAGAAAAGTTAGAGAAGCGCAAGCGCCAAGAAATGGATAGAATCACGCAGCTACGTAGGCAAGAATCCGGTGAGAGAGAACCGCGATACTCCGAAATACCTGGTAAGACCTTTGTTACATTTTTGCCACAAATTCAGTTTTAATATTCTCTTGAAGATCGTTAGCGAAACACGACTCGAGAATAAAATAAGTTTTGATTAGTGATAAAACTGTTTTGTGACTTTAGTGTCACAGCTAAACATAAATCAACCTGCAATTTAACTTATAGAAGAACAACACATGGAAGGTAAAACAACACACTTGGGCCCTCCACCAGCCAACGGATCGCCCCACTTCGGCCCTCCAAGCCCTCCAGTGATCGGGGCGAGTCATCTTGGCCCACCTTCACCACCTGTAAGGGTAGGATCGCCTCCACCATTGTCCGGAAAAGGCTCCGTTAATCTGAGAAAGACCAATTCGGTGGCGCAGATGTTCGACCGCGACCGGATCAGAAGGGGATCAGATAACGCGGTTAAGCGTGCCGAGAGTATGAAAGTTGGACCGGGATCGAAACCAGTTAAGCGGACGCCCTCGTTTACTACCAAGAGGAAGGGATCTTTTAAAAATAAAAACGCGGGTAAGCTAAATATTTGTCAGTATCATAATTTTGGACTAATTTTATTTAATTTTAGACGTAGTGCTTCCACCAGTAGAAGCCGAGGCGTTCCTGGAACGCAAACAAATCCTTCTTCCTGGCTCGAAACGTGCCTCAAACAGGGCATGGAAAAACTCCTACACGGTGCTATGCGGACAACTTCTCTGTTTCTTCAAAAACAAGGAAGATTTCGCCGCAAGCAAAGCGAGCAGCGCTCCACTTAACATTCATAACGCATCATGCTCCGTAGCTGAGGACTATCACAAGAGGAAGTACACGTTTAGGCTCATCATCGTTGACGGATCAGAATTCTTGTTCTCGTGCAATACGGAGGTGGACATGATTGATTGGGTGAATAAAATCAAGTTTAGGGCGAGGCTACCGCCTAGTCAACAGCTACAACATTTTGAGATACATAAGGTAAGATAATTTTTTTTTTACTTTGGTTTAGTTGATACACTGTTATAAATATATTTTACCATGAAATATGATATCTCTATACAGGATTATTCACGACAAAATACTGAGACAATTTCAATGAAAAAAATCCTTAACATTTACTATGTTTGCACTAAGGAGCACTAAACTACAAATTTAGTATTTTATACAGTTCAAAAATTACACCCTGTATTTTATATCACCAATAAATGTGACAATGAATCCTTTTTTAAATTTAATAAAGTATTCCTATACCTTCTCATTTTTTGTTAAAATAGCAATATTTAAACTGTGGATTTTTTAAAACTTAAAACATAATATTTCAGAGTAGGCGATAACAAATTGACATGTTTATTATTTTCTTGTATTTTTTTTTGCTTTATTCATTTTTTGTAAGTAAAAGTAGTTGATGTATGATGGTGGGTAATCAAGTTTAAGTTTAAAAAGTTATGGATTTTGAGGTACAACGACATGCTAAATTTTAAATTAAGCACCCGATTATAATTGATTACAGCATGCAACGTAATAGATTAGCGACACATGAAATTTAAGACTAACAGGCATTAACAATGTATATATTTTTAACTGACCGTTATAATAGATTATACTTAATAATAATAAAAAATAAATATTACAAAATATCCTCAAAACGATGGCCATCTAACTGCAAATATCGACGCACCCTCTTTTTAAAATTTACATCGACTTTTGACGGCATTTGTCGTGTAATACTTTGAAAAGCTTCTCTTCTTTATCTGCTCGAACTTACAGAATCTTTCACATATCCTCATAAGAAAAAATCCAGAGCTGTCAAATCCGGGGATCTTGGAGGCCACTCGATATGACTACCCTTTCCTATCCATCGGTTATGAAAATTATTATTTAAGAATTGTCTAACCCTAGTGTGGAACTGTAGCGGTGCTCTACCTATAAGCCAGATAATTCTTTGATGGTGTAGGTGTAGAAGGATATTCTCCAAAAATCCATTATATTGCATCTAAAAAAATGTGTATCCATTACAAAAAAAAAATTGAAAATTTAGGAACACCTTATTAAATTCGAAAAAGAATTAATTGTCAAAACTTATTGATAAAATAAAGTACAGGCTGTTCGATTTAAATTAAGTAATTTATTGCCTTGTAAAAACTGTAATAATTTAAACCTAATAGTAACTTTTTCACAAATGAAATGTAGAATTTATTGATTTAGTGCTCAGTGCAAATATGGTAAAAAAAGAGAAAACGCATATTAAGGAATTTATCATTGAAATTGTCTTAGTATTTTCACAAAACACAAAATATTTTGAAAACTTTAATATTTAGGCTGGGTAAACCTTAATAAAAGCTACCTTTATTTATCATTTAAAAAAACGTAACTTTGATATGTTTCTGCTCTTTGAAACACGTTGTATATCATAAAAATAATTTTAAAAGGTGTTTATGGAATGACTCAGATTTTTTTTTGCCCTGTAATTTAGCTCAAATGTTCCGTCCCATATGTCATGAATAACCCCTGTATATCTCATTTTATTTATTATAAAGGAATAGTAACATAAATATTTCCTGGCTCAGCAAAATTGTTCATCTTTTTCATCCTCATCAATCCCTATAGTGTCTTATACCGTTTATTTGCTAGGTGTGTGGTGGGTTACCTACATTTTTAACATGAACTAACCTTGAAGTTTTTTAAGGCGAGGATTAAAAATATGGACTATTGTCCTCAACAATAGAATATTTAATTACAAAAACAGCAAATATTAATATAAAATTATATATTTATTTATTTTGAAACAAACATTATTGTTGATATAAAATATTTAAAAAAATTAAACATATATAAAAAGTGTGCACTTACAGAACAATAAAAACACTCATAAACCATAATACAAAGTCACTCATCCCTTATAGCAAAATAAAAAAATAACAGCAATACAAGCATTGAATAAGCCCACACCATCTCCGGAGTGATTCTGATCCAATAATTTAGGTAAATGCCCATGCGAGGATGTCCAGAACGCGGAATCAAAGTCTCATGTTCTTGAGGAGCTGAAAAGCTCTTAAAAGCAACGTCATTCCTAGTCTGATAGGTATTTGATTCAAAACACAAATAATAGATCCATATGCATATAAGTGCAGCGATCATAATACATGCAAAAAACACCACGGATGATTGATCATAAAGGTGTACGAGATGCCTGAATAATCCAGTTTGACGTGCTGGAGTTGGTTGAGCGGCAATAGTGGGAGGCATCAAATGTCCAGAACATAATGGAGGCAAGCCAAAAGTGTCATGGCGGTCAATATCTGCAACTCTTCCAACCCTATTGCTTACAGTGTTGTCCAGATCCTCTTCAAGTTCTGACTCAACTGTTTCTTCTGGAGTTTCAACTTGAGGTGTTTGTTCGACGGTCTCATTTCTCGCAGTTTGGTCTGTCACTCGATCAACAATCCTTTGTAGGAAACGTTCTAAAAAGTACTGAAGCACAAACCTGATTCTACGCGAATTATTCATCTTTCACCAACTTGTTGCTTCTTTCGTTGTTACTAAAAGACTGGCCTGGCCGATGGTTTTTTTTTGCAATGTCAGTTTTATGTCATAATAATCACTACTTCGGTAATAAAATCGATAAAGATGTGGAAAATATGTGGAAAATTGCTCGACGAACTTTATCAGTTATGAACACCTTATACCTAAGTTGGCATCTTTTTATCTTTGTTAAGGCAATAAATAATAATGAGTTCTGGGATCTTTTGCTATCATTAATTTTTATTACATAAAAATTTAAAAAACAAAATTATTCTTTTTGATTTAAGACATCATCAGACTTCACATTAGTAATTTGAATAGAATTCAGAAAATTTTCTGGTATTTTTTCATTATTCACAATGGGGCCAAAGTCTGATGCTAGAAAGCAAAAATAATGGTCTAGCATAACAATGGGTTTTGTTTACGTTTAGAGAAATAAATTTCAATTCATCATCGGTTGAAAATTTAAATGTTGATGTACAGGGTGAGGTAATGCACCTCTTGATATATAACATCTTGTGAATGTTAAATTAACATTAAAATTTTTAGGATCCAAGTGACGAAATCAGTTCGCAATCGAGTCGCACTTCCAGTCCAGATGTGGCCGATTCCGTGGTTCTTAGACATGAGACCCACTCAAACAACGGCAGCATCGGGTCTTCCCAGTCGAGCAGACACACTTTAGGTAAGTCTTATCTGTTACTCCTCTGTAATGCCTTTTAAATGTAAAATTGTAAATTACCCAAAGTTTGTTTGTAAAAAAACACTAACCTTCATGCGCGATTCATACTTTAACGGCTGATTTACAGTATGAATTTAGCGTTAAAATATTAAAAGGGTATTTAATTACTCCATATGTTGATTTGGCAGAGAGTCCTCCTCCGTTACCGAGAACAGAACCACCAATAAATTATACCCCAAAGCGGTATATGTACGAACATCACAGTGGAAATTCATATGGTTAGTTAACAGCATGCATGAATAGGCCTCTGAAACTACTAACACACTGTCTAATATTTTTCCTGAGTATGCTTTTTTTTATTTAACTGAACTGTAAGGAGCCTTGAGAAGTTCTACAACGAACACATAGTATTTTATCTCTGGATCGGTTTTTTTCATAAATTTAGGTGTGATGGCAATAATCGCTTTATATATTTAACTGCAGCTTCTTTTGCTTTATTATGATCTAATTTTAACGTTTTTGTTACGATTTCTTACAGATGGCAGCAGTCCTAGAGGCGAATCGCAAAGTTCACCACCGAGACCCCAATCGACCAGCGGCCAGGACCATAAAATGTCACACCGAATTCGCGAACTCTTTGGTAGAAAAAAGAGGAACTCGCAAATGTAGTTATTTATATATTATTAGCATATAAACCATTTATTTTGTAGTGTTGTATGATGGCGGCTACAAATAAGTATTAAGAAATCCATTCTGTAATTGTTGCATTTCTATTAATTGTTTTTATTACTGTAAGTGTAGTTTTGTATATAAAAAAATTTAATGTCGTGTTATTAAAGATACCAAAACCATTTTTTTTATAGAATATTCTATATATTTTTACTATTTTTGAATTGAATAAATAAGACAGTTTACCAATGTATAATGCAGTTGTTTTAGTTATTTATCCTATTAGTCTTATATGTTGAGACAGCAAGATAACTTCTTAATAAGCAGCTGAATAGTTAGAACAGATTTTCATGTATTTATTTTTATTAGAGATTGAGAAGCCCATTGGATGTTTTAAAATAAGTTTTTTTTTGATATTTTAAGTTTTTGCTTCTTCTATGTATGTTGGCCACCGTGTTGGTCCAAATTATTTATTTATTCACTGGTACTTTAAATAGGGCTGCTGAGTCTGCGTCCTGCTAACCTTCGACCCTCTATTTTCCCCTGAAATATAAGTTGGAGATGGTGGTACTTTTTAGTACCGTAGAATTACGTAAGATGGAATACCTTACTTATCCTCGAAGGCAGATTGGCTACTTGTCGATAGGAAAATATATGACGACAAAACAAACTGGGCACTCTCCTTATTCTCTCCCTTTAAATCCACAGGCCTTGGGGCATCTATGCAGCACTATTTCAGTAAGGCCTGGAACAGTTTGGCGTTAAGATACTCCCCTAAGACATGGAGAGAATTCAAAGTTGTGTTTCTTCCTAAATCCACTGCTAAGTGATAGGACAGGTGGAAAAGTCGACAAACTATAGAGTCCACTCTGGGTGTAAATTTTTTTATTTATTCCAGGCAGTTGGGTTGGGTCATTTAGGTGAATAAAAATAAATGTGAATTGCTCCGACTGACTAAATGGAAAATATCGATTAAAATCGATTCATCTTCCTAAGAATAATGGGGAATGGCTTCCAGGTGAATATTTAGCAGTAGAATTAAATTCGTTCAACTGCGTGGAAAAAAGAAATTACGTTCAGGCAGTATTAAAAATATTAAGTGCCTAGACAAAATGAGACTTATTTCAATTTAAAAAAAAAATATTTAAATTTACGTCTAGGATGTTGAAAAGTGAGTTTCGACTGACTTAAAAAAAATTCTTCAACTGGCTGAAAAATGAGAAATGACGTTCAGGCAGTTGAAGATTCAATTTTTGACTACTTAGAAGTACCTACCTAGCAGGTCAGACACTCAATAGGCAAATAAATTGGAACAGCTATCATAAGACCTATACTAACGTGCGATGCTATTGTCTAGGGCCATAAAGTGGATCAGGTTACAATTTGTCGAAGACTAGATCAAGATCAAGAAGAATACACCAAGATAATAATGGTCTTAATGAGGCCTAACACCACTCTTTATAATTCCAAATATAGATGAGGCATTGGTAAGGGTCCACGCTTTTGCCCCATATAGGAGAGTTGAGAGTACATTTAAAATTCTTATTCTGGTATAGATGTTGAGGAACATCCTGCTTTTTTGATTCGTCATCTTAAGTTGCCGGTGACGTTTTTACTTTCTTCTTACACTTTAGCTTCATACCATATCATATCTGTTGCATGTCACGGTCTATAAGTCTCTGAATTTCGATTACTTATTATTTCTCCGTTTATTACAATTACGTTTTCTATGTAGTCCATCAATGCGTCTTTAAATAAATGTTCTGAGTACACAGTAAATGGAGAGGGCACCTTGACGCACTTCTTTTTTCATGAGGTTTTGGGTTGCATATGCAGGAAAATTAAACAATTTAATTAAAACATTTAAACTGATTGTTTAATGTGCAACTAAAACAACTTAAGAAAAATGAATATAATAATAACAACTTAACTAACAAAAGCAATTTATAACATCATAAACTAAAAATAAATATAAAAATTAACAAAACAAACAAAATTCTCTTATTCCTCCTTTAGCTTTTCCTCAGGTTTCAATCCAACCAGCTCCTCGCTCTTCTCCCAGATAATGTCAGCGAACTTCTTGTTCCAAGTGCCGGGTGGAGATGGGAACAGCCTGCAGTCCCAGAAATGTTTACCAGTGACCTCCTTTAGTTTATTGCACAATGCCAAATGGATAATGGTCTGAGCACCTTCCTCTGCAGTCTAAAATAAAATATTAATCATTTAATTTAGGCATGTACATCTACACATACCTTTCCATAGCTGAACAGTACAATATTCCTGAAGAGCTTGGCGAACGATTTCAAACCCAAAAAGCTGCCACTCTTCAAATAAATGTCAGTATTGACCATTCCCGGATGTAAAGAGTTGGAAGTCACTCCGCTGTCTTTTAGACGTTCGGCGAATCCGTTGGCAGCAATGACGTTGCAGAGCTTGGAGTTACCGTAGATCAATGTGGTGTAATAGAGCGAGAGGGGATGATTCTCAGGATAGTTCAAGTTGTCTACAGTAAGGTTCGTGATGAAAGCCGAAGCTGAACTGACAAAAATCACGCGGCTTGGTGCAGACTTCTTTAGTAAATCTAAAAAGAGTTAGCTGGTTGCAGAATATTACACATGAACCATTCAGTGTTATTACCTGTGAGCAAGTGTGTTAATAAAAACGGTCCAAAATGATTGATCTGCATGGTGGGATGCAGTCCGTCCTCGGTGTATTTATTACCGACCGAGCCGACCCCGGCGTTATTAATGAGGATGTCCAGCCGCTCTTCCGTCGCGTTCACGTCTTTCGCAAACTTCCGGACCGAATCTAATGAAGCTAAATCTAAGTGTTTTGTCACCACGTTCTCGTTGTGGGTTTTTTGTATTATCTTCTTCTTTGCTTTGGACAGGTCCACTTTATCGGCTAAGATCACCCTCGCGCCTCTCGAGGCCAGCACTAATGCCGTTTGAAATCCCAAACCTATAAACAACACGTTAAAACCTGTTTGGCTGGTTCAGTTTGAACTAGAGTTTTTGCGGTACATTTGTATTGTATTGAAAGAAAGTGCAAGGAAAGCATTTTGAACATTTAATTAAGTAGTTTTGTTTTGTACCAAAGTTTCTATTATAATACCTTTAATAAAGAAGCAATAGCTTATAAAAAACTAAGACAGGAAAGTGCAACCCGTATTTCTCAAAGTTAAATTATTAAAGTTTTACAGCCTGGTAAAGTTTTTAAAAATTTTGATTTTTAATTGTTGATATTGTGAAAACAGTTCAAGATTAATATAGGGTGTTACAGTAGGGGTAAATGTGTTTAGAATTTATCATAGAATCCAAAAATGCATTCATAAATAGGGTGTTCTACTTAAAATAGTTGAGAGCTGCCCAGTATATTTTTCAGAAATTTGAAAACATACAAACAATAAAAGAGAATCGATATGTCCGTCTTTCAACCAGGTTTACCTGTAAAAGGGATTTTTCTAGACATTTTGGACACACTGTATAATGTGACACCACAAAAGAGGCTCCCTGTGGTTGGTTCAAATTTAAAAAAATTATTTTGTTTAATGTAATGTGATCTTTTCTTTGTATAGAAAACTATTTCCGATTTATTCCTTGAAATTTCAAAATCATTATCTAAGGACTCAAAACTGAGCCTTGCGGAATCCCAATACTTGTTACCCTTGGTCAAATTTTTCCATGATTCTAAGTTTAGACATAAACATATCGATTAGAAAACAGATTATTGATTGTATTTATAATTAAACCTGGCAACTTCAATCAATTTAGTTTTGTCGCAAAACTAGTTGCATTATTTGTCAAATCCAACTGACTATTTTTTTCTAGAGTATCATTTCTTCCATGACGTTGTTTAAAATTTCTCTCTTAAACCTATTCCAATCTAAATTTAATAATATTATTATAAATATTAAACGTTTCAATGTTTTTAGAATACAAGAGGATAAGCTTATACAAGTTGCTTAATTATTTTGCTGGTTTATGAATTTACTAGAAAGTTTTAAAAACAATTATGGAGTATAGGAGTAACCCATATTTCATTAAAAATGTTAAGTAAACATTTCTTTCAAGTAAACAGCCCCTAGACCTGGGGCCGTATTATCATAATTTTTAATACCTCTATGAAACCCACTTAGGGTGAATTTATCTGTCAAGAAATTATTGTTTTTATTAGGAATTGGAATAGCCATGAAAGAAAGAAATTTAATAAGCAATTACTAGCCAAGTTTTCATTTGGAAATGTATAACACTAATAACCCATGAAACCATTATGCTTTACTTATGACTTTACTTACTTGTTAATTAGAAAATGGATTATAATAATATGAAATGACATCACAGAGAACAATTCTTCTTTAAAAACTAGATTATCAAGATACGTTTGTACTTATTTAAATTAAGTTCATTTTAACACCCCTTTGATAAAACTTACCGCTGCAGGCTCCAGTAACAATAGCAGTCTTCCCGATTAAACATACCATACTCCTGCACCTCCCGACGCTCAGCTTCTGGAACAGCTTCAAGATAACCAGAGCGACAATAGGCAAAGCCACAGCAATGATAGCCAAAGCGGCATACTTAAAATAGGGGTAATACGAGGCGTATCCGTAATAAACCATTTTAATGTTAAACTAACTTGTTTCTTCGTTAACTGCAAAAGTGGTAATGAAGATGTTGCGATGCGTGTAGAGAAAGTTATCTCCGAAGAAAGTAGAATGTCGGTAGGAGAAATGAAAATGGTACGTGTTGTTCGGTCAATAATATCTTCAGGCGATAATAATTTTCCTTCTTTGGATGCCAGTAATAAAGGTTATTAACCTTTTAGTTGCATATTTAAAAAAAAAGTGTTTATTCCGTTAAATTTCTTTTCCGAAGTGGCGCCCACATTAAAATAAAATTCTAATCTAAGAAGTACTTGTAGTAAATTAAATTTTACTTGCCCCCTAATAAAAATTATTTGAAACCGAAAAGGAAAACAATAACTGATGGGTGATTTTTTTTTAAAGTATTTGATACGGACACCAGCGCGAAATAAAATAAACAAAAGTCAATTAGGCCCAAATGTTCATCAGTCGTTTATCGTTACATATGGCTTATTTGTATATCAAATTAGGCCACCCATGTGATTAAATATCCCCGATCTATTAAGAGCCACGCGATCATGTTTCACACGACTTTTTCCATATTATTCATAAAACTTCCGAAGGTAATACACTAAAAATAATACAACAAACAATATTTCCTGTGGCGTCAGTTCGAAAATAGCCGGCGAGTAATGGTAACAAAGTTTGAGTAGCAAAACATCAACGGCAAATTGTTTTTCAATTAGATTAGGCGGAATTACACCTTCGGAAAACAAGCATCGTGAGCGATATGTGACGTATTACTGTCAGTTTCGTTAAATAAACACAAGTCCATTAACTTGTTGCATCACACATGTCTTCCTTGGACCACCCACATTTCACTTCACGAATAAAACACACAGTGAAATTTATTTCGCCCCCGTGGGACAAGAATTATGATGTCAATTAAATGAATATCAATCAATCACAAACCTGTACAAATTTCTTGAAAAAGTGATATTCATACAAATATTTGAATACTTAAATTTATATAAAATTCTTCTATATCAGTCTGGTTTTCGCTCTGGTTTTGGTTGTGCAACTGCACTATTGAATATGCTGCAGATGAGAGCAAATGCATAACTCTAATTCTCTTCTCTTCAATCTTGAATTTTCTTGGGTTTTAAGGGAATGCAATAATTATTTTAATTAGATTTCAGTTTGTTGAAACATTAGATGGAAGACGGCAAGGTCAGCTGTGGTGTACCACAGGAGTCAATCCTGGTCCCTGTGCTCTTCAATAATTATACTAATAACAAGCTTTATTTTTCCATTTGAATAAAATGAGGATCTGGTAAAGACAAGGAAAGTGTTGAATCTCTTATAATCATAAACTGTTACCAAGTAAAAAAATTACAAAAAGCTTGGACTTGTATCTAGATATCAGGTTGCACTTAAATTCCAAATCTGTCTACAAAAAACATGGACTACACTGAAGTTACTTTATCCTCACAGGCATTTATTATCGGAATCGTTAAATATTAAGATGACTGCACATAAATTTTGAGCCATTTTAACTATTGTTATGCGGTTCACTTGCCTTGTCTAAATTTCAATGAAATACAAAAAATTTCACATACACTGAAATACTATTACTAACTAGATATCAACCAAGAAAATTACCTTAAACAAATCACTAAAAACCTGGAAGAAATGACCCAGTATTTTTCTTTACGGGAGAAACTACTTTAACTGCCTGAAACTGTTATGAAATTAGATCAATTGCCTAGAAAACATAAATCAATACTTTACTTTAAAAAGTGAGGAAATATTCAAAAGAGGAAAGAAGGGAGAACAACTCTTACTGCCTGGAATTAATTTTAATTAAATTTTTTTTTTTAAGTCCCACTTGTTGGGCGCCAAACTTCTCTCAAAAGTTGACATAATTTCTTAATCAACCAAATTCTTAAAAGCACTTTTTTCAATATTCACTCACACTGCCGCCATTTTGTTTTTCATTATGCCCCAATCGTAGAGTGTACATTTTTAAATCTAGTATTTTCCTTTATGGGAGAAACTACTTTAACTGCCTGAAATTATTATAAAGTGAGGTCAACTGCCTAGAAAAAATAAATCAATACTTTACTTTAAAAAGTGAGGAAATATTCAAAAGAGGAAAGAAAGGAGAAACAACTCTTACTGCCTGGAATTAATTAAAAAAAAAATTAAGTACCACCTGTTGGGCGCCAAACTTCTCAAATAAAAATAAAAAAAAGTTGACATCATTTCTTAATCAACAAAATTCTTAAAAGCACTTTTTTGAATATCCCCTCAAACTGTCGCCATTTTGTTTTTCATTATGCCCCAATCGTACAGTGTAAATTTTTAAATCAAGATGGCGCCGATCGGTCATTTTAAATTTTTTTTTTCTTTTTGTTGATTTGTAAAAAATAAAAAACAATTAAAATTTATTATCTACCCATCACTGTCTTATCCATGTTTGACTCTGCCAGATTCTATGCCTAAGTACTTTGAAAAAATAATAGTCAAGGTGATTGAGTCGGGGGATTCGAATAATACGAATAGTACTAATAGATACTAGTTAATCATATATGACTACGAACTATTTTCAGGTGACAAAATTTTATAACTAGGATATCATAAATATAAAACACGTATGTGTGTTTCATAGGGAGGACAAACGCAGATCTGCATTTAATTTCCTTCTAATGTCTATAGATAGCACAGTGTTCCTTATTAAAGAACAGTGTTACAATAACTATCTGTTTGGTTAGAATGTCAAAACTCTTTTATTTTATATAAAGAATAAATGTATGCACAATAAAGAAAATTTTATCTATGAAACTGTAGTAGAATTTAGTATATATTTTTTGTTGTTCATGTATATGGGAATTGTGGCATTCTTCTACGGTAATAAATTTCGCATTCATAAAAAAAGTATCATTTTACACACTTGTTACATAAATAACTATTAGGACTCGTATGAATCGACAAACATGCTAATACGACCTATATCTATTGCAAACAATTAATATTATAAGAATACCTCTAAGCTTTTACGTCGGTCCATAGATTTTTATATTCGCATCACATACAAGACAGATATCGTCAAAAGAACGGGAGCAAATGAAAACTAAACAGAAAAAGAATCAGTGTTAACTTACAAGACAAACAAAGATATCAGGTTAGTCGGGGTAGATTTATCGAATTAGGGTAGTTTCGCAGCCCCCGCGGTATTTATACACCGGCTTTTATTACATCAGATTTTGGCCACTCGAGAGCGAAATGGTCCATCCCTAAGTCAACAGAGCGAAGTGAAAAATCGACGGGGGGGTTTTCTTTTTATTACGTTGTCAGAGATATTGGATAAGCCAGACGGAGCAGGTATCTCATAATAATAAATTCACCAAATGAACCTAACCAGTCTTAAGAACAAAGGCTAGTTTATACTTTTTCATGCTAATAAAACAACAATTAATAAGTCGTTCACATCTTGTAAAACCTGTTATCTTTGGGGACACCTAATATCGACTCGTTAATTTGTTTGGCAGTAATCAACCATATACATTCTATTCGTTTAAATTTATTTAATTATAAAAGTTATACGTATCGTTCAAGCTAGGGTTTCTATATTATTATCTTCTTCGTAGCACTCGCACTGCTTCCTTGGACACTTATTAGCAGGGTAAACCAGACATTGATCCATACAGTAAACATCGGCTCCTGTTTGTCCTTTGAAGTCTCCCACAGCGTCACAAGTCGACCTGTGAACAATCACAAATCACTAAATAAAGAATTGTCATGATAATGACGTTACATACGGGCATTCGCAGATCTCTGCAGGGCAATTCGGTGGATACCTCAAGCAATTCTTTTGGCACCAGTCGTCAATGCCTGGGATCATTCTGTAATATTTCGAAGAAACGCACACTTGGTCCCTAATAACCAGAGGGAAGAGGTTGAAAGGTGATGCCAACCGTAAGTCTTGATAGTAGAGTTGGTAAGGGTTGTCTCCGTTAATGAATAGTGGAGGAATGGCACCTAAAATGTTGTTAATAGAAAAAATTTACTCAATAACCCCGAAACTTGCATAAACATGGTGAGGCAAAGTGAGGACTATTAGGGGCAAAGTGAGCTAAAAAATATAGTTGCCTTTCAATTTTATAATCATAAACAAACTCAATTGACCTGGACAAACCGGCATTCGATGCGGTTACGTGGATTTATTATTCCAGGCAATTACACCAGGGATTTACCTCAACTGCCAGGAATTTTCGAATAAAATAATTTTTTTATTCCAGGCAATTAACCAATGACACAACTGCCTGGAATTTAAAAAATATTCCATGATTGTTATTTGAAATTTTAGTCGCTTAAAGCATCATGGAGTTTTTAAATTGAATGTGGGTAAATGAATTTATTATTTTAGGCAGCTGAGCTACGAATTTACCTCAACTGCCTGGAATTCTGGAAAAAAAATATTTTTTTTATTTCAGGCAATGAATCAATGACACAAGTGCCTGAAATTAAAAAAAACGATCCATTATTTTTTATTCGGAATCTAAGGCACTTAAGCGGTCATAGAATTTTAAAATTCCATGTTGTTAAGTGAATTTATTATTCCAGGCAGTTGAGCTACGGAATTACCTCAACTGCCTGAAATTCTGGAAAAAAATTATCTTTTTATTCCAGGCAATGAATCAGTGGTACAATTGCCTGGAAGTTAAAAAACATAATTTTTATTTACAATTTTAGGCACTTAAGCCGTCATAGAGTTTTAAAATTCCATGTGGTAAAGTGAATTTATTATTCCAGGTAGTTGAGACAAATATTTTCATCAACTGCGTGAAATTATAGAATAAATAGCATTTTATTCCAGACAATGTACCAACGGTACATCTGCCTGGAATAAAAAAAATTATTCATGATTTTTATTTGAAATTTCAAGTATTTAAGCAAACCATCATAGTTTTTAAATTGAATGTGATTAAAAAAAAATATTATTCCAAGCAGTTAAGCTAAGAATTTAGCTCAATTGCCTGGAAATTTAGAATAAATAATTTTTTTATTCCACTCAATAAATCAATGGCACAACCGCCTGGAATAAAAAAAATATTCTGTGATTTTTGTGGAATTTTAGCCAGCAAGCCGTCATAGTTTTTCCAAGTAGTTTAGTTAAACAGATTTAGTATTCCAGGTAGTTGAGCCAGGGATTGTCCCTAAGTGCCTGGAATTTTAGGAAAAAAAATGTCTTTTATTCCACGTAATAATTAATGGCATAACTACCTGGAATTAAATAAAAAGATCCATAATTTTAATTGGAATTTTGGGCACTTAAGCGGTCATAGGGTTTTGAAATTCCATGTTAAGTGAATTTATTATTCCAGGCAATTGAGACAAGTGTTTATCTTAACTGTTTGGAATTATGGAATAAATAACCTGTTTATTCCAGACAATGAACCAACGGCAAAACTGCCTGGAATTAAAAAAAATTATCCATGATTTTTTTTGGAATTTCACGTATTTAAGCAAAACATCATAGTTTGTAAATATTATGTAGATTTTAAAGTGAATTTATTATTCCAGGCAGTTAAGTTAAGAATTTGCCTCAACTGCTTGGAATTCTGGGAAAAAATACCTTTTTATTACAGTTAATGAACCAATAGCACACCTGCCTGGAATAAAAAAATAATCCATGACTTATATTTAGAGTTTCAGGCAGTCATAGAATTTTTAATTTCCATGTGGCTAAATGAATTTAATATTCCAGGCAATTGAGCCAGGGATTTACCTCAACTGCATGGAATTTTATAATAAAAATACCTTTTTATTTTAGTCAATAAATCATATAAGATTTCTGTTGAATTTTGGGCAGTTAAGCAAGCTATCATAATTTTTAAATTCCAAATAGTTAAACAGATTAAATATTCCAGGTAGTTGAGCCAAGGATTGTCCCTAACGGCCTGGAATTCTGGAACAAAATACCCTTTATTTCAGGCAATGAACCAGTGACACAATGGCTCGGAATAAAAAACTAATCAATTATATTTATTTGGGGTTTCAGGCGATTGAGGCATTATAAAATTTCTAAATTTCGTGTGGTTTAGGGAATTTATTATCCTAGGTAGTTAAGCAAGGGATTTACCTCAACTGCCTGGAATTATGGAAAAATACCTTTTTATTCCAGGCAATAAATTAATGGCACAACTACCTGGAATCAAAAAATGATCCGCGACTTTTATTTGAAATTTTAGATACTGTAGCGGTCATACAGTTTTTAAAATCCCATGCTGGTAAATATATTATTATTTCAGGCAGTTGAGCCAGGGATTTACCTCAACTGCCTGGAATTTTTTTTATTGCAAGCAATGAACCAATGGCATGGAATAAAAAAAAATTTAGGAACTTAAGCCTTCATACAGTTTTTAAATTGCATGTGCGTAAATGAATTTATTATTTCAGGCAGTTGATCTACTGTTTTACCGCAACTGCCTCGAATTCTAAAATAAAATATCGTTTTTATTCGCGTTGAATTTAAAAAATGATTCATAATTTTTATTAAGAATTTCAGGCAGTTAAACCGTCATAGAATTTTTTCAACTGCCTGGAATAAACCTTTGAACTGAAACCATGAACTGCTTCCTTGCGATTTGTTTATTAAACTATTAAAAAAATTACCTATCTATCACTGTGTGACACACGATTTTCGCCATAAAAGAAGGCACAAATTGAACTAAAAAAATATAGTTGCCTTTCAAATTTATAAGCGTAATTAACAAACTCGATTGACGCTTGCTCGCGATTTTCTTAGTGTAATTAATACAAAGATAGGTTTATGGCGAAAGTGATGCGTGAGAGAAAGATGCGTATATCTTTATTTTAAATGCCAGTGTTTTCGGAGTTCAACAAAAATAACAAATAGGATTTCTTTAGCATAATGAGAATCAATTGTTCAAATTGGACTTACCACCTGCATTACTAGTAATGGCAATATCGGCACAGTTAATAAACGTCTCAGACTTTCCACAACCGACTGCGTAGGTCCCGTTGTCACAAACTCCCCATTGATTTCCCGTAAAATACACCCAACGAAATACACACTGGGTGCAGGTGACGTAAGGTGGAAGCTGAACTTGGTACCTAGGAAAAATTGTGTATACAACATTTCGGGGTGGTTAAAATTTCTCTTTTGCGCCGATGCAGTTGAACTTATTAGACGCACCTAAATACAGCTTTTTTGACTCCATCTTCTGGAATTTGGAAGGCAACTTCCTTAGTACCAGCCAGATACAAAGGAAACTTCTCGAAACAATCCAGCGTTGCCTCCTGTTTGTCGTTATTATTTGGGCAAATGAAGACTTCGAAGCGACCATAATGGTTTGCAGTTAGTTCAACCTCTACATCTATATTTTGGCCTACACTGAATAAAATTATTTATTACAGACGAACTCATTATTACCAATTCCTTAATACCTGTAATGTCTGGTAATGATTCCTTTAGCAAACATGCCTCCGGCCTCGTGAGGCCTCGGCTCCTCAACGTGATGAGGATCTCCGCATATTCCGCACTTTCCTTCGTTTTGTTCCCACTGAACTAAAACATTAAATTTTAATGCGAAATAGAGCCTGGAGGTCATTTATATTCTAACCTGTATATCCTCCGCAATACAACTCGTTATCATTATAATTGACAGGGTTAGGGAACCCGAACCTCCACATGGAATTCCTAGCTGGGGGGTCCATAAGTCTTCCGTGTCCGTAAACCAATCCAAATTGGTTTAAATAGAAAAGAAGCAAAGTTGCAAGGATTTTTGTAAAATGCTGCATTTCTAAAAGAAAAGACTGATTGAAGGGGAGGAATTGTACCCAGTCCGCGCATATTGTTTACATCCTCCCCATTTTCCAGGATGATAAAATCAATTTTTTGCTACATTTTCTTACTTAAAATTTATGCATATCCCGTACGCAGACAGAACAATATCTGTTAATGACTTATTCAAATAAAGATTTTATCCTGAAACTGATTCATGTTTTTATTAGCATACAACCACGACAGTTCGCATAAAGAGGTGTGTATTATTCAACAGATATGCCATCATGTTCTTTGTGCAAAAAATTAGAGAACTTGGCTTTCCTTGAGTTGGTTGTCAATGAACTCGTCTAAAAATTTATGGGGTTAATTAACTTGTAATGGATAGTGGAATAGTGCGCAGAGGCTAGTTTTCGTTCAGTACGCATGCTATTTTGACAATTTCCGGCAAACTATAAACAGGGTATTTAACAAGGCGTGTCGCTTTTAAAAACAATCAAGCAATTTTACTGTCGTTTAAATTTGAAAAAGTGACCGACCTTAAAGACACACTGGAGATAAGTGAATTTAAAATTACTATAAAACTTTACCTTGAACTTCATTTGTCTTTATTTTTAATCCAGTTGAAAAGAAAGAATCATTAATTACCATAAATTGGTATAGGAACATTCCGGTTTTATATACTTCTGGGCCCGGCTTTTTGTTTACAGCGATATCAGGTTTGGTTTTTCGGTGCAATAACAAATTTGACGAGCGACATTAAAATTTATTTTGTTTTATGGAAAAAACCGTTCGAGTAGCTCCTCTATCAGTCTGCTTAACAGGAAAACCTCTATTATAAAGCAGGAGAATAAATTTTAACTATTAAAATAGGTATTAATCAACTGACAATATTGGGACACTTAAGAGTTTAACAGAAAAATGAATTAAAGAACAAAAAAGACCCAATGCTAACAGAGTTAAGAAAAGGACTAACAGAGACTGAACCATTTCTGCTTTGTTGCTCAGGATTTGGTCATTTGGAAAATATTGTATGGAAAACATCAGACAAAAGACTATAAGCGAAATATTAAAATGTCCAAGTCCAGAAGTAAGGTAAGGTCAGATTAACATAGAAGCATGAGTAGTAAAGGTCTAGAATAGATAGTTTTTTATTTCTATAAGAGAGCTATTAAAAATATCAAAATCTCTTTTAAACATGATATAAATAGGAGAAACTCGCATACATTTTAACGTGATGATTGGCCAGGTACTAAATGATTGTTCAGTAACATAAATAGAAACACTTATGAGAAATGTTTACTTTTCATAAAAAGGAATGGAATATTAAGCAGTTAAAATAAATCTTTTTCTGTGTTGATTAAATTGAAGAGTAGCTACATTATTAAATTCACGATTCAGCCTGAAGATAAAGCCAGATGTCTGGGTTGATTCAAATATTATGGGATTTTGAGAAGGATAGTTTAGCACCCCAAGAATAGTTTTACGTTAAAGAATAATTGAGCCACGAGCAAAATTTATTATGCGCGTTTAATTTTGGTATTAAAAATATGCTTACGGCTTAAGAAATAAATGCAAATATTTTATTTATTTATTTGACATTTACTGGACAAGTGACAGTTCAAAATACCACCTTGCATCAGTGCAAAATGCAGCATTCAAATGCATTTAACACAGGAGTATAATTTTTTTTCCCAAAAACCCTGTTGCATCAAAGTCTGTTTTAACTGTCACTTGTTAAATAAATGTCAACTTATCATATGTTATTAGAAAGGGAATTTTAATTCGATGTCCCAACCACGAACTTAATAAATGTACCTCGACTGCCAATCCATTGAAAAATAAATGACCATTACTAGGTGGCCGCCATTTTGGGTGATTGTGAAAGATGTTGGTCACTATGACAAATTTCAGTGGTGCCAATTGTAGGAAAATAAAACAAAGTTTTTGGAAGGCAGAAAGTTCAATTTATTTAGGAATTTAAAATAGTTGCATTAGTTATTTAGGATTTTGTTTTGTACTTGCTTAAGAATTTCGTTAACATTTAGGAAGTTTCATTTAAGTTACAGGGATAGATGCATGCATTTTAAAATATATGTTTTATTGTTCTCATAAAGCTTTATATCTTACGAATCCTAATACCATAAAAATGATGGTGTTCACTTAAATTTTTGAAATTAAAAACAAAGGTTACTGAAACCCTATCATTTGGTTTTTATTATACCCGTTTCAACGAGTCTAATGAGTCTAAAAGTATTGAAAAAAATGGTATAGATCTTTCAAAATGTCTATTTACTGGAAACTAGTTTCGCCACCTAACGAATACTCTACTCCTTAGAGGAAAGCTTTCCAGAACATGGACACTATCCTCCTGCAAAATCATATTTTAAGTATATAAATTTAAGGCACCTCCGTTAAATTTTGAACTATGATTTTTAGATAATATTATTATGAAAATGTAAATACGTTAATTATTCTCCTTTAAAGTTGATTCGTAGGGTTTCTTTAGGGTTCTACTTACGTTTGGTTTATTATTTTTATCTATAGAGTTTAGTTTTTAAGTAGTTCATCTTGTTCGAGAGCCCCATTTTGGCCCCAATTTAGGTTATTTAGGTTATATTATTGTAAATCCCTGTAGTTCTAATTTTCTAGAATTTGTATACTTGCTTGCTTTGACTGTCAGTATTCTCTTAAAATTATTGGTCTCTTTGGGCAAAAACAATGAAGATAATTCTAAATATTTCGAAACTGTTCCATCGGGTTTTAAAAAGGACGCGCTTCGTCACAATTTATTCAGTTTTAATTGTTTAGTCAGTTTTTACCTTGGAAACAATTAAACGACAGTCAAGGCGAGTTAGGTTAGTGTTTTTGACGTTGACAATAAAAGTGTGTTTCCGAATTTCGTTACAATATATAATATGATTTCATCATTTATTCTCAGCGTGGTCAACTTCCTTACCTTTATTTAAATCAATTTTTCGTTGGCAACACTGAAAATGTTCAGAGTGACCAACATCAAAAGGAGACAACTATAAAAATGGCGGTCACCGGGCAACTTGTGGTCATTTGCATTAGCAGTTTAAATATATTTATTAAGTTCGTGGATGATGTTCAGACGTATTCTTCAGAACTACTTCCGGAGACTCAATGCGCATGCCGCAAGCTTCAAAGATAATTTTCAAGTGAAAACCTGAACCTATATGTCCGCCATTTTTATTGTGTAAGTTTTCTTCTTATTTGGGAGGTCGTCGCTAACGTGTATGTGTAGGTTTTGAGTACTCTCAATATCACTCTCTCACTCAGGAAGTACCACAGGGCTCTATGCATTAACGAATGATCTAACGAACCTATACAGGGGACATTTACATTATTTGCCGACGATACGACTCTTCTCTGGCACAGCTCAGACATTCAATCTTTGTTACAATGATGGCGGATCTACAGATCATAAATCAATGATTTGCATCAAACTTACTGTGTCAATTAATAGTCAGAAGACCAGGGTTTTAAGTATGTCCTCGATAATGTTTTGGTTAGTGACTTAGTAACTCTTGAAAGAAGTTGAACAATAAAACATTTTTAATTTTGACTAAAAATAAAAATTAAACAACTTTTTGAAACGCCGCCATTTTAAAAATGAGACATATGGCGCGAAATTCAAAAATAATACGCAGAGTTGCCTGGGATTAGGCAAGCAACTTTTTTATATGATTTACTATGAATTCGTGGTGTATACTTTATAAATATAATTAAAAAAAAACTATAAAAGGCCGCATTGAATAACAATTTAAATTGATAACCTTCTTCGCGTCTTATCATTGAAAACGAACAATCGGATTGAAAACACGTAATAAAATAATGGGAAAATAATTGGGCCAAAGGCCTGACTGGGATGCTAAATAACTTATATTATAAATTCGAATTTGTCAATGGCATGTTAATGACTTAACAGCTGACATTTAATATTTCGATTTTTATTAAAACTAAAATTAATTTTTAAAAGCCGTCCGCTGATTTAAATATTTATTAACTTTTTTATGTAGCGTTAACTGTATTTCTTTTTTTGCCAATGGGTTCGACGATCCACGTTATATGATCTATTGTTCAGCATCAGGAGGTCAATATACTATAAAACTTCATAAATAACAAAAGTTTTATATCACCAAAAAAATTCAAATAAATTAAAAAATAAGTGTTGCGCAAATCAGTGTCCCCTTAGGGAAATTAGTGCGGCAAATTTAAAAATTGAAAAACTCCCTAAATGAGGTATTTTCATTATTATTTCTCATAATTAAAATTAATAACTGCCTTGGATGTGTGCACCAAAAATTATTTCTCCTTACATCAACAATAATGAAAACATTGTATAATTTAAAAAAAAATCATACTTACTCTTTTTTTAAGAAAAAAAATCGATTCGCGTTAAAAAAAACAATTAAACGAAACAAAAATAAAATTAATTCAATTTTGGCGGTCAATGTCAAGTCGCGCGACCGCAAAAGAATAATAACAATGAACGTCGGGCGACGATAGGTAGGTGCAATGCGGTCACCAAAACTCTTTGATAACGACTGAACGACCAAACGACGACGGTAGTTTTAATGTAACGTCTAGGTCGTGAAGAAGGCCGTGAATTTTAACGAGGATCCAATAATAAGAAGCCGAAACGGCAAACCAGACCGCAACCAATCGAGAACACAGGCTTTTATCGCTCGGTTTGGCTATTATTTTATTTTGCCAAAACCATATAAACATATGTGTTAAAATTGAATCCAGCCTATTGCGTCATTCTTTGCGCATCCAAAACAAAATGGCGAACCTTCTAAGAAATTTGAAAAGAAAATGGCGGGCGTTGCCCATGCGCGTTACGACACCGGAAGAAGTTATTGTTGTTGTAATGTCAAACGTTTTTATTTGACATTTTATGTCTCTACTAAGGCCCCTTTTACACTGTTATGAATTAAAAAATTAGACCAAACCTATTTATACCGATTAATTGAACTAAGTCTATCTAAAAGTCGCCGATTTATATTTAAACTCCCAGTCTGCTAATAGCCTGTAGCGAAAATATTTAGTCATTCGGCGTCACTGGCAACCAAACAATTTACAAACAAACCAATTAAGCAAAAACGCCATTAGGTCGGGAACGATTCCCTGTTTTCTCCGGAGGAGGGGCGGGACCGTTCCCGATTTAAGCGGAGCCCTATTGGCCGCAGAGGAGTCCTGGGGCGGCTACGGTCTCCTGACTGGGCAGGACCGGGATGCTGTATCTTGTGACTTCTGATAAAGATTCTCAGTATCTTTGTATTCTTAAAACTTTAAGGGGATTTGTTTCAGTTCGTTTATTCGCGATACAGAGTTGATGCCTTCAACGTGTAGGTGGTGATAGTTTTGGGTCCTATATTTAGTGTTAGTTTAGGCTTAAAGGATTTTCGAGCATTAAAAGTAAGTAAGCGTTTTAAAATATTTTTTAAGGTGGGTTTGTATCAATCATTGATCAGAGTACAACTCGCCAAATCAACTCAACTTTTAAGTATCCTTACGTTATCGTTAAAATCCCGGAGGGTAGTGCCCAGTTTGTTAACTCTAACGAGAGAAAAAAAATTAATTATTCCCAGAAGTACAGAGTGACGAATATTCCCTTAAAAATTGCTATAAAATTTTAGTGTGAAAATAAGCAGCTGGATTATTTATTAAAGTAAAAAAACAAGAGCACTTGCAAGATTATTCCAGGCACTTGAATTGTCTCAAATTCTTAGACTTTCAAAGTGCTTATCAAAATTATTGGAGACAAAAAACAGTAAATAGAGGCAACATTTGTCTTCCTAGACTCATGGTTTAGCTTTAGTTTCCTGAAAGATTAGTCCAGGCTTTCTAAAGTGATTCACATTCCTGAAATAAGATTATCAACTTATTTATTCAAATTAAAAAGCAAGGGAACTTGTAAGATTATTCCAGGAACTTGAATTGTCTCAAATTCTTGAAATAAAATTTTAAAATTGCTTATTAAGGTTATTGGAGACAAATTTTCAGTAATTAGAGCCAATAATTAATATTTTCTTAGACTCATGATTTAGCTTCAATTTCTTGGAGGATTTAAATCCCTGGAATAGGATTACCAACTTATTTATTACAGTGGAATAGCAAGAGAACTTGGAAGATTATTCCAGTCCCCCCAATAAGGAAACATTTAAATTAAATCACCAATAACCCAGCATTCTTGTCTTTAATATAAAACTAGTGAACATTTTTAAAAAACTCATCCCAATAATAACTTAAATTTTTTACCCCTTCACAATTATATTTCCATCGACTTCGACCTTAAAAAAGGCGACACTAAAATCAAAATAAACCCAATTTTAAACAATTCAAGTTTACCAAAATTACAAAAAAAAAACGCCATATCGTTCGACAATATTTATAAATATCTAACGTTTTTATTATTTTATATAATTTTTTTTTGATACCTTATTGCTCTGTATAAACCAATACAACCTGCCCGTAGGATCACTTTATTTAACTCCGCAGAAGACTTTAATTGGCAAAGACATAGAACTGAAAAACAGTAGTTTTTGACACGTGTTTCTCCATATTCGCTTCTTCAAGGCAACACAACTAGAAGCAAAAATAAATGCAATTTGTATTATCAGTTCTAAGATATCAACCAGAAAAAAAACACAAAAGTTTCAGTGCAAGAAATAAATTTAATTGTAAACTGTTACACGTGTTTTGTACCAAACCGCAGCATCCTCAAGCTGAGAAACAATAGCCATTAATAAAAATAAAAAATAGAAAATAAATATAAAAAAAGTTAACTATCACGACGTTTTGTACGTTTGGTTTTTCTTCAGACATTGCTTTTGATTTAAATAAAAGAATTTTAGAAATATCTTTGACTGTTGCAGAGATATACTGAAAAATATGCCAACACAAATATGCAAAGTTTTCTCAAAAAGTTCAGACTGACTGATTTGTGCAAAAATGCTTGTAATTTCCAAAGTTTTTGAGGTACAAAAATCGTTAGTACCTCAAAATATGCACTACGGAACGTTTGAGTAAAAACCTCATGCAAGAACCTCAAAGGCTTTCCAAAATATCTCCAAAAGTGTAAAATTTGACCAAAAAAAATGGTGGTTACGAAGATAACTGGAGCCAAGCCAATTTTTCACTTATGTACAATATTTTGTATGTTTTATTTATCCTCAAGCATTGTTTTTGGTTTAATTGAAAAAATTTTAAAAATATCATTAACGGTTGCAAAGACACACTGAAAAACGTGTAAGCAATTGTGAATAAGTTAATTTCAAATTATTTCAGTCATTTAAGGTTCAGTTTGGACGTTTTGCATTAGCAACTCTCACACTGTAACACATCTCCGTCTCTGTTTCCCCCATTGCAAAAAAAATGCACGCAATGTTGATTCGACACGTCCAAACTCGACTCGAATGATACTTATTTTAATATTAAGACAAATCACAATGGAATTTTTTTAAGTTTTGGAATGCTATCAAACACAAGGGCGGCCAGAGTACCAAAATGCGCCCGGTGTAGAAACCACGGGATGATATCGACCCTAAGGGGTCACAAGAAACAGTGCATATACAAAAATTGCAACTGCGCCAAGTGCGGATTGATTAAGGAAAGGCAAAGGATTATGGCTGCACAGGTAAGTAAACTTGTTAATGTAGAAAAACTCAATGCCAAATTTAAATGTTAATATGAGGGAAATTCAAATATATATTTAAATACTACATTAATTTTTAAGCTATTATTAATGCACATGTTGATCCCAAAAAGTTACATCCCAATTCGAATCGAATTTCCAATAATTAACTTTTCTCTGTAAATCAGTAAACACAATTAGCAGTGAACAGTCCGTCTATTAATGCTCAAAGTCGCTTAAAAACATACGGTAGAAATGTAACACGATCCCATGTCAGTTTGAAGGACCCGATCGATATTCCATTAGGGTTGTGTACTCAGGGTCTGTGACCAAACAAGGGTACATTATTAATCGTCCTCCTGAAGCCGCATTTCAAGCCTGAAACATGAATAATAAAATTTTAGGTTGCACTTAAACGACAACAAGCGGCCGAAGATGCTATTGCCCTTCACCTAGCTTCAGCTGAAAGCGGTACCACATACGAATACCTGCCACCTGGCAGGATATTTGGTATGCAAGTGACATCTCCGGAAGCCGAAGGCACTGACGATCCTACACCAATTGAAAAAGAAGCTCAAGATAGTAAGGAGGACGTTAACGTAAGCCCCGGTTCTATTGAGATGCTCGGAAAACTATTCCCGAACAAGAAGAGGGCAGTATTAGAGTTAGTTTTAAAGAGGTATAATTTTTTCCACAAAACTCAACTGCCAAGGCTTTAATTATTTGTTCATTAATTTCAGATGTAACCATGACCTCCTAAAAGCGATCGAACACTTCAATCTAAAACCTAAGCAGTGTGACAACGAATCCGACTCAAGTAGCACTAAGGAAGAGTCTTTATCAGCGTTCAAGCCGGTCTCAAGTCCTCCCAAGAGCCCCTCGAAGCCCCCAAGCTATCTGGGGATGCACGGGGCAACAGTTCCGATGATATCCAGTGAGGTTTTCAGTTTTTACCCGTTTTTCCCTTTGTTCCCTAAACCGGTCATAAGGAATCCAGTGTACGTACCGGGGTTTTGTGATTGTGATCAGTGTAAGCATAGTTTGTATAGTTCTGTAGATAATAGACCGTAGGCTGTGTAAGTATTTTTATATGATAATTTTAAGGACTTACCAAAGAATGTAACTAATATGAAAATAAATGTGGAGTAGGTATTACGGTTCAATGATGTGTATTCTTTAGAGGCGTTTAGCTGCAGCCAAGGTTATCCCTGCAATGTCTGCTATATTATTGTTTTTAAACTGCATATAAGTATAAAAAGAAGCAATATATTTCCTAGTAATCTTATATATTATATACATTATATGATAAAATTAATAGGTACCTAGAAAAACTACTGTTTTAAACTATTATCTAAAACTTAAGGACGGCTGAGCGATTTTAAGGAAACCTGCAAGTAAATATACTTATTCCCTTAAGGCACTATTACTAAACTTATTTAAAAAACAAAATTATTTCAATATAAAGAAAATTCAAAATTCGAGACAATTCCTCGATGCTGAATAAATATTCAATAAACCTAAAACCGAGTCACTTTGTCTGTATTCGCGGGTGAATCGCAACATAAGTCGAAATCCAGATCCTCCGGTAATGCGGGACAAGAGTACAGGTCCGGTTGTTGTAGATTCGTGGATGGGGCCGAAGGAGCTGCTCCAGCTCTGGCAACATTGGCTGCGTTTATTGCGGCTACGTTGACGCAGTCATAAATCGGCTAGAAATACAGGAAATACAGGTATTACTCTTGAAGTTAATCAATGAATATTTGTTGAAAAAAGAGAAAATGCATATGTAAAAACACATATGAATATAAGTCAACATGCCATGGTTTACCTGTGTCGGCAAAATCAACAGTAACCCTGTTAGCCAGAAATACTTTTCCAAGACCCTGAACAAAAACATACCAAGCCAATGCAATGTCAAGAGTATCAATACATATAAGACAAGCATATATTAACTTATAATATACATAATGCTATTCAATATAACTGAAACAAAAATGAATGACACAAATAAATCTGTCTGACAAAAAATCAGTTATTTCATAATAACCCTTTGTAACTGCGAGCTATTTAACACGTTTTCTAAGTTTTCAGCTATCTATAACTTTTAAATCTGCTGGAAGATGATTAAAGAGTTTTTACCATCAACCATAAATGTTCTTTTAATAAATTTGATTGCCTGCAAATTTGGTAGACATAGGCAAGACATTATTACCTCGTTGACTGACTATATTCATGCCTATTTGTTGTGTTCACATTTATAAATTTCCTATAAACCAGGCAAACTCTCTCATACTCACGTTACACGTCCGATCGCTCTCTTTTGGAAGACAAAAACACTAATAAATAATTCATTTTGTGCATGCACCCCAGAAACACAAACCATCCTATAGGATTCAATTAAATAAAGATAAACAATTGTCACCATTTCAAAATCAACTTCTCCTACAACCACGTGAAGAGTATAATAATTTGCTGATATTTTTTGACACAACTGTGTGATATGACTTTCAAAATTAAATAAATTAAACTAATAAGTTATTTCCATACAAGTTGGTCAGAATCTCATTTTCCTAAAACACATTTATAATTTTTAACACTAGTTTCTAAAATATTTAAACACTGTTAGGATCACACCATTTTTTTATTTCAATAATATCTCTTTTAACTGTCTTTCTTTGGCAATGTAATACTAAGTAATATTGTAAGATTAGACCTTCTTCCGAATTTTCAAAGTGCTCTCATTCCCCTAGTTCTGCTCGGATCCTGTTGTAACCCGGTGTTTTCGTAATCTAGGTGACCCAAATAAGACGCTGGTATACGTAGTTTGATTTCGAAAAAAAATCAATTTTTGGTGAAAAAATTCGATACGGGGGGGTATACCCGAAAAATGAAAAATTCCAAACTTTGAAGGTCGATATCTCGGCTTCTATGGGAGCTTTTGGGAAAATTCCAACGGTTTTGTCTTAGTTTCGTCATTTTGAATCCAACGAGACCATCCGCAAGATCGTAGCTTTTACGATAGCCGAGATATGGCATTTTTGATGCCCATTTTTGGCCTCAAAAACGGACGTCGAAAACGACTTTTTCAAAATTTTCAAAGTGCTCTCATTCCGTTAGTTCTGCTCGGATCCTGTTATAACCCGGTGTTTTCGTAATCTAGATGATCAGAATAAGACGCTGGTATACTTAGTTTGATTTCGAAAAAAATCAATTTTTGGTGAAAAAATTCGATACGGGGGGGTATACCCGAAAAATGAAAAAACCCAAACTTTGAAGGTCGATATCTCGGCTTCAATGGGAGCTATCGGGAAAATTCCAACGGTTTTGTTTTAGTTTCGTCATTTTGAATCCAACGAGACCATCCGCAAGATCGTAGCTTTTACGATAGCCGAGATATGGCATTTTTGATGCCCATTTTTGGCCTCAAAAACGGACGTCGAAAACGACTTTTTCAGGATTTTCAAAGTGCTCTCATTCCGTTAGTTCTGCTCGGATCCTGTTATAACCCGGTGTTTTCGTAATCTAGGTGACCCAAATAAGACGCTGGTATACTTAGTTTGATTTCGAAAAAAATCAATTTTTGGTGAAAAAATTCGATACGGGGGGGTATACCCGAAAAATGAAAAAACCCAAACTTTGAAGGTCAATATCTCGGCTTCTATGGGAGCTATCGGGAAAATTCCAACGGTTTTGTCTTAGTTTCGTCATTTTGAATCCAACAAGACCATCCGCAAGATTGTAGCTTTTACGATAGCCGAGATATGGCATTTTTGATGCCCATTTTTGGCCTCAAAAACGGACGTCGAAAACGACTTTTTCAGGATTTTCAAAGTGCTCTCATTCCGTTAGTTCTGCTCGGATCCTGTTATAACCCGGTGTTTTCGTAATCTAGGTGACCCAAATAAGACGCTGGTATACTTAGGTTGATTTCGAAAAAAATCAATTTTTGGTGAAAAAATTCGATACGGGGGGGGATAACCCGAAAAATGAAAAAACCCAAACTTTGAAGGTCGATATCTCGGCTTCTATGGGAGCTATCGGGAAAATTCCAACGGTTTTGTCTTAGTTTCGTCATTTTGAATCCAACGAGACCATCCGCAAGATCGTAGCTTTTACGATAGCCGAGATATGGCATTTTTGATGCCCATTTTTGGCCTCAAAAACGGACGTCGAAAACGACTTTTTCAGGATTTTCAAAGTGCTCTCATTCCGTTAGTTCTGCTCGGATCCTGTTATAACCCGGTGTTTTCGTAATCTAGGTGACCCAAATAAGACGCTGGTATACTTAGTTTGATTTCGAAAAAAATCAATTTTTGGTGAAAAAATTCGATACGGGGGGGTATACCCGAAAAATGAAAAAACCCAAACTTTGAAGGTCGATATCTCGGCTTCTATGGGAGCTATCGAGAAAATTCCAACGGTTTTGTCTTAGTTTCGTCATTTTGAATCCAACGAGACCATCCGCAAGATCGTAGCTTTTACGATAGCCGAGATATGGCATTTTTGATGCCCATTTTTGGCCTCAAAAACGGACGTCGAAAACGACTTTTTCAGGATTTTCAAAGTGCTCTCATTCCGTTAGTTCTGCTCGGATCCTGTTATAACCCGGTGTTTTCGTAATCTAGATGATCAGAATAAGACGCTGGTATACTTAGTTTGATTTCGAAAAAAATCAATTTTTGGTGAAAAAATTCGATACGGGGGGGTATACCCGAAAAATGAAAAAACCCAAACTTTGAAGGTCGATATCTCGGCTTCTATGGGAGCTATCGAGAAAATTCCAACGGTTTTGTCTTGATTTCGTCATTTTGAATCCAACGAGACCATCCGCAAGATCGTAGCTTTTACGATAGCCGAGATATGGCATTTTTGATGCCCATTTTTGGCCTCAAAAACGGACGTCGAAAACGACTTTTTCAGGATTTTCAAAGTGCTCTCATTCCGTTAGTTCTGCTCGGATCCTGTTATAACCCGGTGTTTTCGTAATCTAGATGATCAGAATAAGACGCTGGTATACTTAGTTTGATTTCGAAAAAAATCAATTTTTGGTGAAAAAATTCGATACGGGGGGGTATACCCGAAAAATGAAAAAACCCAAACTTTGAAGGTCGATATCTCGGCTTCTATGGGAGCTATCGGGAAAATTCCAACGGTTTTGTCTTAGTTTCGTCATTTTGAATCCAACGAGACCATCCGCAAGATCGTAGCTTTTACGATAGCCGAGATATGGCATTTTTGATGCCCATTTTTGGCCTCAAAAACGGACGTCGAAAACGACTTTTTCAGGATTTTCAAAGTGCTCTCATTCCGTTAGTTCTGCTCGGATCCTGTTATAACCCGGTGTTTTCGTAATCTAGGTGACCCAAATAAGACGCTGGTATACTTAGTTTGATTTCGAAAAAAATCAATTTTTGGTGAAAAAATTCGATACGGGGGGGTATACCCGAAAAATGAAAAAACCCAAACTTTGAAGGTCAATATCTCGGCTTCTATGGGAGCTATCGGGAAAATTCCAACGGTTTTGTCTTAGTTTCGTCATTTTGAATCCAACAAGACCATCCGCAAGATTGTAGCTTTTACGATAGCCGAGATATGGCATTTTTGATGCCCATTTTTGGCCTCAAAAACGGACGTCGAAAACGACTTTTTCAAAATTTTCAAAGTGCTCTCATTCCGTTAGTTCTGCTCGGATCCTGTTATAACCCGGTGTTTTCGTAATCTAGATGATCAGAATAAGACGCTGGTATACTTAGTTTGATTTCGAAAAAAATCAATTTTTGGTGAAAAAATTCGATACGGGGGGGTATACCCGAAAAATGAAAAAACCCAAACTTTGAAGGTCGATATCTCGGCTTCAATGGGAGCTATCGGGAAAATTCCAACGGTTTTGTTTTAGTTTCGTCATTTTGAATCCAACGAGACCATCCGCAAGATCGTAGCTTTTACGATAGCCGAGATATGGCATTTTTGATGCCCATTTTTGGCCTCAAAAACGGACGTCGAAAACGACTTTTTCAGGATTTTCAAAGTGCTCTCATTCCGTTAGTTCTGCTCGGATCCTGTTATAACCCGGTGTTTTCGTAATCTAGGTGACCCAAATAAGACGCTGGTATACTTAGTTTGATTTCGAAAAAAATCAATTTTTGGTGAAAAAATTCGATACGGGGGGGTATACCCGAAAAATGAAAAAACCCAAACTTTGAAGGTCAATATCTCGGCTTCTATGGGAGCTATCGGGAAAATTCCAACGGTTTTGTCTTAGTTTCGTCATTTTGAATCCAACAAGACCATCCGCAAGATTGTAGCTTTTACGATAGCCGAGATATGGCATTTTTGATGCCCATTTTTGGCCTCAAAAACGGACGTCGAAAACGACTTTTTCAGGATTTTCAAAGTGCTCTCATTCCGTTAGTTCTGCTCGGATCCTGTTATAACCCGGTGTTTTCGTAATCTAGATGATCAGAATAAGACGCTGGTATACTTAGTTTGATTTCGAAAAAAATCAATTTTTGGTGAAAAAATTCGATACGGGGGGGTATACCCGAAAAATGAAAAAACCCAAACTTTGAAGGTCGATATCTCGGCTTCTATGGGAGCTATCGAGAAAATTCCAACGGTTTTGTCTTGATTTCGTCATTTTGAATCCAACGAGACCATCCGCAAGATCGTAGCTTTTACGATAGCCGAGATATGGCATTTTTGATGCCCATTTTTGGCCTCAAAAACGGACGTCGAAAACGACTTTTTCAGGATTTTCAAAGTGCTCTCATTCCGTTAGTTCTGCTCGGATCCTGTTATAACCCGGTGTTTTCGTAATCTAGATGATCAGAATAAGACGCTGGTATACTTAGTTTGATTTCGAAAAAAATCAATTTTTGGTGAAAAAATTCGATACGGGGGGGTATACCCGAAAAATGAAAAAACCCAAACTTTGAAGGTCGATATCTCGGCTTCTATGGGAGCTATCGAGAAAATTCCAACGGTTTTGTCTTAGTTTCGTCATTTTGAATCCAACGAGACCATCCGCAAGATCGTAGCTTTTACGATAGCCGAGATATGGCATTTTTGATGCCCATTTTTGGCCTCAAAAACGGACGTCGAAAACGACTTTTTCAGGATTTTCAAAGTGCTCTCATTCCGTTAGTTCTGCTCGGATCCTGTTATAACCCGGTGTTTTCGTAATCTAGGTGACCCAAATAAGACGCTGGTATACTTAGTTTGATTTCGAAAAAAATCAATTTTTGGTGAAAAAATTCGATACGGGGGGGTATACCCGAAAAATGAAAAAACCCAAACTTTGAAGGTCAATATCTCGGCTTCTATGGGAGCTATCGGGAAAATTCCAACGGTTTTGTCTTAGTTTCGTCATTTTGAATCCAACAAGACCATCCGCAAGATTGTAGCTTTTACGATAGCCGAGATATGGCATTTTTGATGCCCATTTTTGGCCTCAAAAACGGACGTCGAAAACGACTTTTTCAGGATTTTCAAAGTGCTCTCATTCCGTTAGTTCTGCTCGGATCCTGTTATAACCCGGTGTTTTCGTAATCTAGGTGACCCAAATAAGACGCTGGTATACTTAGTTTGATTTCGAAAAAAATCAATTTTTGGTGAAAAAATTCGATACGGGGGGGTATACCCGAAAAATGAAAAAACCCAAACTTTGAAGGTCAATATCTCGGCTTCTATGGGAGCTATCGGGAAAATTCCAACGGTTTTGTCTTAGTTTCGTCATTTTGAATCCAACAAGACCATCCGCAAGATTGTAGCTTTTACGATAGCCGAGATATGGCATTTTTGATGCCCATTTTTGGCCTCAAAAACGGACGTCGAAAACGACTTTTTCAGGATTTTCAAAGTGCTCTCATTCCGTTAGTTCTGCTCGGATCCTGTTATAACCCGGTGTTTTCGTAATCTAGGTGACCCAAATAAGACGCTGGTATACTTAGGTTGATTTCGAAAAAAATCAATTTTTGGTGAAAAAATTCGATACGGGGGGGTATACCCGAAAAATGAAAAAACCCAAACTTTGAAGGTCGATATCTCGGCTTCTATGGGAGCTATCGGGAAAATTCCAACGGTTTTGTCTTAGTTTCGTCATTTTGAATCCAACGAGACCATCCGCAAGATCGTAGCTTTTACGATAGCCGAGATATGGCATTTTTGATGCCCATTTTTGGCCTCAAAAACGGACGTCGAAAACGACTTTTTCAGGATTTTCAAAGTGCTCTCATTCCGTTAGTTCTGCTCGGATCCTGTTATAACCCGGTGTTTTCGTAATCTAGATGATCAGAATAAGACGCTGGTATACTTAGTTTGATTTCGAAAAAAATCAATTTTTGGTGAAAAAATTCGATACGGGGGGGTATACCCGAAAAATGAAAAAACCCAAACTTTGAAGGTCGATATCTCGGCTTCTATGGGAGCTATCGAGAAAATTCCAACGGTTTTGTCTTAGTTTCGTCATTTTGAATCCAACGAGACCATCCGCAAGATCGTAGCTTTTACGATAGCCGAGATATGGCATTTTTGATGCCCATTTTTGGCCTCAAAAACGGACGTCGAAAACGACTTTTTCAGGATTTTCAAAGTGCTCTCATTCCGTTAGTTCTGCTCGGATCCTGTTATAACCCGGTGTTTTCGTAATCTAGGTGACCCAAATAAGACGCTGGTATACTTAGTTTGATTTCGAAAAAAATCAATTTTTGGTGAAAAAATTCGATACGGGGGGGTATACCCGAAAAATGAAAAAACCCAAACTTTGAAGGTCGATATCTCGGCTTCTATGGGAGCTATCGAGAAAATTCCAACGGTTTTGTCTTAGTTTCGTCATTTTGAATCCAACGAGACCATCCGCAAGATCGTAGCTTTTACGATAGCCGAGATATGGCATTTTTGATGCCCATTTTTGGCCTCAAAAACGGACGTCGAAAACGACTTTTTCAGGATTTTCAAAGTGCTCTCATTTCGTTAGTACTGCTCGGATCCTGTTATAACCCGGTGTTTTCGTAATCTAGGTGACCCAAATAAGACGCTGGTATACTTAGTTTGATTTCGAAAAAAATCAATTTTTGGTGAAAAAATTCGATACGGGGGGGTATACCCGAAAAATGAAAAATTCCAAACTTTGAAGGTCGATATCTCGGCTTCTATGGGAGCTATCGGGAAAATTCCAACGGTTTTGTCTTAGTTTCGCCATTTTGAATCCAACGACACCATCCGCAAGATCGTAGCTTTTACGATAGCCGAGATATGGCATTTTTGATGCCCATATTTGGCCTCAAAAACGGACGTCGAAAACGACTTTTTCAGGATTTTCAAAGTGCTCTCATTTCGTTAGTACTGCTCGGATCCTGTTATAACCCGGTGTTTTCGTAATCTAGGTGACCCAAATAAGACGCTGGTATACTTAGTTTGATTTCGAAAAAAATCAATTTTTGGTGAAAAAATTCGATACGGGGGGGTATACCCGAAAAATGAAAAATTCCAAACTTTGAAGGTCGATATCTCGGCTTCTATGGGAGCTATCGGGAAAATTCCAACGGTTTTGTCTTAGTTTCGTCATTTTGAATCCAACGAGACCATCCGCAAGATCGTAGCTTTTACGATAGCCGAGATATGGCATTTTTGATGCCCATTTTTGGCCTCAAAAACGGACGTCGAAAACGACTTTTTCAGGATTTTCAAAGTGCTCTCATTCCGTTAGTTCTGCTCGGATCCTGTTATAACCCGGTGTTTTCGTAATCTAGATGATCAGAATAAGACGCTGGTATACTTAGTTTGATTTCGAAAAAAATCAATTTTTGGTGAAAAAATTCGATACGGGGGGGGTATACCCGAAAAATGAAAAAACCCAAACTTTGAAGGTCGATATCTCGGCTTCTATGGGAGCTATCGGGAAAATTCCAACGGTTTTGTCTTAGTTTCGTCATTTTGAATCCAACGAGACCATCCGCAAGATCGTAGCTTTTACGATAGCCGAGATATGGCATTTTTGATGCCCATTTTTGGCCTCAAAAACGGACGTCGAAAACGACTTTTTCAGGATTTTCAAAGTGCTCTCATTCCGTTAGTTCTGCTCGGATCCTGTTATAACCCGGTGTTTTCGTAATCTAGATGATCAGAATAAGACGCTGGTATACTTAGTTTGATTTCGAAAAAAATCAATTTTTGGTGAAAAAATTCGATACGGGGGGGTATACCCGAAAAATGAAAAAACCCAAACTTTGAAGGTCGATATCTCGGCTTCTATGGGAGCTATCGAGAAAATTCCAACGGTTTTGTCTTAGTTTCGTCATTTTGAATCCAACGAGACCATCCGCAAGATCGTAGCTTTTACGATAGCCGAGATATGGCATTTTTGATGCCCATTTTTGGCCTCAAAAACGGACGTCGAAAACGACTTTTTCAGGATTTTCAAAGTGCTCTCATTCCGTTAGTTCTGCTCGGATCCTGTTATAACCCGGTGTTTTCGTAATCTAGGTGACCCAAATAAGACGCTGGTATACTTAGTTTGATTTCGAAAAAAATCAATTTTTGGTGAAAAAATTCGATACGGGGGGGTATACCCGAAAAATGAAAAAACCCAAACTTTGAAGGTCGATATCTCGGCTTCTATGGGAGCTATCGAGAAAATTCCAACGGTTTTGTCTTAGTTTCGTCATTTTGAATCCAACGAGACCATCCGCAAGATCGTAGCTTTTACGATAGCCGAGATATGGCATTTTTGATGCCCATTTTTGGCCTCAAAAACGGACGTCGAAAACGACTTTTTCAGGATTTTCAAAGTGCTCTCATTTCGTTAGTACTGCTCGGATCCTGTTATAACCCGGTGTTTTCGTAATCTAGGTGACCCAAATAAGACGCTGGTATACTTAGTTTGATTTCGAAAAAAATCAATTTTTGGTGAAAAAATTCGATACGGGGGGGTATACCCGAAAAATGAAAAAACCCAAACTTTGAAGGTCGATATCTCGGCTTCTATGGAAGCTATCGGGAAAATTCCAACGGTTTTGTCTTAGTTTCGTCATTTTGAATCCAACGAGACCATCCGCAAGATCGTAGCTTTTACGATAGCCGAGATATGGCATTTTTGATGCCCATTTTTGGCCTCAAAAACGGACGTCGAAAACGACTTTTTCAGGATTTTCAAAGTGCTCTCATTCCGTTAGTTCTGCTCGGATCCTGTTATAACCCGGTGTTTTCGTAATCTAGGTGACCCAAATAAGACGCTGGTATACTTAGTTTGATTTCGAAAAAAATCAATTTTTGGTGAAAAAATTCGATACGGGGGGGTATACCCGAAAAATGAAAAAACCCAAACTTTGAAGGTCGATATCTCGGCTTCTATGGAAGCTATCGGGAAAATTCCAACGGTTTTGTCTTAGTTTCGTCATTTTGAATCCAACGAGACCATCCGCAAGATCGTAGCTTTTACGATAGCCGAGATATGGCATTTTTGATGCCCATTTTTGGCCTCAAAAACGGACGTCGAAAACGACTTTTTCAGGATTTTCAAAGTGCTCTCATTCCGTTAGTTCTGCTCGGATCCTGTTATAACCCGGTGTTTTCGTAATCTAGGTGACCCAAATAAGACGCTGGTATACTTAGTTTGATTTCGAAAAAAATCAATTTTTGGTGAAAAAATTCGATACGGGGGGGTATACCCGAAAAATGAAAAAACCCAAACTTTGAAGGTCGATATCTCGGCTTCTATGGAAGCTATCGGGAAAATTCCAACGGTTTTGTCTTAGTTTCGTCATTTTGAATCCAACGAGACCATCCGCAAGATCGTAGCTTTTACGATAGCCGAGATATGGCATTTTTGATGCCCATTTTTGGCCTCAAAAACGGACGTCGAAAACGACTTTTTCAGGATTTTCAAAGTGCTCTCATTCCGTTAGTTCTGCTCGGATCCTGTTATAACCCGGTGTTTTCGTAATCTAGGTGACCCAAATAAGACGCTGGTATACTTAGTTTGATTTCGAAAAAAATCAATTTTTGGTGAAAAAATTCGATACGGGGGGGTATACCCGAAAAATGAAAAAACCCAAACTTTGAAGGTCGATATCTCGGCTTCTATGGGAGCTATCGAGAAAATTCCAACGGTTTTGTCTTAGTTTCGTCATTTTGAATCCAACGAGACCATCCGCAAGATCGTAGCTTTTACGATAGCCGAGATATGGCATTTTTGATGCCCATTTTTGGCCTCAAAAACGGACGTCGAAAACGACTTTTTCAGGATTTTCAAAGTGCTCTCATTCCGTTAGTTCTGCTCGGATCCTGTTATAACCCGGTGTTTTCGTAATCTAGGTGACCCAAATAAGACGCTGGTATACTTAGTTTGATTTCGAAAAAAATCAATTTTTGGTGAAAAAATTCGATACGGGGGGGTATACCCGAAAAATGAAAAAACCCAAACTTTGAAGGTCAATATCTCGGCTTCTATGGGAGCTATCGGGAAAATTCCAACGGTTTTGTCTTAGTTTCGTCATTTTGAATCCAACAAGACCATCCGCAAGATTGTAGCTTTTACGATAGCCGAGATATGGCATTTTTGATGCCCATTTTTGGCCTCAAAAACGGACGTCGAAAACGACTTTTTCAGGATTTTCAAAGTGCTCTCATTCCGTTAGTTCTGCTCGGATCCTGTTATAACCCGGTGTTTTCGTAATCTAGGTGACCCAAATAAGACGCTGGTATACTTAGTTTGATTTCGAAAAAAATCAATTTTTGGTGAAAAAATTCGATACGGGGGGGTATACCCGAAAAATGAAAAAACCCAAACTTTGAAGGTCAATATCTCGGCTTCTATGGGAGCTATCGGGAAAATTCCAACGGTTTTGTCTTAGTTTCGTCATTTTGAATCCAACAAGACCATCCGCAAGATTGTAGCTTTTACGATAGCCGAGATATGGCATTTTTGATGCCCATTTTTGGCCTCAAAAACGGACGTCGAAAACGACTTTTTCAGGATTTTCAAAGTGCTCTCATTCCGTTAGTTCTGCTCGGATCCTGTTATAACCCGGTGTTTTCGTAATCTAGGTGACCCAAATAAGACGCTGGTATACTTAGGTTGATTTCGAAAAAAATCAATTTTTGGTGAAAAAATTCGATACGGGGGGGTATACCCGAAAAATGAAAAAACCCAAACTTTGAAGGTCGATATCTCGGCTTCTATGGGAGCTATCGGGAAAATTCCAACGGTTTTGTCTTAGTTTCGTCATTTTGAATCCAACGAGACCATCCGCAAGATCGTAGCTTTTACGATAGCCGAGATATGGCATTTTTGATGCCCATTTTTGGCCTCAAAAACGGACGTCGAAAACGACTTTTTCAGGATTTTCAAAGTGCTCTCATTCCGTTAGTTCTGCTCGGATCCTGTTATAACCCGGTGTTTTCGTAATCTAGATGATCAGAATAAGACGCTGGTATACTTAGTTTGATTTCGAAAAAAATCAATTTTTGGTGAAAAAATTCGATACGGGGGGGTATACCCGAAAAATGAAAAAACCCAAACTTTGAAGGTCGATATCTCGGCTTCTATGGGAGCTATCGGGAAAATTCCAACGGTTTTGTCTTAGTTTCGTCATTTTGAATCCAACGAGACCATCCGCAAGATCGTAGCTTTTACGATAGCCGAGATATGGCATTTTTGATGCCCATTTTTGGCCTCAAAAACGGACGTCGAAAACGACTTTTTCAGGATTTTCAAAGTGCTCTCATTCCGTTAGTTCTGCTCGGATCCTGTTATAACCCGGTGTTTTCGTAATCTAGATGATCAGAATAAGACGCTGGTATACTTAGTTTGATTTCGAAAAAAATCAATTTTTGGTGAAAAAATTCGATACGGGGGGGTATACCCGAAAAATGAAAAAACCCAAACTTTGAAGGTCGATATCTCGGCTTCTATGGGAGCTATCGAGAAAATTCCAACGGTTTTGTCTTAGTTTCGTCATTTTGAATCCAACGAGACCATCCGCAAGATCGTAGCTTTTACGATAGCCGAGATATGGCATTTTTGATGCCCATTTTTGGCCTCAAAAACGGACGTCGAAAACGACTTTTTCAGGATTTTCAAAGTGCTCTCATTCCGTTAGTTCTGCTCGGATCCTGTTATAACCCGGTGTTTTCGTAATCTAGGTGACCCAAATAAGACGCTGGTATACTTAGTTTGATTTCGAAAAAAATCAATTTTTGGTGAAAAAATTCGATACGGGGGGGTATACCCGAAAAATGAAAAAACCCAAACTTTGAAGGTCGATATCTCGGCTTCTATGGGAGCTATCGAGAAAATTCCAACGGTTTTGTCTTAGTTTCGTCATTTTGAATCCAACGAGACCATCCGCAAGATCGTAGCTTTTACGATAGCCGAGATATGGCATTTTTGATGCCCATTTTTGGCCTCAAAAACGGACGTCGAAAACGACTTTTTCAGGATTTTCAAAGTGCTCTCATTTCGTTAGTACTGCTCGGATCCTGTTATAACCCGGTGTTTTCGTAATCTAGGTGACCCAAATAAGACGCTGGTATACTTAGTTTGATTTCGAAAAAAATCAATTTTTGGTGAAAAAATTCGATACGGGGGGGTATACCCGAAAAATGAAAAATTCCAAACTTTGAAGGTCGATATCTCGGCTTCTATGGGAGCTATCGGGAAAATTCCAACGGTTTTGTCTTAGTTTCGCCATTTTGAATCCAACGACACCATCCGCAAGATCGTAGCTTTTACGATAGCCGAGATATGGCATTTTTGATGCCCATATTTGGCCTCAAAAACGGACGTCGAAAACGACTTTTTCAGGATTTTCAAAGTGCTCTCATTCCGTTAGTTCTGCTCGGATCCTGTTATAACCCGGTGTTTTCGTAATCTAGGTGACCCAAATAAGACGCTGGTATACTTAGTTTGATTTCGAAAAAAATCAATTTTTGGTGAAAAAATTCGATACGGGGGGGTATACCCGAAAAATGAAAAAACCCAAACTTTGAAGGTCGATATCTCGGCTTCTATGGAAGCTATCGGGAAAATTCCAACGGTTTTGTCTTAGTTTCGTCATTTTGAATCCAACGAGACCATCCGCAAGATCGTAGCTTTTACGATAGCCGAGATATGGCATTTTTGATGCCCATTTTTGGCCTCAAAAACGGACGTCGAAAACGACTTTTTCAGGATTTTCAAAGTGCTCTCATTCCGTTAGTTCTGCTCGGATCCTGTTATAACCCGGTGTTTTCGTAATCTAGGTGACCCAAATAAGACGCTGGTATACTTAGTTTGATTTCGAAAAAAATCAATTTTTGGTGAAAAAATTCGATACGGGGGGGTATACCCGAAAAATGAAAAAACCCAAACTTTGAAGGTCGATATCTCGGCTTCTATGGAAGCTATCGGGAAAATTCCAACGGTTTTGTCTTAGTTTCGTCATTTTGAATCCAACGAGACCATCCGCAAGATCGTAGCTTTTACGATAGCCGAGATATGGCATTTTTGATGCCCATTTTTGGCCTCAAAAACGGACGTCGAAAACGACTTTTTCAGGATTTTCAAAGTGCTCTCATTCCGTTAGTTCTGCTCGGATCCTGTTATAACCCGGTGTTTTCGTAATCTAGGTGACCCAAATAAGACGCTGGTATACTTAGTTTGATTTCGAAAAAAATCAATTTTTGGTGAAAAAATTCGATACGGGGGGGTATACCCGAAAAATGAAAAAACCCAAACTTTGAAGGTCGATATCTCGGCTTCTATGGAAGCTATCGGGAAAATTCCAACGGTTTTGTCTTAGTTTCGTCATTTTGAATCCAACGAGACCATCCGCAAGATCGTAGCTTTTACGATAGCCGAGATATGGCATTTTTGATGCCCATTTTTGGCCTCAAAAACGGACGTCGAAAACGACTTTTTCAGGATTTTCAAAGTGCTCTCATTCCGTTAGTTCTGCTCGGATCCTGTTATAACCCGGTGTTTTCGTAATCTAGGTGACCCAAATAAGACGCTGGTATACTTAGTTTGATTTCGAAAAAAATCAATTTTTGGTGAAAAAATTCGATACGGGGGGGTATACCCGAAAAATGAAAAAACCCAAACTTTGAAGGTCGATATCTCGGCTTCTATGGGAGCTATCGGGAAAATTCCAACGGTTTTGTCTTAGTTTCGTCATTTTGAATCCAACAAGACCATCCGCAAGATTGTAGCTTTTACGATAGCCGAGATATGGCATTTTTGATGCCCATTTTTGGCCTCAAAAACGGACGTCGAAAACGACTTTTTCAGGATTTTCAAAGTGCTCTCATTCCGTTAGTTCTGCTCGGATCCTGTTATAACCCGGTGTTTTCGTAATCTAGGTGACCCAAATAAGACGCTGGTATACTTAGTTTGATTTCGAAAAAAATCAATTTTTGGTGAAAAAATTCGATACGGGGGGGTATACCCGAAAAATGAAAAAACCCAAACTTTGAAGGTCAATATCTCGGCTTCTATGGGAGCTATCGGGAAAATTCCAACGGTTTTGTCTTAGTTTCGTCATTTTGAATCCAACAAGACCATCCGCAAGATTGTAGCTTTTACGATAGCCGAGATATGGCATTTTTGATGCCCATTTTTGGCCTCAAAAACGGACGTCGAAAACGACTTTTTCAGGATTTTCAAAGTGCTCTCATTCCGTTAGTTCTGCTCGGATCCTGTTATAACCCGGTGTTTTCGTAATCTAGGTGACCCAAATAAGACGCTGGTATACTTAGGTTGATTTCGAAAAAAATCAATTTTTGGTGAAAAAATTCGATACGGGGGGGTATACCCGAAAAATGAAAAAACCCAAACTTTGAAGGTCGATATCTCGGCTTCTATGGGAGCTATCGGGAAAATTCCAACGGTTTTGTCTTAGTTTCGTCATTTTGAATCCAACGAGACCATCCGCAAGATCGTAGCTTTTACGATAGCCGAGATATGGCATTTTTGATGCCCATTTTTGGCCTCAAAAACGGACGTCGAAAACGACTTTTTCAGGATTTTCAAAGTGCTCTCATTCCGTTAGTTCTGCTCGGATCCTGTTATAACCCGGTGTTTTCGTAATCTAGATGATCAGAATAAGACGCTGGTATACTTAGTTTGATTTCGAAAAAAATCAATTTTTGGTGAAAAAATTCGATACGGGGGGGTATACCCGAAAAATGAAAAAACCCAAACTTTGAAGGTCGATATCTCGGCTTCTATGGGAGCTATCGGGAAAATTCCAACGGTTTTGTCTTAGTTTCGTCATTTTGAATCCAACGAGACCATCCGCAAGATCGTAGCTTTTACGATAGCCGAGATATGGCATTTTTGATGCCCATTTTTGGCCTCAAAAACGGACGTCGAAAACGACTTTTTCAGGATTTTCAAAGTGCTCTCATTCCGTTAGTTCTGCTCGGATCCTGTTATAACCCGGTGTTTTCGTAATCTAGATGATCAGAATAAGACGCTGGTATACTTAGTTTGATTTCGAAAAAAATCAATTTTTGGTGAAAAAATTCGATACGGGGGGGTATACCCGAAAAATGAAAAAACCCAAACTTTGAAGGTCGATATCTCGGCTTCTATGGGAGCTATCGAGAAAATTCCAACGGTTTTGTCTTAGTTTCGTCATTTTGAATCCAACGAGACCATCCGCAAGATCGTAGCTTTTACGATAGCCGAGATATGGCATTTTTGATGCCCATTTTTGGCCTCAAAAACGGACGTCGAAAACGACTTTTTCAGGATTTTCAAAGTGCTCTCATTCCGTTAGTTCTGCTCGGATCCTGTTATAACCCGGTGTTTTCGTAATCTAGGTGACCCAAATAAGACGCTGGTATACTTAGTTTGATTTCGAAAAAAATCAATTTTTGGTGAAAAAATTCGATACGGGGGGGTATACCCGAAAAATGAAAAAACCCAAACTTTGAAGGTCGATATCTCGGCTTCTATGGGAGCTATCGGGAAAATTCCAACGGTTTTGTCTTAGTTTCGTCATTTTGAATCCAACGAGACCATCCGCAAGATCGTAGCTTTTACGATAGCCGAGATATGGCATTTTTGATGCCCATTTTTGGCCTCAAAAACGGACGTCGAAAACGACTTTTTCAGGATTTTCAAAGTGCTCTCATTCCGTTAGTTCTGCTCGGATCCTGTTATAACCCGGTGTTTTCGTAATCTAGGTGACCCAAATAAGACGCTGGTATACTTAGTTTGATTTCGAAAAAAATCAATTTTTGGTGAAAAAATTCGATACGGGGGGGTATACCCGAAAAATGAAAAATTCCAAACTTTGAAGGTCGATATCTCGGCTTCTATGGGAGCTATCGGGAAAATTCCAACGGTTTTGTCTTAGTTTCGTCGTTCTAAATCCAACGAGACCATCCGCATGATCGTAGCTCTTCTAATAGCTGAGATATGGCATTTTTGATGCCCATTTTTGGCCTCAAAAACGAGGTCGAAAAATGACTTTTTTCCGAAACCCGGTAAATTTCGTGATGTAGGTGATCAAAATAAGTCGCTGGTATAGCTAGTTCGATTTCTTTTTTGCAACTTGCTATTTTACAACCTATCGTACAATAGAAGATATTTAGCCGATCAGGTTCAATATTCTCCTGTTTACCTCTTATATTATTGTTTGAATTATTTAAGCGACTTTTAAAATATTTTTGATTTGCAGTCTTAATTGTTACTCCAATTTGGTATGTTTTCACCTTTAAGGTTTTTACACAAAAACTTCTATTAACATTTTCACAAATAATTTCATGAAATGACTAAAGAATTTGGAGTAGACAAAACGCAGAACTGTAATTCAACCATTACTGTCATTGTCATTATTAATTTTCAGTTATGTTTAACCTTACTTACGGTTAAACATAACCTGAATATACAAAAAATAATATATTTTAATTTACTTAAAAAAAGTGATTCTTACCTGTGAATGAGCCCTATAAATATCCATAGCACTAGCCCCAGCGTTCAAAGATGGTAAAGCGCTAGTAATTTTATCCCTCTCAGCAGCAATGGTCATTAAATAAGTCCTGGGGATAAATATGGTTCCTAATAAGATCCCTCCGGTGCCCACCAAACCCAGACACACCATCATCTCTTTCCATTCCGTGCAGAGAAGAGCAAATCCAGGAAGCCATATGCACCACACTATAGTGATCAATATAATTGCTATAGTAAAGTATTTGCCCTCACGATAGTTCCTCTGACTCTTATACACCAAGGGGGCCAAGCATATTAGAAGGATTAAAAGCATTGTATTGTAAGACATGAGATAAATGAAATCATAGCCTTGGGTGAATATGTCATTGCAACGAGCCAATATGTGTAAGCTTAAAGCAGCTTGGACCCCAAATATGAATAGACATAAAAAGGACTGGACTGGTCCAGCGATATGGGACATAAAGCCAATTTCTTTGGCTGCTGAGCTTAAGACGATACATCTGGATAATAGCAGAGAAAACATTGCAGAATAGCCCATGGTTACCCAGAGGGTTTTAACAATACATAGCACTTTATGGATGCTATGGTTGCTTTCGATGCTAAAAGGTAGTATGGCACAAAAAATTAACATGACAGTGCATAAGAGAAGTAAAGTTAAAACTGGATTACCTTCCAGGATCCTGCGGCGTAAAAGAGACATTAGGAGGAATATTAATATTGCTATGCAAAATATAACACCAAGGAGGGATAGTGATAGGAATGCATAGATCCAAGCTTCATTTCTAAATGATATAAGGGCACTTTTGTATATGATTTTGCTGTTTCTTTTGATTACAAATTCTTGTGGGCAAATATCACCTGAAGCAGTGACTTTCTCTAAACTGTTATTACTTACTGGCTCAAAACTATCATCTATCACAGTAAAGTTATCATAAAAAACATTATAATTCAATACTTTTTTATAGGGCTTCAAGTAGATGTTGCTGTTAAGCAAACCAGTATCATTACTTTTCTCAGCTTTGTAAATATCATAGGAAAACAGTGAATCCAATTGATCAATTTTCAAAAATTTCAATATCTCTGCAGGGGTAATGAAAGGAAAAAGCATTATGAGTGACGGTTTGTTTCTTAAGCAGTTGATTTTGTAAATAGTGTCATTGCAGTTAGATGCCATAAACTGTCTGGTCTCTATGGCAAAACTTATTAAAGGATCAGCAATTTCGAACAGTAGCGGTGTGGGAAAAACATTAACATTAGTTTTAAATTCTGGCGGAGTGATGTGAGGTGGCAACACCAGAAATGTACCCTCAGGGATACCTACAAAAGAGAATTTGAATTAATATTTTTTGTATTGTTGTCATGAGTTAAAGATATTACCATTAGGTAAGTCTCCATCCAAAGGGACGAACAGGACGTTATTTGCTATAAAATGTTCTTCTCTGTGGGTTTCATTGGTTACTAGCTGTTCAATATCAAATGCTGTACCGAAAAATACTACAGGATCTTCACTAGTTGAGTTAAAAACTATTGCATTTGCATCTCTGAAATTAATAAGCAATAAATTAGATGCCTCAGAACTAGTTCCTAATAAGGCAATTATTGAAATATCGACAGATAATACAATAAATTCAGTAATGCAACAAATAACATATACAAAACTAATAGTAGGTGTTACATTAAATACTTAAACAGCTAAAAATTGAATTCTATCTGAAATAACAGATTTAGAATCATTCAAAGTCATGCCAAACAAATCAACATTAATCCCTAGCTGGACATCATTGAACCAATTGCATGCTCTATATATGAACTTTTTCTTGGTCAAATTGGGGCCATAAGTGTCAAGATAAAATATGTCTCTTCTTGTATAGTAGTCGGGAATAGCAAAATTCAAAGCTGATAGAAGATTTGAAGCATCAATTTGATTGTTATATATTTTAAATAAAAACATCAAACTCCTATAAACAGCAGATTGCTGAAGAGATCTTGAAAGCAATAACTGCTGACTAAAATCCTTCTCAGGGTATACACCATCCAACTTAAAACTAATATATTTGTAAAATTTTCATTGAACTGATTTCAGCCTGTGAATAATAACCCATACCAACCATACTAGAGAGGCATACAGTAGGCGTGATTTTACTAGGGAGTAAAACAAAATCGTCCTGCTTGAAGTATTAGAAAATAGTTTTGTTGATCTTATTATGAAACCTAGGGTCTTTAAAGATCTTATGATGAGTACCATTGAACGTGAGCTCTTTATCAACACAGCCCTCCAGGTCACAATTTGGGAGTGTGGCATCATTTATTACGTAACCGAAGTCAGTCTCATCTTTGAGCAAGGAAATTGACATCTTCTTACATTTCTAAAAATTAAGTGAGAGTCTCTTCATTTCACACCATTCATAAACTTTATCAAGATAAGCCTGAAACTTCATGCCGTCATGACAACTCTTATGAAGACGAAAAATCTTCATGTCATCCGCAAATAGTAGAAACTCACTGCCGATACTCCTAGAAATGTCATTGATAAAAATCAAAAACAAAAATGGAGCAAGATTGCTCCCCTGGGGGGGGGGCACCACTTGAGATAATGTAGTCAGATGATCTAAACCCATTGAAGTCCATAAATTGCGGTCTGTATACTAGGTAGGAAATGAAAAACTTTATTAGATGGTTTATACATAATTAACTCTAATAAGAAATGAAACCATTTTCCATGACATTTTATGGCAGATTATTTCAGGACCTACTAAGGGCCTGACTTTGCGCTTTTACAAAGTTGTGGAACAAAGATGAGTATAATAAGTGGAACACATGTGTATTATGAAATTTCCAATAGATCTGTGCCGTGACTATAGCACTGGTCTACTGTTGAAAAAAAATCATTAATATTTCTTTCAAACAACATATACTTACTCATAAATATAACATTCAGTAAGGCACATCCGCTTCTTTTTCGTGTAAAAATAAAACATATCAATGATATGCTCTTGTGGGGTAATAAGGGTAATATTATCCTTCCAACCTAATAAGTCGAAAAACTGCACTGCGCTCCTCACTAGGTAAGTATCGAACCGTTTTCTCACTTTCGTCCTTAGACCCAGCACCTCACTAAACTTCCTCACCTTATCACTAAACGGATGATCAGTTACAACCCCCACAGTGATACCGACATTTTGAAATATTTCAAAGATAGTTTTAAGATAATCCAGGTCAGTACACGCTCTGTATAGGGATAAACCCATTTTTAAGGGATGAACGGTTTCTAAAAAGTTTATACGCTCCACAGTCCATATGGCCGAATGTAGAAGGGTGGTTTGTGTGTAAGATAACGTAGAAGATTCATCACAATCGTGTAAAATCACCGCCACACTAACATTCCCATGAAAACTAAAAATATGGCTACTTTTCGCGGTCGAGGCGATAACCGCGTTAATTATTAAAAAAATCGCAATTTTTATGTGAAACATCGCAATGTTAATTGTTACACCTACGGACGTGATGTGCTACAGGACAATTTTTAATTTTATTTCCTTTTCAAGCATCGCTGAGCACTGTGTTCAAACATCGCACTTTTTTGAAGGACTACAGTGTTTGTATTTATAGACTTCTATATATTAAGCTGATGGGCTTCCCTATTAGGAACACGCGAACTGGTCCAAGGCAATATTTTATTAAGGGTTGTTTTAGTTTTAGGGATGAAGAGTATTTGTGATTTTTTTTTAATATATGTTATAATCTCTATTAATTCTAATGGTATATTTATTACAGTGCATATGTGCTTTCAGGATATATGGGTACTTCAAGTGACTATGTTTATATAGTATGTCCCATGACGTACCAATTTGTGAACATTTAGAAATATTTAGTTAAACACCCAAATATTTAAAAATTTTCCTATAAATCTTATACTTTCTAGTCCAATTTGGCCGTTCCTAAACCCTATAAGGTCTAAAGTTTACGTTGTGAGTCAGGAATTGCTAGGAAACAATCGATACAAACTTTTTTAACCCTCGCGGTGTTAAATCGATATTGTGTGATGATTTAAGTGTATTTTCGTAAGAGGCTTAATGTTATTACGTCAGCGGGGTTTATGTGGGGGTGATGTACGGTCGCCCTAAGTATCTGCTTATGTTTTTAATTCAATTTTGATGGAAATGAAACGAAAAATTCCAAGAAGATTTTTATATTAACTTAAAATGGGGTCATTCAAATTTCATAATAATTCGTGTGGCCAAACGTTCCTTTTTATGACTTCCACAATGAGTGGAACAAGGATGGATATATTCCAGACAGCACATTGTGTCCTATGGACATTCAACATTTTCGTCTTTTTGGAAATATAAACGTTCAACGGATATCCATTAATTTCTTTACGTTGAAAAGTTGATGTGAAAAGTTTAGATACAAAACTATAGATTTTATTATCACTTTAAATTTTCCTAAAAAGCATTTTTTTCTCAGGCAATTATTTTCGGCAAAACTCGTTCTTCATTAATCTTACCCTTGCCCCCCCACCCACCCTACACAACTTACCAGTAAGAAATTGTTTGCAAAAGTCATTGTTTTCCAAAATAACACGCATGAATAACAGCTGGTTTTGCCATTAATATCCAATCTAATAACACAGTTTCTTTATTTATATTTGATATAATTATATATATGTATATTAATAAATATTTAATACAACAGTGCTATTATATAACTATAGGCCTGTCGACATTTGGCAGCCTATAGGCATATTTAAACTAATTAGTATAATGATTGTACCTGTTTCCACTGGTACAGTTCAAGAATAATCATGTAATAAGGAACTGAGAAGATGTCAACATTATCTCAGAAGTAAGCAACTCGACTCGACTAGTCATAGTAAAGTAAAGAATCCTTCAATCAATAATGCGTCGTGCGACTTTTGGCCAAAGATGTAAGGAATTTTTGAAAATATCAGTCCAATGACTTTTTATTTGTTCAGTGACTGCTTTTTCAAGCTATAGGATTAAGAAATTCATAAATCCATTGTACGCCCTGTGTACCAGAGATGGACATGCTACAAAAATAAGAGCCTAATGGCTTCTCAAGAAAATCTATCTACTGGACTCAAATAACCTGATTCCATTAGTTTAAAGTTCATTTCATTGCCCAAAACTATTATTCGTAGATATCCATTATTAATCCATGGACATAATTCGACTGAACATCCATTGAAGAATGTATGCTGTCTGGGATATAGTAGGCCATTAATTTTTTGCAAAAATCAACCTGATCCAAGCCTATACTTCACAATGTCGGCGTATTTGTTTTCAAATAAATATAAATGTCTAAATATAAAATGCGAAAAAAAGTAAATCACCGTGTACAACAGCAGTCGCATGTGTGCTGCCAACAGATAACAACCTTTCCTAATAGAAATGCTCAGTAAAGCGAGAAAACTTCGTTTAGAACCCGATTATCCTGGCCGCAAAGGAAAATTGATGAAAGACGTCCATATGGGGCCCACACCAGTCGCATTTTCAGTCTTACTGAGTCTTTACATCCAGAACGTTCGCAGCAATGTTTATAAAACTTTTTCATTTAGCTGAGCGAAAAAATATCGTTTTTATCATCGTTTACATGCTGTTTTTGTTGGATAATGTTTTATTAACTGTTGTGGGTAAGTAGATATTTCAATAATTTAACAGTTTTTTTAGACAATATTTTCAGTTCCAATCATTCCGGACTATCTGTTTTCAAACTTGCTAAATTACACTTATACAGCCAAGTATGGCCCAGCCTCCCTAAGCCCCTTACAAAGAAAATATGAGACTTTAGAGAGTGATAACGGGCCTTTAGGGGCCCTGTTGGCATCAAAGGCGTTCGTGCAGTTGGCATTTACCCCTTTTATCGGATATTTAACACAAGTTTTAGATTCTAACATACCACTGCTTGTTGGATCTTGTAGCTTGTTCATTGCCTCCATATGTAAGAGAAAATAAAGTGTTAGTGCAAAATAATCATTATTTTCCAAATTATTTTTAGTGTTTGCTTATGGAAACTCATATGAAATTCTTGTAACAGCGCGGGCATTACACGGCAGCGCCTCAGCAGCGATCGCTGTTAGTGGAATGTGCATTTTAGCGGAACACGTGCCAAAGGAATCCCGTAATAAATTTATGCCATTAGCATTTGGAGGGATTGCCTTAGGGGTTCTTATAGGGTACCCCCTAGGGGGCGCTGCTTACCAACTGCTCGGCAAGATTGTCCCCTTTTTGTTTATAGCCTTTCTTATTTTAATTAGCATTGGTGAGTTGGGAAGTGCGACTTTCTGCACTAGACATGTAAAATACTATTTTCAGTTCTACAGTTGGGGCTGCTTACAACTGAGAGTATGGATTTGCACACGTCAGCGAACCCAAACTCCACCTACGTTCAATGGGTGGAACTTTTAAAAAACAAGGTGATTGTAATATCTGGTTTATCTATATGCATTAGCACGTCATCTATGGCTATACTGGAACCATGCGTGCCAATGTGGCTACTGACGCACATGCACCCTCGTCCCTCCAAATGGCAGTTGGGGGCTGTTTTTATACCGGATAGCGTTGGTTACTTTATTGGATCACATTTTGCTGGTAGCTATCTGAACTAGTGAAGTCATCACTACATTTTAAACTTTTTTAGGGTTGATTTCTGTTGAGCCATGGCGCATATCTATAAGCGCTATGGTAGTTGCAGGATTAAGTTGTATCTACTTACCAGAAGCGAACAGCATGGCTCAGCTATCGATACCTCATTTCGGATTGGGGTTGGGAGTGGGTCAGTTATCCCTTATATCTAATAAGTACGTTTAGGTGAAACTATTTTCATTTTAGGGGCTGTAGACGCATCTTTGGTACCCCTCTTAGCGAACTTCGTGGACAACCAAGGCAGCACTCAGTACGGACCGGTATACGCGTTTCAGCAAGCAGCTGTAGCTGTAGCTTATTCCTTTGGACCTCTCCTGGGAGGTCAGGCTGTACAAATATTCGGGTTTCCTTGGCTGATGCGCCTTGTTGGGTTTGTTAATTTGATGTTTTGTCCATTTTTGCTAGAATTGGAAAATCGGGACGTAAGTTGTTCGTTTGAGTCACATGTACCTTACTTACTTAACCTATTTTAGGAACAAAAAAGACCGGTTATAACTGGTTATATGCCCTCTTATTCTACATTGGACTCGCTTAATAGCTTTTCACAAGAAAATGAGTAAATAATTTTCAGTGTTTTATCAATAAAGTATTTCTTATTTAATGAGTTTTTGTGTATTTCTTACCTTAATAAATACGGAAATCATTTTCGCGGAACTACATATTATACCCAACACATTACTACTATATTCATAGGTTATGTTCACCCACCGTTTAATTTACTGAGGAGTCTAGGTTAAGACGTCTTGAACGTATTTCCTAGCTTCTTTTGACTTTGACATTTGTAGACACTCATATGTGTGTGAAGCACCATAATTTGGTTTACATATTCATTGTTAATATCTGGACAAAAAAATGATTAAAATCCCTTGGGAATTTCAGGAGATATGGGCATTATATTGATTAAATAACAGCAGCCGACATATGCTGCGTTCTCGATTTTGGTTGGTGGATATCGATCTGACGCTAGCTTCACACTCATACGATTTATCACCGACTTACGTGCTTGTGAATATCAAGTATTGTCAAAGTTCCCTAATCCTTAAATATTTACACAAAATAAAAAATCCCCAATAAAAAGACTATTTTTGGATTTTTTTAGATTAGATATATACCAAACAGTTGTGTTATTTCGCTTTAACGCTGACTAACTCCGTTTTAACTAAGCAATGTCCCATCAAACTGGAATTAAGGGTAAATGAACACTGTGACCATGCATTTTTGAAATTCTTTAAACCCTAATATTTTTAGCTAATGATGCATTAAAGAAGTTCTTTTCTAAATGCAAGGATGGCAAGATCAGACTGTTTAAGGTGGCTATAGAAGAAGGTGGCTCACACACCAAATATTTAACCAGTTTTTTTGTATCTGATTTTCTTTTTAGAGCAACTAGTCCTCAAAGACCACCACAATGAAAAACACAAATGGGAAAAAGACTATGACAAATACGTAGCAGCACTTGTAGAAGAAAATCAACCATGTTACATATTGTTCAGGTTGGATGAAAAGAATTCGCTTGGCTATGAATGGCTTCTTATAAGTTGGTGTCCTGACACATCTCCGATTCGTCAAAAAATGCTTTATGCTTCTACAAAAGCCACTTTAAAACAAGAGTTTGGATCATCTCAAATTAAAGATGAACTACATGGGACTGTCTTAGTAAGTGGTATTATACATGGTCTTAACTTATTTTAAATGGTATTTCTTAACTTAGTCGGATATAACCCTTGAGGGCTATAAAAGGCACAAAAAAAGTGTAGCAGCTCCTGCTCCTTTATCTATGAGGGAAGAAGAACTTCAAGAAATAAAAAAAACTGAAGTTAATACTGACATTAGTATTAGTACAAAACAACAAACCCTTAGTGGAGTGGAATTTCCATTAACGCAGACTGCCACTCAAGCTATTGAAGATATGATTCGAGGGTCTTATGATTATTTGCAGTTTAGAATAGGTTTGTTTTAAACTAATTTAATTTTGCAAATAAGTGTGTTTGGTCTTTTATAGATATTCCTAAAGAAACAATTCATTTGGTCTGTGCTGAAAATATTTCATTGCAAAAATTACCATCTAAAATTCCTTCTGATGCTGCAAGATATCATTTATATAAGTTCAAGCATACCCATGAAGGAGATTATAATGAAAGCATGGGTAAATACTAATACTAATATAATGAATCCAATAAAATAAAATACAAAATTTTTGATTTTAGTGTTTATTTACTCAATGCCAGGATATAATTTAACTGTAAAAGAGAGAATGTTGTATTCCAGTTGTAAAAATCCACTTACCAACTCCATTGCAAATTTAGGATTAGACATTACCAAAAAGGTAATTGGATACACCCAGATTTATTGCTATCATAAAATGTTGTTTTTAGATTGAAATTGATTCAGGATCTGAATTAACTGAGCAGTTTTTGTATGAGGAACTTCATCCAACAAACAGCTTGCATCGTCCAAAGTTTGCTAAGCCTAAAGGACCTCCTGGAAGAGGGCCTAAACGAATGACTAAGAATCAATAAGTTTTTTCAAAAAGGCCTTTTTTTAATGCCAAGTTTCTCTCATTTTTTTTTCAATTGCATATATGGTGCTAATGTGTGTTTAGTCAGTGCCAAATAGGGCATACAAAACAACTAATACTTGCCAGTGATACTTGAAACGAATAAGGTGGATCATGTTTGTTTTTTTTTTGGAAATTGGAATTGTTTAGTGTCGACCAGGCTCAGGTGTTTTATGTCTCCATTGCTGCATTTTGTAAATTGTATTTTTATTGAAAAAAAAAACATTTATTGCTTTGTTTCTTCTGTCTAGCAAATATTGGCGGGTAATTTATTATTACATTTATATGTAGACATTTAAGATTAGGATAAGTATACTTTATAATATGCTCAAGTGTTTATGAAACTTATTATCTTGCTGTTGTAGCTTTATATTTTTTATATGGTAATTGTGTTTAGTATCTGCCTAGTGAAGTTACTATTTATAGTTTAAAGATCAAATTGTTTATTGCTGGTGATTTTTTTTTAATTAAAAAAAAAAAGGTGTATTTTTTAAATGAAAAATTATACTTTATAGCTTAACCTACAGGTGTTTTCTTAAATTTATTTTACTGCAGGAAAGTAAAACAACAAAACATTCAAAATGGCATTTATTTTTACAACTTTAACAAATTACCATGATGACTAAAAGAAGCTTATTAAGATAATATATGATTAACATTCATAAATCAATAAAAAGAAGATCAACTTAAAGTTCAAACAATATATAACATTTAGGATCATCCTTGTGGGACCTAAAGGTCTGCCCAATCAATAATTTTTTAAATTAAAATTGAGTAAAACTACTTACTAGGTCCACAAAATTAATTAAATTTCATTAAGCGAAAATGGTTCTGGTGTATGAGGAGAGGAGGGAGACTCCATACCTGGTGGGTTTGGAGGTGGAGGGCTCGGGGGAGGACTGGACTCTGGTGTTAGAGGATAACCTAATATTATTTCAGGTGGGGGCACAAGGTCTGGGGGATCTACACCAGGTTCTTCATTAAAGATCATTATTTGGTTTCGTGCAATTAAATAAAAATCCATTACCTGCAATGTGTTCGTATTTTTTAATTGTAACCTGTTTGACGACACTGAAAGGACAATCATGTTGAATACTTACATCGTCTGTGTCGATATTTGCGTTTTCGTCTGTATGGTCAAAAACTACTCTTAGTTGTACTGGGACATGATATGGAACATCACGGACATCTAAGAGATTTAATAACTTAATCGTTTATCTTTTTTAGCTATGGTATTCCATAGGTATCTAACAAATGGTGTTTTTAAAAGGTTTTAAGTCATTAGTCAACATTATGTTATACCTAGTCGTTTCGTAAAGCAAGAATTATGAACTATTTAGGTCTAAGTTTAGTGTTTTGGTTTGTCTTTTTAGTGTTTTGTACTTACTCAACTGAAAAGTAACGGCATTTTGGGGCATTAATACTGCTTGCATATCCATTTCATCCACTACTTCAGCTTCATTTGGTGGGGGACTAGGCGATGGTGCAGCCGATGCCTCCATGAATACTTACTTGGTAAGGATCCACTGATCGTATCGAAATTACTGTTTAGGTGCTTTTTTTCATTAAATGGAGGCAAATTTGAATTTCTCCCCTTTTGTAGCGCGTCTTTTTGCGTCTGCGTACTGTCAAACTGGATGAAGTTTGTAGGAAAGTAAACAACTGGTGACAAGTTTCTGCAATGTTGCCAACTATTTTCTTTTTATCACTAACTTGTAACTTATCAAAGTCTTTAATGATTAGCTGATGTTTTGTATTTAATATTTTAAAAATTGAATTTAAAGACCTTAATTAAACAATGAGTCTATGCAACAAACGGAAAATTTCACTTTTCCTATAAGTCATGCCCCAATGTCAACCGTCTGAAAAGTAGAACGTAGAACATAACCTCAAATTAAAAAAAAAATAAATATATAAACTTCATCAAATTGTTTCTTTGGATACTGCAGGGGACAGTTATCAAAATGCGAACCCCAGTGATTCTTTTAGCATGTGGATGCTTCAATCCACCCACAAACATGCATTTAAGAATGTTTGGTAAGCATTATTAAAAAAAACAGTATTGATTTATTTGATAGCCTCCACATTAAACAATTAATAAACCCAAACCATTTTAGAAATTGCCAGAGATTATTTACACAGAATGGGAGCTTATGAGGTCATAGGCGGAATTATATCTCCGGTTCATGATGGCTATGGCAAGAAAGAGTTGGTTTCGTCCACTCACCGGGTTAATATGATCAGAACAGCCCTACATGGCAATGACTGGGTTAAATTGTCTGACTGGGAAGTGAAACAAGAGTGTTGGACAACAACCAGACAGATTCTACAATATCATCAAGTAAATAATTATTATTTATCACAGAAAATGATTTAGACATTTTAACATTTTTAGAATCATGTGAATGCTTATCTACACTCTGATAACAACATAGACATCAACGAAGATGAACTGAAATGGATGCCAGACAACATAAAGAAAAGGTGTGGAGATTCCAAAGGTGTCACAGTCAAACTGCTTTGTGGAGCTGACTTGTTGGAATCATTTGGCACCCCTGGATTGTGGGCAGATGAAGATGTAAATACCAGAACTTTTAGATAAAATAGTTGCAATAGATTGTTGTTTATTGCAGATGGAGGCTATTGTAGGACAACATGGACTGGTGGTCATAACTAGATGTAATGGAAACCCTAGTGAATTTATTTATAATTCTGATATGCTCACTAAATATATGGTAGTAATATTATTTCTAAAATCGCCAAATTAATTTTAATATATAAATTTCTAGGCAAATATTTTAATAGTAACTGAATGGATTAGAAATGAAGTTAGTTCAACCAAAATAAGGAGGGCACTAAGAAGATCTGAATCTGTTAAGTATTTAATTGCTGATAAAGTGATCGATTATATTCACAAACATGGATTGTATGGGGCAGATAAGACGTAAGTATACATATTTTAAGTAGTAGAGTAACTTTTAAAAAAAATATAACCCCTATACTTTTACTTCCATGCCTTGCTTGGAAACCACAGTAAGTACTTAACCCCAATTGACATAACCAGTTCAATTTTTCTTACTCCATCATCGGATATCGAGGTAACAGACTCCCCAAGCCCCACAAATTGTCTTTACATTTGCAACAACAATTTATTTAACAAAAACTCAAGTAAATTTGACAGGATGTCTGTGGGCACCATAGAATCATTCCGCAGTCACACTCAACAGCCTTTAAAGGCAACCATGACAAGACACCCTGGACAGGCTGTTAAAATTGTCACTGAGAGTAGTGGGGATCATAGGATCATCGGTAAAACTAATAAGGTTGGTATAAGCACCCCTGTAGACCCTCCATTAGGGGTTAAGGGCGCTAAAAGTTGCACTGACTTTGAAGAGTTAGATCCGAGTAAGTTAGAACCGTCGACGAGTAAGAAGGGGTTCGTGAAAGAGTGTAAAAGTTGCGACGAGAATATGGTGAAGTTCATTTTCACAAAGCATGGGGTTGAGATTATTAGTGATGTAGAAACTATTGTTTAAATTTAGTAGTTTGTTCCTTTTTTTTCAGTGGTTATAACATATTTATTATTTGCTTACAGGGTAGCTGGGATTTCATTCTGGCTCAGTAGAACATTAAACACTTTTTCTCTCTCTCTTTAGTGCCAAAAAGAAACAAAGTTTCCACCAGGGTCTCAACTAACATAAAAAACTTTTATGTATTCCCTGGAAATTTTCCTTTGTTTAAAGTTCAAATTATAAGGGATGATTTTTTCTTAGATTATTCAGAACAATTTTTTTTTTGATGTAAAGATGGCATGCATATAAAACTCTTGCATTGTCAAGTATTTTGGCTTAAAATAGAATAAGATTTTCTAAAATTGATCAACAAAATATATTGCGCCATTTCCTTTTTTCTGCATGATTCTATTTTTATGTTTCAGACATCTCTAGAACGAGCTGCATGTTTGTAGACCTCCTTGATGTTGCCTGCGCCCCATTAGTTTTTTCTTTAGAACCGTTTTTAGTTGTTAATATTGTTCATTGTAGTTCATACCCATTTGCCTTTTTGGAGGCATTTAAAGGGTTTTGAAGACATTTTCACTGCGTGAGAGTTGTCTCAAGTCCCGTCAATATGGTGGTATTTATTAGTATCTGATGTAACGCTAAATGTCAGTAGAAAAGAATTATCTTAACAGATTTTATTATACATTAGACAAAATAGGTTAATATCAGATACTATCCTACCATTTTCTTTAAAGGTAAACTGTGTAGAGGGAATTTGAAACTGACTCAGAATAATATCAAAAATATCAAAAGTAGAATGTTCATACATGTAAATTTTATTAGTTGTACTAATTAGTACATAAATGTAACAATAATCACTTGTTGCTGTAAGGCTTATATTATGTGATATTAGTTTCTATTTGGGCTGGGTTTACTTAGTCTTTCTGTAATTTAATTTTTGTAAAAACAATATTATATAGTGAAGCATAAAGCTTAATATTTTTATATTTTATTTAGCGTAAACTAATATGATATTATTACAAGTACCTGTATTGAAAACTATGAGCAAAAATAAAGGAGCAGTGACAGTCAAGTCAGCGCTCATTTATATTTGCCCTAAATTTTATTTTTTAACGCAGTTTCCGTTTTTTTATTAGTTAAAGGCTCTGTCAAAAATTTGAAATAAAATTTGATGTAATTACAAAACGAATCTATTTATTTTCAACATACAAATTAAAAATCTAATACCAGCTAAGCAATGGCAGATTAATTGAGAGACTTATTTGGCGTCACAGTCACACCATGGGGTGCTGTTTCGATCACAGAACAATTTTATATTTAAAACGGTAACAGGGGCTCCATTAACGACCAGATCGTTATACGATATTATTTTATATTTGACGTCATGGAGCCCCGTCTCGCGATCTCTTCTTCTAGTCACTTCCTTTTGGTTGTAACATTTTGCAATGTCTCGTTTTCTTGTCTTGTCATGAATGTGCCTATATAGAAAAAAAAATTTATTAAAAAACAGTTGGATTATTTTCATGATTGGGAAAGATACGATTCCAATACGATAAAATTTAATTATGCACTATTTCACCATATATTTTTATTTCAAATTGGAAATTTAGTTATTAATAAAGCAATTCAATTCAATATTATCAGATTTTTTGATAAGATAACAATTTCATCTTAAAAATACCTTTCCAGTTATCAAACAATGAAAAATGTAAGAAGAATTTTTGTGTGGGTTTTTTATTGAATAAATGCATGTATACCTTTAAGTTTTGTAATTAGTAATTATTTCTCTAGGCATACATTAATGCAATATTGATTTTTTAAATCTTGATGCTTTTTTGATTCAGTGTTTTGTCTGTAATATTGGCCATGGATGCATGTCTTCATCCATAATCCAGACATGCATTAACAACTTACCTAAAAGTATTACTAGTATTAGTAGTAACATTTTCAGGCCTATTTATACTTAGTTGAGCATCCTTCAGTCTTACATAAAACTCATCATCTTCTAATCCCCATCCCCAATACCTATTAGACAGGCCATTAACTAAAGCAAAATGTTCCCTAAAAATAACAATTAAAAAAACCTTCTGACTTTTTCTCTTACATACCTATTAATCAACAAAATTGCCCCAATGAATTTCTCATAATGATATCTTGGATGTAAGTTAGGTGCTGCCACATGAAAGGGTTGATCTGGATATGAATAATTCAGCTGCTTATTAAGAGGTAACAAATCGACATCATGCATCACAATATAGTCATATTCATTCTTAGTATATAGGTATCCAACATTAATAAGGGAAGCCCTATTGAATCTGAATGAATCGACTTGATTCAGTACAAAAATGTGATGCACAATTCCTTGGTCAGTGAGGAATTTGTGGATGAATGGGGCGAATTGAAGCAATTCTTCAAATCTGTTCCTAAAGGGCACTAATACTGCTAACTTGTGCTCAGAGGGTGCTGGTTTTGTTTTTGGACATGTTGTCTGGTATTTTAATATTTCAATTTTTTCATGATGGCATTGTTCTACAATATAGTCAAGTTTTAAATAAGAAAACAAATAAAGTGTAATTAAATACCATTTACAAGGAGCTTATAGCTGAGAATCACTGTTGAAAAGAACAAGACCCCTACCAGGCAAATAAGGACGGAATTAAATGAAAATCGGGACAATTTCCGACGTAACACCCGCATCATTTGTGGCCCTAGAAGATCCGATTTCCCACAATTACGACATCTTTTAAAAAAGGCATTTTATTAATGTTTTTTGAAATTTCACAACAAACGATTCGATTTGTTTATGTCTTATAATATTAAAATATTTCATAACCTTAGTTTAATAACCTCAAATTCCTAGAAGCAGCAACGTTGCCACATGTAGTTTCTTTGGTGACAGTCTTGACTTCCAACTATGTTACCAAACTTAGCACTAAGTGATATTAAAAAAAATGCAACTTGTCCCAATTAAATAGTTGTCAATATTGGATAATAAAATTGCTCTTTAGAATTATGAATATTATGGGTCTCTCTCGCGCACCCACAAACACCCATCTTTCATCTCCCTTTAATCAATAAAACTTTTGTTGCCTAATATTCCTATTTGTTATGAAATTTTTTAAATTTTATGTTAAACGCTCATTAGCCCTGAAGCAAACGGAAAATGCGTTGCTTTGTGCATTCGTGGTGAAATGTTGCACCACAGCGGGTAATATATTGCGCGTATTTGAAAAACTGTCGTGACGTCATCGCACGCGCAGACGCCCTAAAAATTTCGAATCGATAATAAAATTGGTGTCTTCACAGGCAACCATTAAAAGTTGATCCCAACGTGTTCAACTGAAAACATGTTATTGCGTTTCGACCGAATTTTAAATAATAATAAATGTCCAGTGGAAAAGTGTAGTCGAGATAATAAAAGAATTAACTGTCAACCCTCTTGATCCAGTGTAAATCTAGTGGCTTTTTTTAGTAAATTTAAAGAGAAGTTTTTAAGTTATTCCCAGTCTCATCATGCCTAAAGGAAAGAAAAAAGGACGTTCTGGTGAGTACCTTTAACTCCCGCTTAATTAGGGTGCTTTGGTTTCAATTGTGTTCTTTTTTTAAGTTATTCAATTGTTTAAATGTCACCCTGGTAACCTAAAAAACCTGTCCAAACTTCAAGGCCTTTTTTTCTGGAACCAGCACAAATTCTCATCTGCTTTCATAAGTTATTTTTAAATTTATGGTGTTATTTACACAAATCAGATGATTCATCAAGATTTCAAGTATGAAACTTTATTATTACTTTACTGACAGAAGCCCACTACTTTAAGTAATCCATATGTTTTTTTTTGCCCACCAAATTACCCATAAGTGAAGGCTCTTAATAATACTAGAACACTTAATTTAAATTTTATTTTCATTACATGCATTTAGTTCTTCACTGTTACATAATATAGACAATCTTTTATTGGGGATCTTATAACTAGTTTGCTTTCACTGAAATATTTGATAATGTTCAAGGTATTTGGCACTCACTATAGGTGCATTTACGCCAAGGTTGAAAACTTGTTACACTACATCATTAATGTTTATAATAACAATTATTCTAAATGTGATTTAATATATGTAACTAGTCGAATGCTCATCAGTAATAATCTGACCTTCCAAAGTTTATTAATCCAAGGCATTTGGTAAAAACAAAAACATGTAAACACAAAACAGCTGATGAGAAATTTCTATTTTTTTTATTAGTATAAGTTAAATTATGTATTTATTATTATTTGTTATAGAATAATTCAAGTTTTTCTTTTTTGGGAAGGGCAATCATTATTGTCGACAGTGCACACTTTTTTCGTATTACTACATGTTTTGGGTTTAGATCTCAAATAAAATGACAGCTAGAGATAAATGGAGCTAAGGCAGAACTAACTCACAATTTTATATCAATTTTTCCTAATATATTAATGGGAATTTTTTATTGTAAATAGTGCATGATCTTGAATTTCTTCATTTAATTTTGCCAAGGAAGGAACAAATTTTCCTGTACAGTACAGAAACAATTACAGAAAGCAAATCCCTTATTATAAGCATTTAATAATACTGTTTTTGACTATTGCACTCCATTTACATAAATATTACAATATGTATTGAAAGAAGTCGTCCATATTCTAAAAGAGACCCTGATATAAATAAATCAAAGGAAATTAATTAATAAATAAATATTGTAAATAATCAAAGCCTTTGGTTTATATTCAATATGTATGTTAACCATAAATATTATGTTTTGATAAGAGGCTATTTTTAACTAAATTTAAAATTTTTTGGCTTACCACCACCCATAATTCTTTTACATAACCAGACAGATTATTGCATGTTTAAATTAACTAAACATATTTTTAGTAGGTGTACTTGCTAACCAGTGAAATATGCAATTAAATATATTTATTGCTGCAATGAAAACACACTTTTAGTAACTAGCTGAACAACGCAGTTGTACTAAACTTACTGCGTGAGTCACAGAGTGCTGCTGATGAAACTGGAGCTCTATGGTTTCAGAGGAACTGCCCTTGAGTGGTTTCGTTCCTACTTATCAAATTGTGTCCAGGCTGTCAAATTTAATGGTGGTATCTCTAAGGAACTTAATATAAATGTGGGTGTTCCGCAAGGATCAGTACTTGGTCCTTTACTTTTTCTCATTTATGTGAACGATTTGCCACAACTGCAGGTAACTGGTGTGCCGATGATACCACCATCCTCTGGCACGACTCTGATGTTTCTCAAATGGAGGCCAATATACATGCAGATTTGTTAAAAATAAAAGACTGGTGTGATGCAAATTTTTTGACATTTAATGTTTCCAAAACAAATATCTTTAATTTTAAATGTAATACAAATGATATATGTTTAATTAATGAAGCCATCACCATGCCACCGTTCAGTAAGTTTTTGGGTCTTTCCATAGACAAGTTCCTTAAATTTGAAGACCATATTGTGATTGTATGTAGAAAAGTCTCATCAAGGGTTATTGCCACCAGTCTTAATTTCTCCATCGCCAGATCTGTATATTTCGTGATTATCGAGTCGCACCTTCGATATGGAATTTGCTTTTGGGGTTCATGTTTAAATTTACTTTTTAGTTCAGTGTTTGTACTCCAGAAAAGGGCCATTAGATATCTATGTGGGGCCCGCTTTTTGTAAGTCATAATATTTTAACCCTGTGTTGTATCTTTATTTTGGAAACAGTTTGCTTAGTTTTTAGAAAATATAAACAGGAACTCCACTTAGGAAGCCGCTATAATACGCGACAAAATTATTTGTTGAGGCTACCCATTCCTCATTTTGAACTTGTCCGTTTGTGATTTTTTTATTTTTAATTCAATAAAAGACAATTATTATTATTATAATCCACAATAATAATTATTGTAATTCTCTTAATAAAATTGTCTTAAGGGCCAAAAAAAAAGAAACAAATTAAAATAATGCAAATACTTCACTGGACCCTTTTCTATGCACCACTCTACCCTACATAAACATCAAACTATTATAAACATATTAACACGGAATATCCACACCCAAAACAATACCATGTTGCCGCACCATACACTCTCTTAATATAAAATTATTAAATACCCACTAATAATACCCTGAAAGATAATTGGATTACCGAAGAATGCGGTTCTATTGGCAACGTAGTCAAGATATTCAGCTTTGAGAGTAAAATAATTCTCGCCAAAACCTTAAACGGGGGTCCGAGCCGATTTGAAATACTTGAAATACTCGAAATATCCCCGGCACCTTCGCCAAATTTATTAGAAATATTTCAAATTATATTTTATACGTAGGTAGGTATGTTTTTACGGTGCGTATCTTCAGTGGGCTAATAACGATGTTGCTCGGAATGTGGCACAGCGATTTTATTTATAAATTAGGTGTATTGCGTTTGATTGTTAAAGGCGGAATTTGGGTGTGATTTATATACACTCGAACCTATTGTTTATCCATTAATGTGCCCCCGGTTTAAATATATTTTTTTTGGATTTAGAGTTTATTATTTCATTTAATAGGAGGGTTAAGTTTAAAATTGTGTCCTGAGGCTAATTACTTAAATAAATTTATATCTTGGTTAATTAATAAAGATGCATCATGACTTTAAAATGTGTCATCTGCAAAAGCCAATAGTTTACAGTGCTTGAAAACCTTCATTAAATCAGAAGTGTAAATAATAAAAAAATTGTGGGTCAAGAATAGACTTCTGGGACACACTATTTTTCCAACAGGCCAGAGCCCAATTACCGGAAAATTAAAATTACCAATGGTAAAATATAACATATAATGTACTAAAACTAAACTCTGGATAAATTATCTTAAATTAGCTGTTTAATAAACTTCCACTAGAAATAAGACAACTTAGGACTGAAAAAAGCCTACGTACAAGGACGAAAATATTTCTTGCTAGTAAAGCATACTATAGTTTAGGTGAATTTTTTAATCATTAACATTTATATAATTTTATTTTATTTTAAATTAGTTTCTCGTTTTTATTCCTTTAATGTACAGTCTATTGGCTTTGTCTACAACTTCTATGTTTATATTGACAATAAAGCATTTTTGAGTTTGAGTTATACCCATCAAAGTTTTCAAGAATTACGTACCAAAGGATAATAACTTCCAGGCTAACATTTCCTTATATAGATTTTTTTTAAATTCTCCTGCTTAATCAGTCTATATAATGTATAAAGTTCAATTAACAATATAAAATCATGTTAAGATAACCACTACGTATATAGTTCAAATTCCATGCAACAGATGTCGCCACAGTCGATAATTCACCGTGCACCTTTAGAAACTCGCCAACTAGTCCTGTAGTTTTCCTGGTTTCTTCGTGCTGATTCTTTATGCCGCTCGTAGGCAATAAGACGCGAACGACGTAAAATCTATATACGATTCTTGGCTTGAGCTGCGCAAATACTAAGCCAGCTGTACAGCCTAATTTTTGGAGTTGTGGCACCTTGAGCCCGGGATCAAGGAGCCACTTTATATAATTTAAAGAAATATCCACGAAATATGCCATTCATATCCAGGATCTATAAATGTATTCATAACATGACAGTAGTACGAATGCTCGCACGACTGTTCGCACACGACTTTTTTCCTAATTTATTTGACAGACGCACCGATTGACATTTGGTGTGACAGGTGACGAGTCGAGAACGCTTCAAAATTTACTTTCTGATGGAATTATGATTAAAAAACTGACACTCTTGTATATAGAAATGATTTGAGCTTCATATGAACTCTTTGTCTTAAAAAATCAATTTTTTTTATAACTTATTAGAGTTCTGGTACAAAGAACGTGAATCAGCTGATCCTTAAAATTCAAATTTCCCGGGCAGTTTCTGTCAAAAGGCCTCTGGCGGCATCTGCGTTCACCTTTGATGACGCTAAAAAAAATATTAACTCTTAACTTGCGCGTCTCTGGTTCGATCTTAAATTGCCTATCTACATGGTTAAACTCACGTATCGCGCTCGAACAGCATCATTCGCATGCATAGGTAAATCGTTCCCCATTGAAAATATAAAGACTCTATATATATATATCTGCGGGAAATATCAATTGTAAAAGGGAGAAAGATATTGATATAGAGCGAGATTTGCATTTTAAATTTCATGTCTGTGTTTAATCTCTGTGCCGGTCTAGATTTACCGTTATCAATATGAATATTGATATCTATTTGATGTTGGTTATTCATGTACCCCGCAGATGTGCGGAGCTTTTTGAATTTAAGGGGTTTTTTGATGTAATTACTGTGATAAGATAGAAGTTTTATTAAGAAGAGAGAGAGGAAGGAGCTGTTGTCTATAAATTTTACTTGAAAATCAAATAAAGTTTAAATGAGAAATTTTTTTTCCTGGACTAAAAGTAGTGATTCCAAGCCAAGAACTTATTAATAGTCTTTACCCAGATTAACACCCTTTAAGCCATTGAATAGCTTATGGATGTCCCCTCTTGGACAAGCCAGATATCCTATGGATATCCGAATACTGTCCAAATGATATCATTTTAAATTCATTTATTGTCCTATAAGTTATAGTATAGTTATAGCAATTTTGGACACTAAGGATTTCCTTAAAATTAAAAAAAGAAAAATATTGAAACGGATATAGAGTATGATTTTCAGTGCTTAAAATTTTGTAATTATTGATTTTTAAAGACCTTAAGGATACTTCAAACTTTTCTGAAAAAATTATTAAAATCCATACACTAAAAATCAAGATATTGACATTTTTCTTACAGGAGTGCCTGGAAGAAATAAAATAATTTGTCTCTTATTGGCAATTGAATATCTTGATTTCAAATGGCTAAAATGTTGTAACTAGTGATTCCTAGGATACTGTAAGAGCTATTCAAACATTTTTTGAAAAAATCATCAAAATTCATACATTAAAAATCAAGATTTTGACTTTTTTCTTACAGGAGCGCTTAGAAGAATAAGGTAATCTGTATAGAGGCAAAAACTATAGATTTTATTATCACTTTAAATTTTCCTAAAAAGCATTTTTTTCTCAGGCAATTATTTTCTGCAAAAAAAAACGTTTTTTTTTTTAGCCCTACTTTTACCCCCCCACCCACCCCACACAACTTATCAGTAGGAAATTGTTTACAAAAATCATTGTTTTTCAAAATAATATGCATGACTAACAGCTGGTTTCGCCGTTAATATCTAATATAATAAAACAATTTATATATATAATTTTTACAAAATTATATATATGTATATGAATAAATATTTAATACAAAAACAGTGATATTAGATTGGATATTATTGGTGAAAATGGTGCTTTTTCAAAGTAATTTTTTACAGAGCAAAAGCTTGGGGTGGGTGGGGGGGTAAGGGTTTTTTGATGGAAAAAAATGTTTTTGCAGAAAATATGTTAAATATTTAATTAAATATGTATAAATATTTAGTATAAAAACAGCGTTATTAGATTAGATAATATGGACGAAAAACAGTGATTTTTTCACAATAATTTCATCAAATATTTGAGGTGTATTAATCGAGTTTAAAAAAATAAATATGTAAATTCCATATTAATTTTTTTAAATGTCGACATTTTGTCCCTTGAGTAAACAGAATCGTGTATGATATACGTATATTTTTCAGTTTCATAAATATTGAAAAATATACTAAAACCAAAAATTTTCGAAAAAATTGTGGAATAAATATATATTTACTGATAATAATATATGATGTGTTGCTTGGGTATTGATTTCTAGAGACTTTAAGGATACATCAAACTTTTTTAAAAAAATGATTAAAGTCCATGCACTAATAATCAAGATATTGACATTTTTCTCACTGGAGTGCCTGGAAGAAATAAAATAATTAACCTCTTATTGGCAACTGAATATCTTGATTTCTAGTGACTAAAATATTGTAATTATTGATTTCTGGCATACTACGGCTTTCAAGCTTTAAAATTCAGATATGGACAATATACTCTAATCACAAATCCATATTTTTAAAATTGAACAATTACAAAAATACAAATGAATAACCTAAAGCGGTAATTTATTGGATGTCCAATGATTCCTTGCACTTGAACATACTGGATAATAATTGGACTAATTTTAGATGTTTATTGGACAAAAGGTAGAGAAGAGAGTAACGTGCCTATGGATTGAATTTTAATTTAGGAAAACCCAAGAATAAAAATATTTAATTTCATCATTATGATGTTCATGTTGATGGGTCCTATTTGAGTCTGCGTTAATCAAACCTGCGTCCTCTTTCACATATTGTATTATTAAAAAATGTGTATAGTTTTTAGAAAATATAAACAGGAACTCCACTTAGGAGGCCACTATAATACGCGACAAAATTATTTGTTGAGGCTACCCATTCCTCATTTTGAACTTGTCCGTAGCTCTATCATATATGGAGGTAGAAAGCTGTTTAATAAACTTCCACTAGAAATAAGACAACTTAAGACTGAAAAAAGCCTAAGTACAAGGACGAAAATATTTATTAGCATTTAAGTATTTTTCAAAGTTTTATATAATTTTATTTTATTTTAAATTATGTTCTTGTTTTTATTCCTTTAATGTACAATCTATTGGCTTTGTCTACAACTTCTATGTTTATATTGACAATAATGCATTTTTGAGTTGAAACAAAACCAATCTTTAACTGTAATTACCTATTATCAAACTTTTGATAATACCACAATGAAAATGAGTCATACTAGACCCCCTTTATCAAAACCAGCCCTAATCAGTCTGCAAACACACTAACTTCCCATAATTGTTTCAGATCGTCACAGAATTGATGGTTCATTACAAACATCCGACGACGATTCGTTTCCCAACGACAACATGAGTGTCGTAAGTAATTTTTCAGAAAGTTGCAGTGTCGACGACGGAAACAACGACCCAGAGGATTTTGCTCAGGACCAACTGGAGGATAAACTAACGGAAATAATCGATGGACTCAGTCAAAAATCCTCGCAGGGTCGCACCAATTGTTTCAAATCATTTTCAAAAGCTTTAGTAAAGAAATACATGCCCAGTTATATTAAGGACAGGACTTTCACGTTGAGTGATTGTATAGAGAGAAGTCTGAAAAAGGGTGCCGCAGACGAGAAATGCGCTGCTGCCGAACTGGCCACTGTCATTTGTGTTCAGTTGGGTACTGACCCAGTGGGAGAGGATATATTTAGGAATTTGAGACCTATTTTACTTGCTACTGCTTGTGATGGGTCTGCTTCTTCAAGGGTTAGAGGACAAGTAAGTACAGACATTTTAATACACATATAAACAATGCACAATCAAAAGACTAACCAACATTTTTGCAATGACTCTTAGCACCTCTTTTTGTAAGTCAAAAACCTTTGATTGCATTTGAAAGATAGGAATGAAAAATGCAAAGTATGTTCAACAGAGATATAATTACAAAGGTTTCTGAGTACATACAGGCCCTTGGTAAGTTTCCCTGCAAAACCATCAATGTTTACCCAAATATTTCAATTATTCACTCAATTTTCATACTTATTTGTTCAGGCAGTTGAAGTAATTTTTCCAGTTTTAACTGCCTGGCATTTTTTTTAATTCCAATAAATCTAGTTTTGAAACAATTAAAACTTTTAGACAGTTAAGCTTTCAATGAGTAGTTTGAGAAAAATTTCAACTGCATTTTCAACAGCTTTACTCCTAATATAATTTATATGGTAATTTAATCTAAGACCACTATCAATATAGACACCCAAATCTTTAATTTTATTAACCCGACCCAAGATATTGTTATTAATGCGATAGTCAAATAAATAATTATATTTCTTTTTGGAAACTTTTAAAATTCGTTAAAATCTTGCATTTTTTAAAATTTAAACTCAATTTGTTGTTAGAAATTATGTCTAAATCATGTTGAAATTATCAAATTCATCAACATTTATAAAAAGTTTTCAATCATCCGCATAAAGAAGACATTTACAGTATTTAATTTTTTTTGTTCATCAATAAATAAATCAAATAATAAAGTAGCTAGATGAGCCTCCTGTGGAACACCAGAGTTGACCGAAATTTATTTTGAGTAAGTGTTTTTTATCTTTACAATTTGTGTTCTGTTGCTCAAATAACGCCATGAACTTCAAATGACAACTTATTAATTGGAAGATTATGTTGAACCTTGTCAAATGCCTTTGAAAAATCTGTATAGGCAACATCAATTTGTTGCCGATTTTCCAAAGCGCCAGACAAGGATTTAACATACAACAACAAGTTGCTACTAATAGGGTGACCCTTAATAAAACCATGTTGAGTACTTGATAGAGCATTATAAAAAATAGGTAAGATTTTCTTTCAAATTATGTTATCTAACAATTGGACGGTAATTTTTAATATCATGTTTATCACCATTTTTAAAGACAGGTTACAAATGACAGTTTCCAATTGTCAGGATAGGTACTAGAATTTAGCGAAAGTTTAAATAGCACAGTAGGTAAAACACATTTTTAATTTTTAAAAAACAATACAAACAGATCGCTAATAGATTTAAAAACATCAATCATAGTAATATCACAATTGTTAAGATTGATTGTGCCCTCAATATAACAGTTAGGAATGTCACAATTAATATACAGAGCCAAAATTGTATGAAAAAAAAATCTGCAATTTGATATGCGCTTTGACTAATTTGGTCACCATAAAAAATTGAACAAGGTAATGCCCAGTTTTTTTTTTAGAATGTACGAGTCTCCAAAATTATTTGCAATCATTACTAATATTATTTTGGATTATGTCAAAGCTTATATTATATTATAATTTAGATTAAACAACAATGGCACTTACACATCATGTTAAGATTTGAATTAAAGCATTCATCAAAATAATAAACAGTATTGTTTTTTAAATAACGTTCACCCTTTGCTTAAAATTTTTAGTTGATGACAAGGCTAAGTAGGAGCATATTAAAAATGACACCTTCTTTGACCCTAATTATTCTCATTGTTTAATATACAGTATATCCCTTGCTGTGTTTCCCTGCAAGACCATCAATATTTTTACGCTTATGGTAGATTTAGGTAAAAATAACTGCCAAAAAAACTCAACTCTGATGTGTTTTATCTCTATTTAAACAAAAACTTGTCCTGCAGAGCATTGGGGTCATAATTAACATTTTTGCAAAAGGCCCTTTGCATGCTTAAAATATTCCTTAGACAATCTTGCACATGTCTCAAAAAACTTATACCATGTCAATATTTGCTTGAGAAATTGTTATTTGGTACTTTTCAGTGTTGCTTGGCCTTAGGAAACATAGCGTTTTTATCAGGAGGTGACATAGCTGAAAATCTAATTCTCATGCAGCAGCTTGAATCAGTGTTTTCCGGTAGTTACCTAAAAGGAGATGGATCAGTTCCAAACACAACTCCAGAAGTGGGTGCGATGCACGCCGCTGCTCTAAACGCTTGGGCTTTACTTTTTACGCTTATAGTACCTGGTAATATTGGTAGTTTGATGAATGCCAAAAATCTTCCGTAAGTTGTATTTAGTATTTCTTGAAGGTGCATTATAGAATGTTTTATTTTAGAAGTTTGGATCAAATATCAGATCTGTTAGAATCGGCTCACTTAGAAGTAAGAATGGCCGCGGGAGAGGCTTTGGCGTTAGTTTACGAACTAGGTCGTGAGGAAGATGAAGATTTCGAAGAGGACTTTGCAGTGGATTTAATCGAAACTCTTAAACAGTTGGCTACTGATTCTCATAAGTATCGCGCTAAGAAAGATCGAAAACAACAGAGGGCCACGTTTAGGGACATTTTGCTGTTTATTGAAGTAAGTTTTTTAATAACTAAAGTAAAATATTTTTCATGCATTGTTTTCTTTTTCAGGAAGACACTGTCCCAGAACTTCGTATAAAATTCAACAAAGAATCACTTGTCTTGGACACCTGGGTAAAAAGGAAGCAATATGATGCCTTATGCAACATTTTGGGGCCTAGCATTAACAATCACTTGGTTGAAAACGACCTTATTAAAGATATTTTCCAAATCGAGGAGTCAGAAGTGGAGAATAGAATACCCGCTTATGCACAAAACCAGATGGAACGATTTAAAAAGGTTGGATTTATTGAAAATCTTTTAATCAAAATAAGGTTCTAATGTATTTTCTGTTACAGAAAGTCCTTAATGCGGCGAACGATAAAGCTCGGACCCTCTCCAGGGCGAAAAACCGAGATAAACGGTCAGACTTCTAATTCGATTCACATATTCTTACCCAGTTACAAACTTATAATAATGTAGTACAATTTTTATTGTTTGACTTTATAAATTTAGAGGGTTCTTTATAAATTTGAGTGATTTATAGTTATTTTCTTTATAAAATTAATTTTGAATTGGTTGATTTATTAGATTAATAGTTTTCTATGTTATAGTGAGTTAATTGTTTCAATAAATTATAGCCCAGTAACGTGTTTTTATTTTAAAATTTTTCCAAGATTTGAAAATACAGAGGACATACCTTATCTAAATGTATGTACTCTTGAGGATACATAATATTTGAAACTGCGGTAGTGTATTTATTTTCTGTCCTGGTTTAACAACTTACATAAAATGAAAAAATTAAAACAATATACTTTAAAGGTGATAATTATTGAGAAAGTACTTGAACAAAAAAAAAGTACAATTTTCTGTTAAATTATTAATTTCTGAAGTCAAGCGGTATATGGCATCTATTGTAAAGCAATTTTCAATAAATCCAAACCGTTTATCCGAAAGGATTCTAAACATCTTAAAAAAATTTACTAATCTGTCAAAGATTTTTCAAGTATTACAAAACTGAAATACTAAGGACTGTTTGAATAAATCCGGAACTGTACCTTTTCTTTTTCAAAGTTAAATTTACAACATGAGATTTTAATTAATTTTGTGAAGATATCATCCAGTCCAGGTGCCGAGTCGTTTTTCAAAGAATCCGGTAATCTACTAAAACAACCATTTAAGTAACAAAAGAACTTTACTTCGTATTAATTAATATAAAAACGTTAACAAAATAAACAACTTTCCTTTATACTTGGTTTAAGTAACAAAAAACGAACGTACATTATTATAATTGCTAGCCTGCTTACATTCAATATTAAACCTTATTAATAGTGCATTAAAAATACTTTTAGAAGAAATATTTCTTGTTATTCGAGTATACATATTATAAATATCCTTTTGAACTAATATTTTTTAAATAATATTTTAGCCTAGGCGTGATTGTATTAATTTTTGGTATTTGCGTTAGCTGTATATCATAATAAAATATCAACAAGTTTAAACTATAAAATACCAATAATGACGTATGGATATGGCAGTATAAATATGGAATGTTAAGTCACAAAAACGATATGAACACAATACATCACTGGTGAACTTCAAATAAATATGACTAAATGTTCTATCAATTACAACCGATTTTTGAGTTCCCAAATTGGTGTCAAAAACGGTATTATTCAACTAAATGGAATGCATGAACAAAACTTAAAACTTATAAATAAATAATAAATTCTTTCTATATCATTTGGTGCTTGGATTAACTTTTCTACTACTAATCATTTCATTAGTGACATGTTCCCACGCGTTCACATTAGCTTGATAATAATTTATTTGCTTATTAACAAAATCTAAAAGTATCTTCTTAATGCACTGTTTCTTTTCAAGCTGCCACCCCTCCAAATCACTTCTTAAGCTCTCACTGGCCATTTCAAGGTTATCTTGGGCTGTTTCAACCTTTTTAAGTAATTGAGGAATGTGTGCTCCAAGTTTTTCCAATTTATCATCACAAGTTGGTTGTCTCCATAATGTGAAACCTCCTGTGGGTGGATGATGGTTGGAGTCTTGTGAAATAGCTAGAAGCTGCAAATTCTTTATTTAGTTAAGACATTTTTAAATTGACTGTAAATCAATACTTACCCTGTCTTTTTCAGTGTGTCTTCTATTAAGCTCATCTAAACACATTTCATAATTGTACTGAGACAACTCTCTCTTTTTTAATGCTTCTTGGACCACCTCAATATACTGTAGAAATTCCCTAATAGGTATGCTCATGCTGTTACTATAGCAAAGTACTAATGCACTTTGAGCATTTGAACTCCTCTCCAAAGCATGAGCAATATTTTCAAGAGTTGTGCATAACTGAGGCTCAAAACTGGCCCATTTTGTAAATATTGGATGAAAATTGGATATTTCTGCTATGAGATCACTGCGTTCTTTGTTAATACGGCTTGAAATTTTTTCTATAGAGTTTAATTTTTCTGCCAAGGTTGAGAGGTAACTTTTCATCTTGTCAAATTCTATATGGCGACTTTTGAGGGTTGAATGTGTAGAGCTTAAGGTTGTTATGCTGCCATTACTACTTGTGACTGAAGCTTTCTTCTTTCGGTATGTTGCAAAATTCTTTAAAAAAATTGAATTTTATATTTTGTATTGTGTAAAGAGGCAACTTACTGAAGGTGATGCAGTTAAGAACACTTTAAAATTCTCATTGCAACTCAAGATTGGGTGGTGACATATTCTGCTTACAAATACATTCAGAGACTTCATTCTTGTTATTATAAAATCTTTGGAATATCTATCTAGCTGTCCTATTAAGGAGTGTTTAGCTGGCAAGGGCTGAAATTGAAAAAAAAAATATTTTGAACAAGAAAATATCAGTTTTCTTACCGGCACTATACAAAATGGATGGCATTCAATAAGCCTATGTCTTAACCATAAAAAGTCCTTATATCTCCTCCTCACAACATACTCATGATCAGAAAATTCAATTCTAGCTGACCTAGTGGTAACCCTAAATGTGATATAGGTTTCCATGGTATCCAAATGCTTCTCCGGGTTATCAATTTTAACAGTCAAATCTGAGTCCTCGTCCATATTTAATTCAGCCAAATTTTCAATGTCTTGTATGCTCGAGAAGCTTTCTATGCTCGGCGAATGTACCTGCAAACGTTTTATTCAATTATAGTTAATTAGCACTTTTTTCAAACTAAAATTCATCAAAAACATACTAATGAATTGTCATTATCAAAGGTGGATCCACTGCATATACTGGAATGGTCAAGGTCCTTTGTACTATCCTTTGACAGTAATGCGGTTATTTCCTTATGCTCTGAAATCACATCTAACACGGCAGAAGGGTTTTGAGTACCCATTTTTAGATTACAATAAAAATCAAAATATACATGAAACTTTTTTTGTATAGGTTAAAATAATTTATGAAGTATATCAGCTGTTTTTGAGCAACAAAATCGCAATCATGTTGCGCGACAAAAATCTGTGCCATGTTACGTTGCAAAATTGTAAACGTGAAGAGCACTAATATCGCATATAAGCCTATCTCCGGCCTTAGTAATAAACCGTCAATCAAAACTGCCACTTGTCAAAATTCACTTGGGTCTCCACTTTAGTCCTTCACTTCGTATTGCATAATAAAATCGACTCATTTACTACAAAATACCAAATTCTAGTTACAAGGTTTTAACTTAAGCCAAAATGCAAGTGGTCAGACGTGCTGTTGAATTGGCTGCCAAGCGAGGTAAGCATTTTAGCGTAAAAGAGCATGAATGATTTTGTTACTATGAATCCTCTAGAAGTCACTCTACAATTACATTATTTGAAGTGAAATTCTATATAGTAGGGCCGTAAATCACCCAATTACATGTCACAGAGACCCTATTTTAAGTTCCTAACAGAATAATTTTTCTAAATTGAACCATAACCTAAAAGTCCTCCTGAGCAGACTTTTGATACCAAATTACATTTCTTATTAATATAGTTGGAAGAAGATATGCCTCCTACGAAGGCCATGGCCATGAAGTAGCAAGGGCCACATACAATGACCTTCCTTCTCCCTCAGGAAGTTGGCAGACCCATTATGACTCGATGCAACGCAAATACAACACCCAACTTCTTCTTGGTGTTGGAATGTTGGTTGGAACAATCGTAGCTGGAAAAGCAATGGGCATGTTCGAGTTCTACAATGACTACCCAGCTAAACCAGCGAAAATTGACAATTACAAGGAATAGAGTGAAATTGTATTATTTAAATTGAGACGATAGCAGTGATTTAGTATAGAACTTTTTTTTGTTAATAAACAATATGAAATAAATATGTTTGGAAACAGTAAGCTGTATTTTTTTAATACCTAGGAACTCATAAAAAAAGGCACTAAAGTTCTTCCTAATGCTGTTTATTTCTGTCCAATAAAATTAACCTTGTAAAACATATTATAATGAAAAGCTCTAAAAGATATATAATAGAAAATAACAATAAATGTTAAAAATGGTTTAGTTACACATACATACAATTAAAAATATAATTAAATAATAAATGCAAATGAATAATATAGATCACATATTGAAGATACATCTACTTTCATATAGTCAAGCTAAAGAAAACTACCTGTGATGATAAAAGATGCAGCCATGTAATTAATTGTTGCTTGACTATATACTATAATAGTTTTTATTTCCGCAATAAAGTAAAATTTAAAGAAAACCATACCTAAATGGCATTTACAACCCGAGTTAGGAAAATCAAAGGCACATAAGCTTTATGTATTTCAACTTTACATAAAATGAAATCTAGTTCAACAACACCTCAAAGAGGTTTCTGATGTGAGAGAATTGTAATAATGGTTAAACTACTTTGTTGGTGAGATAGATTACTAACCTATCAAAAGTGATGTATGATGAAATGCAAATTTCCTACCCAGATATTTGGTATAATAAAATCACTATTACAGTCACATCATTAGGCCTGTATTAGCTAGATGAGCGTTCCATCAGTTGCGTGATTGCTTGCTTCATTTTAAGATATCTGAAAAACAAACCAATGCTTTACTTTAATAACTTCATATAACCACAACCTACTTCTCCTTTAACCTAGCAACTTCCTTTTCCTCTTGTGAATAATATTGGTTTAAAATCGCCCTACACTCCACCAAAGATAAATTCAAAAATTGCGCGACCTCACTGCTAACTTCAGGAGTTGAATGACTGTCCATGAGGAACAATTTGGCGACGTCTTCGTGCGGACCCAAGAGCACCCTCGTCAGTAATGGATATTCGTCATCCTTTAGTCGTCTTTGTTCTAAAATTAATTAAAATTGGAATTGAAAAAAAAGATACTGTAACACATTTTACCTCCATTATCTCTTACAACAAACAATGCAAAATTACTAGAGTCACTCTCCACTTTATATTTTTCCAATAGTAGTTTTATCACCTCAGGAGTGTTGACCATGGATGTGACCCAAACACTCATTTGACTACCGTGAGGAGGTGTAAAGAAACTAGTTTCCCTATCGTAAAAATGCCCGTTGATCGAACATCTTCGTCTCACCTAAAATGCGCTATTTTAATAATTAATTCTCAAGTTGATGTCGAACCATACTTTGCTTCTAGATAAGCGTTTTCCTGGTCTTCGCCGAATAGCAGTGGAGCCGATTTTTTTTCTTAAAACCACTTCTTCATTTTGATCAGTTGAACTTGTTACGTCACTAGTACTAATTTCGCTATTAGCTAAGCTTAATCGGTCGAATTCAGGTGAGTGAGTACGTAAACGTTCTAAGCAGTCTGGTCCTGACATTGACCTAAGGAAGGAATTTAAATAAATTGCAATTTAGAAGGAGAAAAGTGGCAACAACCTGTTTAATGAACTGCTATTTGAAGTCCATATATCATCTTTACTAAGTGAATTTGTTAACAGTGGTACTTGATCCTCACTTAAACTACTATCAATCAAAGGTGCTTTAAGGGTAGAAGAGTCTTCAGTTATTGTCATATTTTGATCTGTCTCTGATGAACTAAATTATGATCATGTTAGTGATACATTTGAGTTGAGTTTAATTTTGACCTACCAAATTTCAGTACTTATTTGTGATGGGAGTGGAATGGGCATGGTTTGATACAACTTCTCATTTTCGTCAACTTTCCGTTCAACTTGTAATAAATCATCCAATTCATCCCATTCCACATTTTTAACATCTAGTTTTGAAGGCAGTGTTACACTTTTAATAATCACATGTTTAGGCGAGTTAGGATCACTATCTGAGAGGCCGTCAATGGAATCTGATCCACTTTCTATCCCTTTAAAAACAATATTAAACAAAACCATATTACCATTTAATGCAGACTTACCTGTATCAGATTTACTTAATTCTAATGTATTGGTTGATTGACTAGAATAAGATGAAATGTCATTTGAACTAGTGTCTCTAGAAATATTTTGAATGTCTTCATCTGTATCATAGTCAGGAGAACCTGCTTGACACGAGTTTCTTTTCCGTACTGTCACGAGCGTTCTTTGATCATCATTTTCTTTTAAATGTATTACCCCATAAACCCCCCAATGGATTCTCAGTGAACCTTCTAGGACAAAACGACCATTCACCTCCCTAGATCTAATTTCTCCACTCTTTCCTTCATAAAATTGATTGTACACCTAAAATAACACTTAAAATAGCAAAGAGGTTTCAAATAAAATAAGATGATAGAACAAATGTTGTTTACTTTGATTTTAGATTCTAAAGCAGATCTAGGCAGTACTGGTTTGTTTCCCAACTTGGGAGATTCTTTTTTACCAAAACTGGTATGAGATTCAACTCTGGACCCGTGTCCGAATAGCTGTGGACCAAAGAGGGCTCCATAGCAAGGCACATGACAATAAGGTACTCCTTTGTGTTCAGCATGTTGTCCAGGATTCAGTCTTTTACCGCACTCTTCACAACGAAGGCATTCTGGATGCCAGTTGTATCCAAGTGAGTGTTTTCTTTCAGCTGGAAGTTTTAAATTATTTTTGTTGTTTAAGTTAAGATGTTGATAATTTATTTGTTAATTTATAAACTCATCACAAAGTGATGTATATTTTATCTAAAATCTGAAAATCACAGTAAGCAAAAAATAAAAATACAAAATCATCTAAATAGGTTCAAAAATAAATTAACAAATTAATCACATATAGATTAAAATGCTTAAACCTATACACACAATGAAGACACACCAGTAAAACATTTTATAAATATATATTATGTTGGTATCAAAAAGTGAGCATTTTCTTGAAATTTGAAGAGTGGCAAATAAACCGACAGTGGATAGTTGTGATGCATATCTTCAACTAGTACAAAAGATTTTTTTTTGAATGTATACAAAACACTGCAGACTATAAATAAAAATAGCTGTAGACACTTTTAGACTGGGAAATAATTGACAACAGGATTTCCTTGTGTCTTTGTTCTGATGATTTTTTTTTTTGTGCAATTAGCAGTTCATTTATTCTTGTTTAATCATCCGAGGATAGTATGGTTTGTAGTTTTTTGTCAATAACACTTCTCAGTTTCCAAATAATAATGTATCGAGTATCAGTACATGATCAATGTAAGCTGACCAACTTGGTACACTGTCAATTATAATTTACAGAAACTTCACTTGATTTAGCTCATCACCATCAGTATTTAAAACCACATTCATCAGTGGCGGATATGAACTTTTGCTTTCCTTATTTTAAGAAGCGTACAAACATTATTAAAAAAAACAATGCTTGTAATTTACTCATTTATTTTATTCAAATTATCACCACCAAGTCAAGAAACACTTTTTTCAACAGTCACATTCACAGGTTTGTAAGTCTTGATTTTTCTGCTGCAAAATCATGGATAATTTTTTCACAATCTATTGACAAGAACAAATCTGACCCTATGCAAGAGCATTTAACTTATCCTTCCCCGATGAAGATCAATGATAGTTTTACATGTTACAAGACAAAACATGATCTTTCAGCACTACAGTTTAAGATGGTAAATAGCAAGTACAACATTACTCTGTTACTGGATATAATAGAATCTCATTATTTTAGCAAAAATCAAGCCTCTGCTCAATGCATTATCCACTAAAGAACTACTTAATTCAGTAGAAGTCATATCATCAGCTGATTGAAACCACATCAGCCTTATAGAAAAGGGGTCCCAAAACGCTTCCTTTAAAAACTTACAATATCTGCTAAATCAGATTGATAAAGTGCCCATCGAGTTTGTGTAAAAACCTTGAGATGAACTTATAAGGGGGTAGTAAAAAATAAGGTGGGTGTGACCTGAAAATTACTTTAAAAGGGAAGTTGACCAATGGCTTACATCGTTTTGTTATAACAGAAATATTAATACAGATAAAAAAAACTATTTAGATATCAATGAACTTACCAAAATAAACTGGTTTCTGACATTTATGGCATTTCCACATATTCACTTGGATATGGTTTGCGAAGAACAATTTTCAAAGCCTTTGTTTGTTATCCTTGGGTGGACAAAACAACTGAAAGATATTTTATTAAAATAAAATGAAAAACAAAAAAACCACAAATAAAACTATTCACAAATAAACAGTGATACGTCAAAGTGTCACTGTCAGTTTTGACAAATGACAGCTGGAAAATGTATGTCCTTGCTGTTGCCAGATTGCATGATATATTTTCTAAATATTTATTTTTTGCTAACATTTTATAGTTATTAAGTCAGTGAGTTAAGTAAAACTGGCATAACTTATAAAGACTTATGTTTTATAAAGTAATTACGTTAACTTTAACATTTTGGTAAACTTAAGGCAATAATGCCATTATGTTGTCAAATCTGTCATTGAGTACTTAAGGGTGCAATTACACTTTAAGGTAATGCCAAGAGCACACTGATGTGTTGCGCAACACATTTTTTGCAATATTTGATTCTGTATTAATCCAGATACTAGTAGTTCTTCATATATCCATTAAGTAATTAAGCTAAAGCATTAAGGGGAATTTTGTTTGCGTAATCGAGCAATAAATGCCAACATAAATTAAGGATGGTGTGTCTTAAAAGTTTCTCAGACGCGACGACGACGGAGTAGCACATTAAAGAACTACTAAAACTTGCATTACGTAATTACATTTTCTCAAACTTTAAATTAGCAGTCTCCTGGAGTTTTATTATTTAAAACTACATTGATTAGCTCCTCTGCTTTTGGTAATATTTGTTTTCCAGCTCCCGTCGGGGAAGTTTTTAAATAGTTCTGATTAGAATATTGAGATTGATACTGGTAGATTTCGTTTTTAGGACGTAATTGAGTTTGAAACAAATGTAGATGAAAATAAAGAATGCGGATGATTTCTTGAAGCATCTATAATTAGCCACATTTATTATTCCATATCTATAAATAGTCTATTCAATAACATTTATATAGAAAAAAATTGCACGCCAATTTAATATGATTCAAGGACAAGCCAGATTAGATTTTATTGACCTGCGGCTTCTTTTTTATGCTCCAGACTGATTATTACTTTAATGGCACATCTACAATAATAATTATTGTTAATTATCATCTTAGTCCAGCACTATCAGAGTTTAGTGAGAAATGGTTTAAAGATGGTGACTTACTTTTGAAGGTCCGCCATTTTGTCATGATTGAATATGGCGACCAAAGTCATGTCAAACGGCCACGCCCAATTAGAGTTAAAAGCGTTAGGGAAAGGGGGTACATTGTAATATAAAATGCAATTTAAAACCTCTTGACTAAGAGGTATTAAAGTATAATTGTTAGCAATGACATGGCACGCCCCTGTTGCACATTAATAATTATCAATAATTGCTTGCTGTTGTCTTGGATGTATTGTTTGCATTACAGTAATCGGTTGACTTCATTATATTCAACACCATGACCAAACATTTGATAGTGATTTTGATCTTGGCCATGTTCGTTTGCCTTTCTTATGAAACGAAATCGCCAAAAAACATGTACATGGGCAACATCGTGAATCCACGATGTCCCCGTGGGAAAATAGAGATGAGAAATTGGAGGGGGGATATTGTCTGTATCAGATTCATCGGAGGTGGGTAAGTAAAGTCTCTTAATCTAAGGGTTTTTGCAGGAAATTATTATTTTTTTGTTACAGGAGACACTAGAATCCAATGCTGATTATGTTAACGAATATTCTAACAAAAATATGTATTATTAGATAAGAATTTATAGTACCTGAATATCAATAAAAATAGTACCCAATTACGGTGTTTTCATATATCGTCAAATACGCTGCATAGGGTTCAACCTCTTGTGATTCGATTGCTTTAGTTCACACCTAATGAATAGTAAAAACGCTACAATATAAATGACCTTGTTGGGCTAAATATATCAAGAGAATTCAGCCATGGAGAACAACATGAACATTATTAATAAATGGTTCACATTTAATCGTTTTTGTTTAAATCAAAGCAAAAGACATATTGTTGGATTTAGGAGTGACGTAGCAATTTTGCTCTTAAATGGTAAGCAGAGGATTGAAGTAACTAAGTTTCTGGCCATTGTGACTGATCAAGAATTATGCTTTAAAGACCATATAAGTAAAAAGGTTTTATCAGGATGTTTTGCTACAAGCTTGCTTGGACAGTCACTATTTTAGGAAGTTGCCAATAAGGGACATTTAAATATGGTTTTTATGATTCAAAAGAACGCTGTTTGTTTTATTACTGGAATTAATCAAAGAGAGTCTTTTAGATCACACTTTATTGACTTAAAAATCTTACTACCCTTATTTTTCAAAATCGATTTGCACTCATCGAGGTCACTCATCAAACCAAACGCCAAAATCATTTTTTGCCTCTTCCACTTTCACTTGCATATGAAAGCAGGAAAGTGTTCAACCACTTACCAATAAATCTAAAAACACTGAAGACACTTATTTATAGTATGGAAGAATTCTACCAGGATGCACTTTAAAATTTGACTTCTGTTAATATAATATGACTATTATTAATGCTTGTATTTTTAAATTCTTTGTATATAGATGATTATTTTGCTAACTGTTTTATTTAATTCTTGCGGTTTTGTATTTAATGGTTTCTGTTCTCTTGCATACCAGTCTTGCTTTGTCAACACTGATAAAGCACTTTTTTGAATTTGAATAATAGTTACCAAAAGGTTTCAGACAGAAACTCTATCAATTTCTACTACAGTAATTTCGAAAATATTTTCATGAAATAATTTGAATATTTTTAAAAGAAAGAGCTTTTTTTACTCAATAGTTTCATATCAGAACATATTGTGTACCTAAAAAAATTCAAAACCAAAATTCACCAAATTTGAGGTTGCTCAAACAAAAATTGCATGCGTACAAAATTTTATTCATAACTGGGGAACCACTGAAAGTGACCCTGAACCACGCTAAATGGCACAAACATCAATAAAACAAAAATTCAACATGTTTCAGCAACACTCACAGCGTATATTAAACTTTTTCCTACCTCACATATGTTATACCTTAAAATACACCCCTTGACACGTAAGTTATGTACACATACAATTACTATAATCACCGGCAAATGTAACTAATTTAAACATTAAACTAATTTAGGCGAAATCAGCTGCAGAAATCCTGGTAAATTCAGTTAAACGACTGTTTGATGGCAGCTTGGCACATTCGGTCGCATATATTGTAGTCAACAGCAACAAAATAGCTGCGAAATTATAGTTACAGTTCCGCATACTCTATTGAATAATACGGGGGTTAATTACGTTTTGGGTTTCGAATGCCGCGAAATCGCACAACCGTGCAGTTGACATGGAATAGCGCTTATCAAATTATATTAGCGTCATGAATTATACATGTAACGCGTTTAAAAAAAAATTAATTAGTTATTAGAAAATAAAGAATAAAAACCACATTTTTTTTTAGTAATACGAAATGAGTGTTTTTGAAACTAAACCCGAACATAATCCTAATTTTTCTTTAATTTCTTCACATTCTTGCCGCTATTTAATTCTAGAATTAAAGTAATGACTTTCTTAAGAATATACACGATCACAATTAAAACCAGTAGTAAAAACGAGATTACGTCTAACATATAAAACTGATACCAAGGCAAATCTAACCCCTTTAACCTCAAATGTCTCGCCCCCTTATGCCTTAATATGTACTCCACCCAATACACGGCGCTTTCCATTGGTTTCATCGGCCTGTCATGGAAAAGCCTGGAAGCTTCTTTCGCGTTATCCATATAAACGGGATTATCCAGCATCTCCCTTATAAGGGAATACAAAGTTGCTTCTGTGAAGTTTTTGTCTGAGTAAGAGAGTTTTAGGGCGAAACCTCGCTCCTCAGACTGCTGGGCGTTATTAAATTGATCGAAGAACACTGGAATCATTAGGGAAGGCATTCCGTGGTAAATTGTTTCTAAGGTACTGCCATAACCAGCGTGGCTGATGAATAATTTAACGTTAGGGTGACCTAGAACAAGAAGAATCTGATTTTATAGGGTGTTGTTGAAAGGGGGTATTCCAGATCAATTTTATGTCAAATGATTAATAAGAAAGATACTTTATTCAAGGGAAGTCTTTTCTCGACAAATTGAAATGTCAATCTTGTTTTTGGGGTTTTGATGAGATAACTCATTATTATCAAACTCAACACTTAGTTTCACTAATTACCAACAATTAAAAGTGTTAAGTCAGATGATGATGATGAGTTATAATAAGAAACAAGATTGAATAAAGACTTTCTTTTAAGGAAGTATCTTTTTTATCAAAGGATTTATATAAACGTGAGGCTTTTTTTAATAAAAAATTGTACCTTATAGCCAGAGGCTTTGCATCACTAAGAAATTTAATCTGTTTGAATTTAAATATTTAGCACAAAAGTTCCATACAAGAGAAATTACATTTTAAATCGTTTCAACAGTAGTAAAGGAAATATTTTTTTAAAATGGTATTTATTTGAGAAAATATACCTTAAACTATTATTTTGTAATCTATCAGGGACTGGACAAAAATCCTGGATAAGATTAAAACGAGAAAAAACGATCTGTCATTTACAAGGCTAAAAATAAAAGTATTAACACGTTGCCAATTTTGGTGGCTTTTGTGGATCTCGTTTATTTTTTCCTAATTGTGTAAACTAGTTTTATTTTATTTGAAACTTTGGAAATCAATGTATTATTATTATTTCTTTTTTTTCAGCACACACTGCTGCAAAGTTGCGATTTTTTTTCCACTTCTTGGGCACATTAATGCAAATATGAACTCAAGTGTTGTCATATCTTCTGAAGTCCTTGTTTCTAATCTGTCTGATCATTATCCTCAAATTTTTGTTTTTAAGAGACAGATGGAGGTTCCCCAATGTGGTATGGTTGTGAAGCGACGAAAATTCTCAACACACAACATGAATCGATTTTACAATATACTGATGTCGGAGGCATGGGAGGAGGTCTATTCTGCTGAAGGAGTTGAAGGAAAATATAATACTTTCTTTCGTATTCTCTTCTATTATTTTGATTTGGCCTTTCCAATATGTACGACTAACCTGGATTACACCAGAGATAAAAAGATATTCAAACTACATAAAAGATCTCTATGTTTGGTACAAATATACTAATTCTAGGGAACACTACGTTACATACAAACATGAAAGGAAACAATATCGACGTTACATCTCCTTTCATAAAAAGTCTATAAATGATAACAAAATCCAAAATTCAAAAAACAAGATAAAATCAGCATGGTCAATCATAAAATCTGAGTCAGGTAAAAATAAAACTAACAACAATATTGTTTTAAGGGAAGATGGTCAGTCCATTGAAAACCCAGCTTTAATCACCGAATTATTTGCTAAACATTTTACTCTTGACCATCAACAAAGCTGTAACTCCAATATACATGACTTGCATAATGATTATCCAACCATATTTTTCAATCCTGCTAATTCCTGCTTGATGAACCTTCCAAATAGATTTTCCTCTGGCTTGGATGAAATTCCGGTATTCGTCTTAAAGTTTGTTGGGATTCACTTAGCCAGACCCATTTCCAATGTGATCAATGAGTCTTTCTACCCAAATTTTTCCTTCTGCTCTTAAGCGGGCAAAAGTAGTGCCTGTTTTTAAGAAGGGAGAAAAAACGAATATTGCCAACTATCGGCCAGTATCCGTATTACCATCCATATCGAAGGTATTTGAAAGGGTTATCTATCAAATTGTTATGAATTATTTAACTCACCATCAAATAATAAATAAACAATACGGATTCGTTCCCAAAAGATCGATAGTGCAATACAATATATTATGGAGAATCTTGAGAGAAAGGCCAGTGTAGCTGGACTGTATTTCGATTTGTCTAAGGCGTTTGACACGGTTGACCATTCTTTACTGCTGGACATCCTGGAACGGTATGGCATCAGGGGTGCAGCATCTAAATTACTCAGTTCATATCTAGAGCAAAGAGAACAAATAGTTTGTGTGACACATTCCGGCTCTCCAACGTTTTCCCGCCCCCAAATTATAGGAAGAGGTGTGCCTCAGGGCTCAATCTTGGGACCTGTGCTCTTCCTATTAGATGTCAATGGCTTGCCTGATATGTTCCCTTCTGATATGATTTGTCAATTCGCCGACGACACATCAGTTATAGTTGCCAGGAAGACAAAGGCAGATCATTCACGGGGCTGCTCATCCGCAGTGGAGCGCATGAGGACCTGGTGTCTGGACAGTAAGTTGTCTTTGAACTCTGCTAAAACGGGGTTGATTAATTTTTCGAAGGCCAATACTGTCTCAGAATCTCTACTTGTGTGGTCTGGTGGGCAGTCAATCCCTGTAGCCAATAGTATTAAATTCTTAGGAATACACATTGACCCCAATTTAAATTGGGAGAAACATATTAAAAACCTTTATTCCAGAGGGATGTAGTGTCTGAGGTATCCCTTCGCCTATTTTATTTCGGACAGGTACAATCGATCTTACAATATGGTATCTGTTTCTGGGGATCTGCAAGAGGAGCTCTAGATATATTTAGAATGCAAAAGCGTATCATTCGTTGTTTATTGGGCATGACCTACAGAACTTCCTGTAGACCTTACTTCTGCAAACTAAAAATATTCACCCTTCCCTCCTTATACTTTTCTTCCTTGGTGTTATTTGTGAAGAGACAGAATCATTTGTTTGTTGAGAATAGGGCAATGTACGCTGAGGATGTGACTATGATTACACGACATAGAAGCGATCTCCGGATTCCATTGCATAATTCAGCTTACTATGAAAGAGGTTCTCATTATATGGCCATCAGGGCTTATAGAATGCTACCTGCTGATATTAGAAGCATTGAATCTGCAGTCCAATTTACAAAAGCTGTTTACTACTGGTTGCAGATTAAATGTTTTTATAATTTTACTTTTGGATAATAATTTTAACTTGTGTTAGATATTTAGAATATTTATTTTAAATTTTGTTATTTTGTTTATATAAGTATATTGCCTCTATGAATTCTAGATAAGAAAAATTAATGTACCCTATGGGAGCTGGATCCTCCTTTGTATGACGTTGCTTTGTCGTCCTGTATACGATTTTGTTGGCAAATAAAGGATATTATTATTATTATTATTATTATTATTATAAGGGTGGTTTTTTTTTTGTTAGATGATTGATTTAACTTTTCCTCTTATATACCTTTTTTTTTAATCTAAATTTAAAATGATACTTAAGTGCAAAAGTTCAATATTGTTTTTTAGCACCAACAATTATTGAGACACAGTTACTCGCTCTACTTTCCACATTCTCCTAATCTCTTTAGACAAGTAATAAATTAACTAGTCCTACGTTTTATTTTTGTTGTGTCCTAAAGGGACCTTTGGGATTGGTTTATCTGAAATTATCATCTGTTGCAGTAATAAATACAACACTTTCTTGGACTGGTTTGGTTTGTAAGATCTTTGGAACGTTACTATGCCTTTCCAGCTATTGTTTTGCTGCAAGTACCGTACATTCAACTATTATGTGTTCAAGACTGGCTGCTTGCATATTCGGCACTTGGTTTCGGGCAAGTTTTCTCTTAATATCCGTTTTCGAAAAATTTTATAGCCGGGATTACTTGATCTTGGATAGCTTGTCTGGCCGCTCATTTCCCTTCGACAATTAAAAAATTTAATAAAATTTTCATGCAAGAGTACGTAGGTATATTTTAAATGATTCAAACAAACAATTAACATAGTAATAAAAGATTTTCAATTTCCTTCAGTCCCCATTACGAGAAAAACATGGAGAGAGATATGCAATATAAATTTTATTAAGGCTTTGAGCCATAGAATTTGTTCTGATTAGTTCTCTCCAACAAATTTTAATAAGACTGATACTGCTGGCTTTACACTACAATAAATATTTATCTAAAAATTTGTTTTGTCATTATTTTTCACATGAATCATTCAGAGAATTTATTTAAAAGGTTTGCACTCATAACATGAAATTTCTTATTAAATGATATTTGAATTTTCCCGCTCTAATTTGGCCACACTTTTCTATCATTTTGATTGGTGAAGTTAGTTACAATAGTTTCCGTTGCTAAGCGGTAGGACGCTAGCAAATTTGTCAGAAGAATTTCGATCAGTTTATATGCAACCACATGTAATTTAATTTTTAATATACTTCTATTTTTTAAACTTTTTTTTTTTTAATCTAATATTGTTTAAACAGTTAATTAATAACAAAATCGATTCATTAGGAATGCAAAAGCACAAAATATCTATTCTAACACACCAAATTATTTAAAAAATGCTAATATTGGGTTGGGGCAACTAAATAATGGGACAGTATCAAGTCACGAATTAAAAATGATACCAGATAAGACAAGTTGGCTGCAAAAACAATTAATAAACAATGTTGCCAGGGGCGACAGACACATTTGTTTATTTTGAAATTGCTTCGCTGTCAGTTTGGGTAACTCAAACACTTCTTTATTAATTAAAATGGTGCGTAGTATCTTGACAAATTCAAAAATTCGCGTGAAGTGGCGGAAGAACTAAATATTCCTAAAAGTACTGTGTTTAATATAATAAACCATTATGGGGAAACTGGAGGAATTTTAGATAAGAAAAGGAATAGCCCAAAATTAGTTTCTGATAGGGATAAAAGAATGCTTGTTAAATTATGCAAAAAAGGTCGAAGAAATACGGTACGGCAGGTAACGGCAGAATGGAATCATGAAACTGGGCATAATTTGTCAAGAGAATGTTGTCGCAAGTGGATTCATAAATGCGGATTGAAGTTTTACAAGGTTATTGCAGATCTTACATTAAACAACAAACTTTTTTAATATATTTTTTTTTATAGGCAAAGGAAAAACCGCTTCTAACAGCAAAACAAAAGAAAGCCAGGCTGATATGGGCAAAATCTAAATTGTCCTGGTCAGTAGAAGACTGGTCCCGCGTAATTTTTAGCGATGAATCAAAATTCGACGTATGTGTTGGTGATTACCGAAAACGTGTGATTCGCACAAAAGATGAGCCTTTCCATAAGGACTGTTTAAAACGCACCGTAAAGTTTCCTAAAGGAATATTGATTTGGGGTTGCATGACACTTGGAGGATTAGGGTGTTTTGAGTTTATAGAGGGCACCGTAAATGCTGCTATGCGTATATAATGCGTAATAACTGACAAATTCTACAAAATAGCCTACTTCCAAGTATCGCGAAATTAACAAATAATGAAAATTACATATTTCAGCAGGATGGGGCTGCATGTCATACGGCCAAAACTACAAAAAAGTGGTCTGGGGACCACCACATAAATTGCATTTCTTGGCCTTCTAACAGCCCAGATCTTAATGTCATTAAACAGTATGGCATAAAATGAAACAGACATTAAGGAACAACCCTCAAAGAACATTGCCAGAACTTAAGGCCAAAATAGAGCAGATTTGGATTGAATTTACCCCCGAACAGTGTAAGGCCTTAGTCCAATCAATGCCAAAAGAATTCAAGCAGTTATACAATCTAAGGGCGACGTTATTCCATTTTAAAAATTGTTCGCGTTTGTCCCATTATTTAGTTGCCACCCAATATTAACATTTTTTAAATAATTTGCTGTGTTAGAATAGATATTTTGTGCTTTTGCATTCCTAATGAATCAATTTTGTTATTAATTAACTGTTTAAACAAAATTACATTAAAAAAAAAGTTTAAAAAATAGAAGTAAATTACATGTGTATTTTAGTTTGTCCCAATATATAGTTGTTAGGGCTCGCATATTTGTGTTTTCTGGTGTAAACAACCTTGGCACAAAACCCCAATGCCCTTTCCGGTATCTAAGAGGTTAATCTTGTAAAAAGTGAAGAAAAGTGAGAAAAAAAGATGAAAGAACTCTTTTACACACCCGGCTGTCTATCGCATGACCAGGAGGAACATAAGCCCTCTGTAGAACGTATTCTTAATTAGTACAAAATTCTTAGTACTCATCTATTTTTATAAGAACAATTGAACTAAAAAGCCCTTATACGTGGCTAGAGGTTCAAAAAATCGCGTAAGGAGTGTACTTACCAAGAATATCCATCTGCGGTAACCACTTCCTTATCATAACATTATCCGACTTCCCTGGCAACACCTCATCCTCAAACTTCCAAAGCACCTTCAACTTTAACCTCTTGAACACATTAAGGAAGATCTGCTTCTTCTCAGGTGAGAAGTTTTTGCTCCTTAAATGTGACCCCATACTAAAGAAAATCGCCCCATCCTTGGCATTATCCAGAAACGCTTGTATATCCTTGGGTAACTTTTTAGGTGGGTCAATGTGAAACCCTCCTATTTCCACCATGTTGGGCGCCAAAGGTGTCGCGCTCCTAAAGCTACTATGTGACCCCAAAAGGACTAAGGATACGTTGTAGAAGGCTTTTCTTACGTCAGGAGGGTTAGGAAATGATCGCTCTAGTAAGGCTTGATGGGAGCGGACTAGTATTAAATTATGTACAAAATAGTCGGCGATGTAATGAATGAAACTTTTAGTTCTGGCAAAGAAATTTAGTCCGTTCGGGAAGGTTCCAAGCATCCAGTAATGGGGAACGTAGGATGGGGATAAGTAATTTCCAACCATTTCGTTTACGCTCGGGTTGTTTCCACCTAAAATGAATAGAGTTATAAAAGTTGGAAGTACGAAAGCTGAAGGAGTGTGAGGTAGTTTGTTTTATATAGATTAAATTAGGTCCAAAAAATCAATTGTTATTTTTTTTGATTAATATATCCTCCTGGGACCTAGCGTCCATTTAAATGGACATGCCAGTTTTATGTTTCCAGTTTTGTTAATTTATTATTTAAGCAGCTTAGACCTCGCATCCACTACGTTGGACACTTCGGTGCTGCCGCCCAGTGCGATTCGGTCGACTTTAATAATTGTGCACATGTGCTGGGAATCAGTTGTTTGTTTTCTGTTGTGATGGTGGCTGCACGTGGTTCTCGTTATGATGGTATGTAGCCTATTTTTTAACGTTTTGTAAAAGTTTTTATTTGCAAATGTTTAATAGACAAATTTAAATAACATTACAATAATAAAAAAATTAAATAAGTTTTGTATTACACTAAGTTATTCGCGTCCATTTAAATGGACATTGGGTCTATCTCATGCACATTTTAAATTAACTCATAAAATTTATTTTAGGAATTTTTGGCAATCAAAGAGTGCTTCGGCCAGGGGAAGATGACGAAACATTGGAGCAAATACTAAAAATCATTGGAATTGATGACTCTGACATTGAAATGTTTGATGATGAAGAAGAAATTCAAACTATGGATAATTTAATGGGGAGAGAAGAAGAAATAATTAATGAAGAAGAAGAAGAAGATAGAATTCCTCTTATCGTGTCCTGAGAGAAAACTTAAAAATGGCCAAGCAATCTGTGGATCCTTTAAAGCGAAAGTCTTGGAGAAGAGATGATACTTTTGCACCTCCAAATTTTGAAGGCCCCTCTAGTGAATGCAGCGCAGAGCTCCGGTATGATTGGACTGCAAAATCGTACATGGCTATACTTTGAAGATGAGTTATTCCAAAAAGTGTGTGATTGAACAAATGCAAGGTACGTTGAACTTAAACGAGTATCTCTTAATGAGATTAAACATTTTTTTGGAATAGTTTGTTTGATGTCCTGGCTAAAATATCCCAAAATCAGAATGTACTGGGCAAAAACCACTAGTTTCAGCTATTGCAGATACAATGACTCGAGATAGATTTTTTGATGGCAAAGACGTAACCTTAAAGTTGTCATTGATGGCAGTATCGCTGAAGAGGTACGCAGGTCTGACAAATTTTGGAAAGTACGTCCTATTATAAAAGCAGTATGGCAGGGATGTTTGCAGCTACCTAGAGAGAAGGTGGTTGCTGTAGATGAACGGATGATCCCATTTACAGGGACTTGTAAAATGAAGCAGTTCATTAGAGGAAAGCCAAATCCAGAGGGCTTGAAAAATTTTGTTGTTGCTGCTCCTGATGGTCTATGGTATCAAGGAAAAGATACTTTTTCAGATGATTCTGTAACACGACTTGGTGTTGGACATTCTGCTGTTGTTGGCCTTGGAAGGACATTATTTCCTGGAAGTCATGTGTACTGCGATAGATATTTCACGTCAATACCACTTCTCGAATATCTTCGTCAACTAGAGAAATATTGTACTGGAACCATTATGAAATCTCGTGTACCAGCGGCAGCAAATTTAACTTCGGAAAAAATGATGGCGAAGATAGATAGAGGCAGTTCGGAACAAATTGTAAGACAAGATGGCGAAATAGTAGTTGTAAATGGTATGATCTGAAATTTGTACTTTTGTACTTTTGATGAGTGTAGAAGGTGGTCTAAGAAAGACTCTAAATACATTCAGGTTAAAAGACCTTACGTTGTTGCTAAATACAACGATTGTATCGGAGGAATATAGACTTGATAGACCGAATGATAAGCTATTATAGAATTCGAGCCAGATCAAAAAAATGGAGTGTAAGGGTCATTTTCCATTTCTTTGATCTAGCAATGGCTAACTCATGGATTTTTTATCGAAGAGATAAAAAAATATTTAAAATCCCTCCACGCAAAATACAACAATATTTAGATTTTAAAATCGAAATTGCCACTCAACTTTTGAGAAATACACCCAACCCACAAAGTGAATCTCAAGACAACATCCGAGGTCTAGGTACTAGAAGAAATCCTGAGGGAAATATCTTTGTCGATTCACCGTCATCTTCATTAGGAACCGAAAGAAAACGGAAACAACACTTTCCAGAAATTGCCACAGTCTTAAAAAATTCGGTTATGTATGTATTACAAAAAAACCAAGTTTTTTTGTAATACATGCAACACATTTTTGTGCATTAGTGGCAACAGAAACTGTTTCATGGAGTTCCATAGCAAATAAATTTAAGTTTACATTTATTTTCTGCGTTTTCATAGGTTTAGACTGAAATGTTATTGAAAAAAAAAATTATATATTAGGAATTTTTTTTTTTAGGTTAAGACCCAATGTCCATTTCAATGGACGTCATGTATCTGTCAAAGTAAGAAAAAAAAAGTTATTAGTAAACAATGTATTTTTTATTATATTTAAAAGCCTCACAACCCTAACTAAACAAAAACATGTCCGGGTCCCAGGAGGATATCGAAGGTTTAATATTAATATTAAATTTTATTTGTGCTTTCATTTCTGCGTCAAAGCAGTCGAAGTATCAAGGTAAAAAAAATTATCTGCATAGGAAATTAAATTCACAAAAAAAAAACTTTTTTTTTAAATTTACGCCAGACAATCCAGCTTTAAACATTCATGTATTTTTAGAGTAATTTTTTTACTTTTGGAATTTTGTTACTGACGAACAAATAAATATATAGAAAAGAACAATATGGATTCTTAAAGGGAATTTAATGGTGTACAAAAAAGGTCTCTTAACGTTTTTACACAAGATCACTCTTTCAAAAGTTATTCATAATTTTAAGTTAAATATTTACCATCATTAAAATTGTGAATAACTTTTGAAAGAGTGATTCTATGTTAAAACGTTAAGAGACGTTTTTTGTACACCATTAAATTCCTTTTAAGAATCCATATTGTTCTTTTCCATATATTTATATGTTAGTTAGTTACAAAATTCCTAAATAAAAAGAGTAAATGTAAAAAATATATCTCTAATAAAAATTTTAAAAGAAAGATTTTTTGTAGGGAATTTAATTTCCTATCAATATATGTGCGGATATTTTTTTTACCTCGACAGTTTGACACAAAAATGAAAAATTTATAAGGTGTCAAACCGTCACGATATTTTAACGATCACAATAGATTAAAACAATTGTTGGCACAGTCTAATATACTTAAGTGTTTTTGCTTAGGGGACGTTTCAGTTATTCAATTCAGACTATAAGATCTTACCAACACTAGTGAACACAACCTGTGGACAGTTAAAACTAGAAGCGAAAGCCATCACAGAATCACTCCACAGATATTCAGTTACTACCAAATCAAACTTCTCTTTTTTCTCTATAAAACTTAAGAGCTTTGGATGTTTGAAAGTTTCCTCGTACACCCAAAACATGAGGTCGTTCAGATTCTTGGTTTCCCATAGGGTGGTGTCTTCGGGGGTTTGATAGAGATCGATTTCTTCCAGCCAAGCTAAAGCAACAAAAAAGAAAGCATGATTTTTTTTTTAAATAAATTTTCTTACTTTCATAACGTTCTGAGATGCCAGATAAATGTATATCGGTATAACTGCCGTTCAAAATAGGCAATTTATTCTTCAGTGAGCTGATTACCACCACCTCATGGCCAGCATCTGCCAACCCCTTCATAAGTCTATTGCTTAAGATGTTAATACTTTTCCCTGCTACTGGAAAAATCCCCAAAATCCGAGCACATTCCCCATAATTTACTCGTAAAAATAAATTGAACGCCAATGCGAACAGTAAATTGATATTTTTATACTTCATGTTTCCGATGGTGATATTGTATTTGTACTGTGCATTCTCAGACTGATTACTAAATTATTCTTTCAATTGGTTGTTTTTATCTAATTATATTTTTTGCCGTAGTTACGCAGCAGTATCATATGTTTATCGAGACGAAAAATATATTGCTAATAATACTTTTATTAGGGAGATCCATTGTAAGGAGTGTACGTAAATTTATTTTTGCTAATAAATATTCATGTTATACAGAGGAAATTTTAAGCATGAATTTGAAGGTGAAAATATGATTTTGGGTGACAGATTTACGCACTTAAATTGTCACTATTCTTGTAATAATTGGAATATAATTAAAAGAGGTCTACTCAAATGAAGGGAAATTCTTTTAAAATAATTTCATATATGAACAACTCTTGTACCTCAAGAATTTTTTGAGTTATAGGCAATTTTGCCAACCAAGGTTCTAGAGCAACTGCGGTTTTTAAAACTCATATTCCATTTCCAGTGCATCTTGTTAATTGTTGTATTGAAACTTCAACTTTTCCCAATTCAGTCCTCATACCTTATCCCTATTCCAAAAGTCCCTTCTCCAACTGAATTATCCGACCTTAGGCCTATTAGCATTCTCCCTGTCATCTCAAAAGTTTTAGAGAGGGTATTGGAAAGCCAAATCAGAACATACGTAAACAAATTTGATATCTTGCCGGTTATTCAGTCCGGGTTTCGAAAAGACTTTAGCTGCTCTACTGCTCTTCTAAAAGTAACTGACGATATTATACAGTCAGCTGATTGTAATGAGTTAACAATCTTGACTCTACTTGATTACTCCAAGGCCTTTGATAAGTTAAATCACCAACTATTACTGGCTATACTAAAATTCTTAGGTTTTGGGGAGAGTGCTCGCTCTCTAGTTCGAACTCAGATAATGAAGCTCAATGGGAAGCAATCCTCGGCTATGGATCTCTCTTGCGGAGTACCACAAGGGTCTATTCTTGGTCCTCTATTATTTACCCTGTATACGTCTCAATTGTGTAAGAGTCTCAAATATTCAAAAGTTTATCTATATGCTGACGATACACAGGTTTATTTCTCTTTTCCTCCTAACAAAATCTTAGAAGCTAATGATAAGGTATCTTACGACCTTAACATGCTAGCAAAGGCATCGGAAAATCATTGTTTAAGTTTAAACCCAAGTAAACGTAAGGTTCTTCTTTTTGGTAGGTTGCATTCCAGAGACACATATGAGAAATTTGTTCAGATTAAACTGAATGGTCAACTAATAAATTGTAGTAATATGGCTAGGAATCTTTGAGTTTTATTAGATGTTAAGTTGAGGTTCACTGAGCACATTGATCAATGTATTAAAAAATCTTTTATTAACCTTAAGCTACTTTATAGTCAGAGGCAGCTCCTTATAATAAGGAACTAAAAAAAGTTTTATATGACAGTCTTGTATTGTCCCATTTCACTTACTGTGATGTTTTGTATGGCCCCTGCCTTTTGATAAGTGATATAAAAAGAATACAGTACATTCAAAATTGTTGTGTAAGGCTAATTAATGGAATGAGAAAATTTGATAGAGGTGTGAGTAGTGAGACACGCTTGATAAGATGGCTAAATATGAGTGAAAGGAGGTTACTACATAGTCTTGTTCTCTTTAAAAAATGTCCTAATTACCTTTATCAGAAAATTAAGTTTAGATATGACGCTCATGTTTTGGACTTAAGAAATAAGCATTTTATTACACCTCCTCTTCATAAAACTGTTTTATTTGAGAGGAGCTTTAGTTACTGTATTCATCTGCAATAGAGTTAAAATATATTTCACCTTCTATATTTAAGCGAAAAATAAGCAGTTATATTACTGATCTCTGTTAGCCTAGAGTTTTGTTAAATGTCTATTCTTTAACTTATTGTAAATTTCATAAGTCTGTGTGGTTATCAAACGTTGTAATGTTAATCGGTTGTGCATATAGGCAGTTAGAGCTTAATATTTTGTAACTATGCAATTATTTAAGATATATTTTGAAATTCTTTGTAATATCTAACCTCAAGCTGATTTGTATGGTTAAGCTAGGAAGTAAGCTTCAACTTCGCCATTATTACCAATTGTACATTTTAATAAAGACATTATAATTATTATTATTATTATATCAATATTTTTGAAGTAAAATTTCTTTACGCACGCTTGAATTGGAAGTAACCTGGCAAATGTAGACAATGGTAGTTGAGAAAGAGATCAAAAGAGAGAAATACGGTTCGTATATAACTGTAAGAGCAAGAGAGAGAGAGCCATTTTTTTCTTTCTTTCATAGCCAGTACATGAAACATTATATATATATACAGGGTGGCCATTTGAAAACGAAACAGAGCCTATTTTGGGTCCCTCAGAACATTTGCGAAAAAATCCTCGAACCTGTCAATTTTTGATTCAAGGGGGAACTATTTTTTTGCTAGTTTCCCTAAAGCCGAGTCCCCTAGAGTCGAGTGATACCTTATTTTGAAGGCATTTTTATGTGGATTATAACCCTAAAGTTTTAAATCGTTACTATTTGCCTAGTCGATACAGAGGCTAATAAAAGTTACAAAAACATGTTTTATGAAAAAAATGCTTGTAAATTTAGCAGTTAAATAAATACAAAAAATTTTGTTCTCCTACATTGTGAACCGTACTTTCTTGTTGTTTTTTTTTTAATACCCGTAGGTATCTATGCCAATTCTGCAAGGGAACTCTTGGTTATTGTTGAGACTGTTACTATAACAACATTTTAAAGTTTAATAGTGGTTGTCAATTACTGCTGTCAGATCATAGTGTGTCAAACAAATAGCTCTTTAAATTTAGTTAGTTACAACATTGAGTGTGATTCACTTGCTGAAAGAGTTGAAATAATTTCTCTTTTCTTTGCGAACAATGAAAATGCTAATAGAACTGCCCAGCTCTTTAACACACTACAACACCCTAATCGATAGGTCTATCGCAAGTACATTTTCGGAATTGGTTCAAAAATTTAGGGAAACTGGGTCTGTGGCTAATAAAAAGCTCGAAATGGATAATCCAGTGGTGAATGAAGCTTCAGAAGTAGCTATTTTAGGCCATATTGTGCAAGATCCTACACTGAGCACAAGGAAGTTATCAACCGTGTCTGGTATTAAGAGAAGCAGCATTCAGAAGATATTAAAAAAAAAAAGTTTCATCCGTACAAAATGCATCTCGTACAAGAACTAAACGAAGACGATTTTGATAGGCGAATGCAATTTTGTGAAACTATATCTGAACAAGCCGCCAATGATCCACACTTTCTATTTATTGTATGTTTTTCTGACGAATGCTCCTTTTTCCTAAACGGTACCGTGAATCGTCACAACTGTCGCTATTGGGCTGATTCAAATCCCAGAATATTTCGTGAGGTGCATACACAACATCCTGAAAAATTAAATGTTTGGGCTGGCATTTTTGGTACCTAAACATATCGTAGGCCCCTTTTTTTACCTGGCAATTTAACATGGAGTTATTAGAAAATACAATTCATCCAGCATTAGTGGAGATACTAGAAAATAACAACGAGTACTTGGAAAATCCTCTAGTATTTCAGCAAGATGGGGCGCTACCACACTATGCTGCAAGGGTTCGTCAATATTTGGACCAAACGTTTCCAGGACAATGGATTGGAAGAAGAGGAGTTATTGAATGGCCTCCTCGTTCCCCGGACTTAAGCCCGTTAGATTTTTTTTTATGGGGCCATTTAAAAACTAAAATTTATGCTAGTCAGCCAACATCGCTAGACCATTTTCGACAAAGAATAATAAAATTGATGAATGTCGTCAAATCACCCCAGAAATATGTATTCTAGCAAAATTTTCAAAAAAGTGTCATTTACTAAAATTGGCTTTGTAAAAAAAATAATGACTTTAAGACAATTTATACATTTTCGGAAAGGGGATTTAACAGGCTTTTATGTGAAATTAAAAAGTACAGGGTGTTACATTTAAAATTTTTGAGAAATCGGCCTTTGAAAATCATGAATTTTTTTCCTCCTATTTCAGGCAAATTTTGAAATTTGGCAACACTGTCAAAAAAAACTTTAAAAATATTGATGAAGTTCTGTGAAAACCGCACATTGTTGTCATTTTTCGTTCTCGACTTATAAGCAGTTAAAATGTGTCAGTTTATAAATGGACACCTTGTATAAGTAGTTTGTTTTTTATTGCAACTTTTTTTTTCTTCCTATACCGGGTGGTGCGTCGCCGAGCGGAACATAGGAAATCCCATGTAAATTTTAAGGGGGTCAATTATTGGCTTCCCTGTACATTTTATAGAAAAAATGTAAGATAACTTTTTGAAGTGACCAATCTGGCAAACCCATGTGCAAAGTTCCAAAAAATTTTAATAAGCTAATCTTGAATTATTCAATTAAATATAATTGCAAAATTAGCAAATTTTCGGTTCAAGTAAAACCAAATGGGCACCAGTAAAATGAATATTGTCACTGACGTGAGGAAAAGTGTCAATAAATCAGTGACAGTCGATATTTGAAAACAAGTATGAATTATTCAATCGACATCGGCATTATACGGGAAACAGTTTTAGAGCAGTATCTGAAATGTTTTCAGTTTATTTCCCCACCAAGCCCATTCCGTCCATTTCAACTATTAAACGGATTGTCAATAAGTTCGAATCCAAAGGTACCGTAATAAATAATTGTAAATGTTCAACTCAGGATATCGAAAATAGAGCCAAAGAAAGAGAGAACAGAGATCTTAATATTTTACTGAGTGTGGAGGAAAACAAGATGAGTACGAGGATTCTTGGGCAAGAAGTAAATAAACATCATACAACGGTATTGCGCACTTTAAAAAAACACAAACATTATCCGTATAAATTCGAAAAACATCAAGAGCTGCAGGAAGGAGATGAAGAGCGAAGAATGGCATTTTGTTTTGAAATGACGGAAAGAGTAAATAATGATAGGAATTTTTTAAGAAATATTTCTTTTACCGATGAATGTACTACATTGACCCTCAACAATGAACTAAATTGACCCCCTTAAAATTTACATGAGATTTGCTATGTTCCGCGACGCACTGCCCGGTAGCATATTTACACATCCTCCTAGGCTATGGCACCGGGGTGCTGAAATCAATGAGGATGTGTAGTAACCGTTAAACTACAGATGCTACCAGGTTTCGGCACCGCGCTTTTCGCGATGTTATTTGCTGCTATTTTTAAAATATTAACATGTTTGTGATGATTTAAACAGCAAGAAAATAAAATTTGAGACTTACGAGATTGATGTATTATATTAAGATTGATATATTACAATTGTTTTTTGGTTAAAAGCTAGTGAATAGAAATAGAATTGGAAAAACTTCTATCATATTATGCCTTTTAAAATAATTTGGTGTAGATTTTTTATATGCTGCATCCTTGAACATTGAAAGGCCTTTCAATGTTCTTACTACCCTTATCGTTACAATGATTATGTATTTTTTATTTAGAAAACAAAAATTAAAACCAAATTATTTTAAAGGACATAGTATGATAAACGTATGAGTATGCCTATTCCCTAAAAAAATTTAGATAGGTATACTCCTTATTTATACAAAATTATTAATAAAAACCCTTATTATATATCTTTATGAATCAGTTTTATTTTTGTTTTGGATTTTCTTGCTGTTTAAATCATCGGAAACACGTTAAAATTTTAAAAATAGCAGCAAATAATATCGCAAAAAGCGCGGTGCCGAAACCTGGGAGCATCTGTAGTTGAACGGTTTATACTACACATCCTCATTGATTTTAGCACCCCGGTGCCGTAGCCTAGGAGGATGTGTAAATATGCTGCCCGGTATAGCCCTTAGACTAAAAAACAAACTGTAATTAAACATAATTTACTTACAGCAATACATAAAAGGCACCAAGACATCCACAAATCCACACCTTATTCATCTTATTACAACACTAACTGCCACCCAAATAAAACAAAACAAAACCGCTTTCCAAATACGCATTCAACTCTCAAATAACACAAAGTTCTTATCTACCAAAATTTAATAAAATCACATCGCATAATATACATTCCAGGCGAGTGACTCTAAGAAACCTTAAACCGTCTGGGACAATTTGAAATAATAATACTAATAGATTGGTGAAGGCGCATATTTCAACACACAACAAATCCGCACCTCGGTGCGATTTGAAATAATTCTTAATAATCGGCGAAAGCGCCAGTCATATTTCAGTTATTTCAAATATTTCAAATTGGCTCGGACCCCTGTTTAAGGAATCGCCGAGAATTATTTGCTCCAAACCGTGAAACCGGCGATAACGTTGCCAATAGAACCGCATTCATCAGTAATCCGATTATTTTTCACGGTACTACCAGTGTGTTTTTAATAATTTTATATTAAAAGAGTGTAGGATGCGGCAACGTTGTATCGTTTCGCTTCATGGCGTGCATCGAAGTTTATTATATGAACTACCGGGCGATGCGTCGTTAAGCGAAACATAGGAAATCCCATGTAAATTTTAAGGTGTTAATTATTGGCTTCCCTGTACATTTTACAGAAAAAATGTAAGACTACTTTTTAAAGAGACCAATCTGGCAAACCCTCGTGCAAAGTTTCAAAAAATATTAATAAGCAAATCTTGAATTATTCAATTAAATGTAATTGCAAAATTAGCAAATTTTCGATTCAGGTAAAACCAGACACCAGCCACCAGCAAACGATTAGTTATAAGGCTTTGTCAAATCTGACGTACAGCCGAATACAAGAAATGTTTTTTTTTTCGTTTTATAAATCTCCCAACCATACATTCAAAGTAAGACACGTTAACATTACTTTTTTATCTAAACTCTTATTTAATATAACGATGAAGTTACACCAATAACAATTATTATTATCAATTATTAAAAAAATAATTTTATCATACTTAGAATTTAATTAAACCAATAGCAGAATCTGAAATATTTTCAATTTATTTTCCCATCAAGCCTATCTGGTCCATTTCAACCATTAAACCTATTGCTAGTAAATTCGAGTCCAAAGACATTGCAATAAATAATTGTATATAAATGTTTAACTCAGAAGATCGAACATAGATCCGAAAAAAGAGAGAACAGAACTCTTAATATATTACAATAAAATACAAATACTTATTTAAAAATAATAGAGAATTACATAAAAACATCAATTAATCAAATGTGCAAACAACCCCCCATTAACAGCTAAACAATATCCTAACCGATCATAAAATTCATTTCTAACGTTACTAAGTTGATATTGGGAAATTTTATTACATTGTAACGAAATAGCGTTTTGTAACTGGTTTAGATTCTCTAATTATACATTTTTTAAATGACCCCAGAAAAAGAAGTCATTCGGTAAAAGATCAGGTGACCTGGCTGGCCAAAGTATCCGGTACCGTGGACCAATAATATTGCCGTTAAAAGCATTTTCCGCATCATTTGATCTTCCTGAACAACTTCTTCCAAGGCGGGTTCAATTTGATTTTGAAATAAGTTCAAATAGGTTTCAGCTGTTAGGTTATAGTCCATAAAAAAGAGTCCAATGATATGGTGTCCGATAATTCCCACGAATACATTTGTTTTTGGGGATATTGTGTACGAGTATGAACAAAGCGATGTCCATTTTCTTGACTCCAATACCGGCAATTCTGAACATTTGGTTCATTGTTGAGGGTAAATGTACATTCATCGGTAAAACAAATACACACAACCGCAATGTCTAGGGATAATTTAGAATTTTCTTAATTTTTTTTTTAATTTGTTAAAATTTTATTTACTTGCTATAAATATAAAAATATCTAGACTTTATCCTTATTTTAGACTGCTTAAACCACACTGTACATTTTTCTACTTAATTTATTTATCTCAAATAAATAAACAAATACACATATCGTTATTTATTGTCTTGAATTCTTTTACCAAAAAAAAGTGTTTGCGTTTTTTTGGAAAAAAGTTTGTTCATAGAGCTCAGTATAGTTCTTGCTAACCATGCAGCGCAGACATTTAACGAGAGAAGAAATGATACGAGCGGTGGGCCTTTTAGATGGTGGTATGACGCAAGCACAGGTTGCAGTGAACATGGGCACTACTCAAAGCGTAATTTCACGCTTATATGCACGGTATCGAGAAGAAGGCGATGTGGCGGAAAGGCATAGAGGTCGCTTACGTATTACAACCCCTCTACAGGACCGCTTTTTACACTTAAATGCTCGAAGACGCCCCACTGTAACAGCACCAGAATTGCAAATCATGCTACAGCAAGTGCATAACGTTGAGGTTTCAGCCGATACTGTACGCCGACGTTTGCATGAAAACAACCTACGTAGTCGTCGGCCTTTAAGGGTGCAACCGTTGTCCTGGGGTAATCGAGGGGTAATCGACGACTTTTGTGGGCGGAAGAACATTTGTTGTGGCAAAATGAAAGTTGGGCAAATGTGCTGTTCACTGATGAGTCTCGGTTTGGAATTTACCCCGACTCAAGAAGAGTTCGCATGTGGAGAGAGCCTGGAAACGCAAACCGCCTGTGCAATGTCCAGGAAGTGCATTCTTTTCGTGGCGGAACCATCATGGTTTGGGGAGGCATTAGTATTGGAGGAAGAACAGACCTCATTTTATTAGAAAACTTTTTAACTGGCAGATTATACGTGGATCAGATACTGGCACCTGTTGTTATTCCGTATGCAGCAGCAATTGGTCAAACCTTTGTTTACATGCACGACAATGCCAGACCACACACTTCAAGGGTTGCTAGAGAGTTTCTAGAAATGAATAATATCGATGTCTTACCATGGCCACCTCAATCCCCGGACCTAAACCCCATTGAACACATGTGGGATATGCTTCAAAGAAGAGTTCTTCGTATGGAAAGACCAAGAGACAATAGAAGAACTTTGTTTCTGACACTTCAAGAAGCCTGGAATGAGATACCCCAAGATGATATTGATCATTTAATTCTAAGCATGCCCAGACGATGTCAAGCAGTTGTGAACAGTCGTGGAGGTCATACAAGTTATTGAATATTGTTTTTGTTTATTTTTTGTTAATTTAAAATTAAGAATTAAATTTTTGTAAAACCTAGTTTCTCAACAACTTTAATTTTTTTGCATTTTTTTAGAAAAAATATAAATTATTTAAAATTTTTTGGGTTTTTTTATTACCTTATAAACTACTCTTAAACTTGCAAATAAATTTAAAAAAAAAGATCATATTAAAAAATATATATACAAATTTATTCAAAATATCCCTAGACATTGCGGTTGTGTGTATTTCTTAAAAAATTCCTATTATATTATTTGCTCTTCCATCATTTCAAAACAAAATGCCATTCTTCGCTCTTCATCTCCTTCCTGCAGCTCTTGATGTTTTTCGAATTTATACGAATAATGTTTGTGTTTTTTTAAAGTGCGCAATACCGTTGTATGATGTTTATTTACTTCTTGCCCAAGAACCCTCGTACTAACCATCTTGTTTTCCTCCACACTCAGTAGAATATTAAGATCTCTGTTCTCTCTTTCTTCGGCTCTATTTTCGATATCCTGAGTTGAACATTTACAATTATTTATTATGGTACCTTTGGACTCAACCTTATTGACAATACGTTTAATAGTTGAAATATATGGAATGGGCTTGGTGGGGAAATAAACTGAAAACTTTTCAGATACTGCTCTTAAACTGTCCCGCATAATGCCGATGTCAATTGAATAATTCATACTTGTTTTCAAATATTGACTGTTATTGACACTTTTCCTTACGTCAGTGACAATATTTTAAATCATTTTACTGGTGCCCCTTTGGTTTTAACTGAACCGAAAATTTGCTAATTTTGTAATTACATTTAATTGAATAATTCAAGATTCGCTTATTAAAATTTTTTGAAACTTTGCACAAGGGTTTGCCAGATTGGTCTCTTCAAAAAGTTATCTTACATTTTCTCTATATAATGTACAGGGAAGCCAATAATTGACCCCCTTAAAATTTACATGGGATATCCTATGTTCCGCTCGGCGACGCACCACCCAGTATAGGGGTATGGTGATGCCATTAACCCATTGCATTGCTTGGTTTATTCCCTGACATTAAATGAAAAATTGTACCGAACGGTATCAACTCGCCTTTTTGGATCATTTGTATCAAATAGGTCAGACGGAGGACTGAACGATTTTGCCTTGCTGGTTTTAATAAATTGTGTTAAATTAAGCGGAGGGAGAATTGAACGACCCCTTGCTTTCCTTGATTAAATTTACTCAAACAGTGAAACTCTGGAGAATTGGAAGTTAAGGAAGGAAGAGCAGTTCAATTTTCAATATTATGCGCACATCTTAGTGTTATCATTAATAATTTTAATAGGATAATCATTTTTTTCTCAAGAAACATTATTTACAGTAATTCCAGATCAAACGTACTAAATTGATCGAACGTAGGACTGAACGACATCACCTCGCCTTCTTGGATCTTTCGTATCAAATTAACCAGACGGAGAACTGAACGTTCTCGCCTCGCCATTTTTAGTAATTTGTGTTAAATTAAACGAAGGGAGGACTGAAAGATTCTTCGCTTTCCTTGATTAAATCTACTCAAATGGTGTAACGAAGGACTGGTGGAAGTTGAAGAGGAGCAGTTCACACAGTATGCGCATATCTTAGGGTAAGGTGGAATAAGTTGGCGAATGCGTTACGAAAGGTGTGATCACTGGCGAGGCGAACGATAGTTGAGAAGGAGATATATGAGTTAGTGGAGATCACGAACTTAATAAAAAATATACCTGGGCTGCTAATGCATACTGCCTGGTGGCCGCCATTTTTATAGTGGTTGTGTCCTTTTGATGTTGGTCACTCTGAACATTTTCAGTGTTGCCAACAAAAAATTATTTAAATAACGGTAATGAAGTTGACGACGCTGACGTGTGAGTATAGCGGATTGCCTAGTTTTTGGCGTTTATAAACGACGCTTGCGTATATCGTCTGCAACAAGCGATATAGCTTTCTCCTTATTTAATATGTGGATAATGTATCACCATCCTTATTTAAACGTATTTGGTTTACTGTTTGTCAAAACCGAATTAATGTGAATTGTCTGTGTTGTTTATGATAGAATAATATATAGAGTTGTTTATTTTTACTATATAAACCCTTGCTAATTACAAACCATCATTAAATCATCTATATTTTGATTTTTATAAGTGGTTGTACCTATTAATGTGGAAACACTGAACATAGAAGGCAAGCAATTTGTGAAGTGCATACAAGCAAAAAGTTAAATGAAGATCATTATTTTCATGGTATTAGAGTTTATAAGATTCAAGTTTAAGCTTATAGATTTATAAGATTCAAGATTATCAGAATAATAAAACAAATGTTTTAAAGTGCATGCATCTATCCCAAGTTAATTGAAACTTTGTCTCATTTTAGGTGAGGATTACTTTCTTTCATAAATTTTAACGAAATTTCTAAAGAAGTACCAGAAAAATCACAGATCTAACGCAACTATCTTAAATTCTTACCTATATGTAACTTTCTATTTCGTATTTTTGTAAACATAACCTCTCAAAAACTTTAATTGTTTTGTTTCCCTACAATTGGCACAACTGAAATTTGTCAGAGTGACCAACATCGAAAGGACACAATCCCGCAAAATGGCGGCCACCTAGTAGTGGTCATTTACTTTTCATTGAATTGGCAGTATATTTATTAAGTTCGTGGTGGAAATAGAAAGAGAGAGAGTTACGGTTCGTATATAACTGTAGGAGCCAGAGAAAGAGAAAAACATATATATATTTCAGTCAGTAGTTCGTTTGCGAGTTTGCTAGCGTTATGCTTGATTTCTTTATTATTTTGTCCTTAAACAATTTTATAAATACATTTTTGTTGTTTATTGTATTAATTAATTTACGTATAAAGTGAATAAAATCATAAATTCATTTTAAAGTTCATATTTTGTAAATTTTCAGGTGAATTATGGCAGGAAGTTATACAGACTCTAAAAGTGGTGCTCCAGGACCATCAACTAAAAAGAAATTACGTACGGAAATTGTGCATAAATAAATACATATGAATGGAGCTAAACCAGTTTTACTTAAATTTTTTCTTTTTTTTTTAATTAGGACATAACTTTGGAGCTAATTAAAATATTAGTTTCTGAGGATTAATTAGGTCCGAAAGCTGAATTAAGGGTTTGGATAATTACACCAGTGACCCTGAATGGCCCAAAAATTTATAAACCATTCCTCCAATTTAACTACTGGTAAGTCAAGAGCTTATTCGAATAATCAATCGATGATGTTAAAAGCCACGGAGAGCTTAAAGTAACCCCGATTCATTTACAAACGACAAGCAAAATCGGCTTAATAATAGATGTAGTTATAAAGAAAACATCTAACCCCGATTACTTCTCCGGTGTTCCCAAAAGCTTAAAACAGTACTTAACGTCTGACCGGATCCCATAAATCATCCGGTAAAGACCCCGGGCCCGCTTGCTTACCCCGGGTGTCGGCCACAAACTTTCTTCCACTATTAATTAACTAAAAGAAGTGTTTATTACACTGTTGTGTTTTAGTTTTTCTTCTGGGACCTCTTATTAACTAAATTACGGGTTTTAAGATGGCTGTTCAAGAGTTTTGTTGCAGCAACTCGTTTTTCTTAAATTCAGTGCCGTCTTGGGGGTTTGTTTTAAAAAGGGAGGTTGCTATATAATAAAAAAGTATTAAGAAATATTATTATCGAAGAAATATAGATCGAAAACTCTTTATCATCTCATCGCAAATTAAAAAACCCAAAAAAAAGATGGGACTCGCCTGTCTACTCGTACGAATCGTACGCAACAGTCTTACCAACTGTTTTCATATTAACCGTATTCTTATATTGGTTCCGTATTTTATTACAATCTATACAATCCAATTGCTAGTAAGAAGTATAGTAGCAAAAATTAATATTATAAATAATTATATGCAGTATATAAGGAAAATTAAATTTTTTTCAATCAAGGAAATTAATGTGGATTATTCATTTTAACGTGCACTAATGTTTCTAAACCGATTGGTGAAAGTGCTATACAGCGTGAGTCATTAATATTAAGAAATATGAGATAACCAAAAAAACGTGAAGTGATGTTCTTATTTGTCAAAAGTCAATTGTCACTTTTTGGGCTATGCTGCACTGGTTGCACGCTGTATATTTAAGGTAAGTACATGCTAACTTATTCTAACAAATATTGCACGAAAATTTAAGGGCGTATTCATTGACAAAACTTCCGATAATATGCGCACATACATGGCGTTCAAATTTTAATTTAATTTTCAATTTTTCTAAATAATTTGAAAGTAAACGAGAATAACCCTATGACATTAAATGAAAGGGAAGTTCTCTAAGGTGCTAAATATAAATTTTTTGATAGTTATGATGCCACATATTAAATTTTGAGTTCTTAAATATAACAATAAACAACGATGTAATTTATTCAATTTAATACTTATAGAATCTAAGGTTCTTAAAAAAGGAAAAAGTGATTAACATGACGTAAAACTAGGAGTAGAGATTATAAAAGTTGTAGAAAGTGTTGCCCTGCAACTTCAATGCAAGCCTGCTCTATTTCGAATTGTCGCGCAACTTGCCACTATCCTATTTCTTAACTCTTCAACATCTTCGATTGGAGTAGTTTGGAGGAAAAAGTCTAATGAGTTTAAATCGGGAGATCGCGGAGGCCACAAAAGTGAACCTCCTCGAGTCCTAGCTTATGCTTTAGGTTATGTAAATCACCTTTGATTTTATAAAAATTAAATTGAATAAATAAAATGGTAGTTTAAAATGAGTGATATCAGAACTATAAATACATTTAAATTTAGGACTTAACAAAACTTTCCTATATATAATTTCATAAGGTTATTTTCGTTTACTTTCAAATTATTTGGACAAATTGAAAATGAAATTAAAATTTTAACGCCCTGTATCTCTGTAGGGAAGCGTTGTCGGACATAGTTTTATAGGAAGTTTTTTCAATATTTTGACCCAAGGAATACGCCCCTAAATTTTCATGTATTATTAATGACTCACCCTGTGTAGATAAAATGGTTGGTGTCCTTTACATTACAGTATGCCTCCTAGGCCACTATTTTTTACTAAAATAAAAATTCCTAATAATACTTCGATTCATATCTAAGCAAATTCGCCATCTTCGTTTTGTTTAAAAAAATTAAAATCCACAATATTTTTAATGAGGCATTGGAATCTTTGTCCCACTGGTTTTTATGAAATATTTTGAAGAAATTCACACCTTATGAAAATTATCTTGTACTCTTCAAATATGGGTATCACAAGAAGTTCTTCTTATTTTATTTTCAAACGTTTATACATAAACTCCCTCTTTCAAAAGTTATTCACAACTTAATAGTAATAGCAAATATTTAACTGAAATTAAAACAAATAACAGTCGAAATATTGCGCATTATTTCGAATTCAATTTCTAATTTCACTGGACTAAGAAGTTAACTAACGTATAATGCGCATGAAAAGTGAAAGTAAAGACGCACGCATCCTCTACTGAGAGCGGGGAGTCTTTCGGTGGGGTTCGGATGGGTTCGAGTGAGTGGAGGGGATGAGAAAATTTAGCTCGACTTGGACGGTACAGATCGTGTCTCAGTCTTGTTCGTGCAGCGGTGGAAGTAACTTGGAAGAAAATGTTTCCATTGTGGTTCCTGTGGTGGTACAGTGTAAGTGTTTTTTAATGTGTTTTTTTTTTATTGTGGTTCCTGTATAGTTGGAGGAGTAAAAGGTAAGTACTGAATTTTTCTTTTACAATTGCATGCAATTTATTTTGTGGTATAGATATTTAACATCGAAGCAGAAATTAATATTTTATTAGTAGCAATTCTTGGTAAATTTATTCGCTAAATTTACTTAAAGAATATAATATTGTCGCATCAAATTCTTGTGAATTTATTCGCTAAATTCACATTTACATGAAATCATTAAGGGATTATAAGACAATTACGGATTCTAATAAATTCTAATTTTTTTTACAAATTTTCAATGTTCTAAAAGAGTCAAAGATTTTTGAAAAGTTTCTTGTGGATTTATTCGCTAAATTCGCATTCACATTAAGGGGTTATAAAACAAATACGGATTTTAATAAATTCTAATATTTTTTCAAAACTTTCAAAAGAAATTTATTCGTTAAATATCTGCATTTTAAAACAGTTAAACATTTTCCTAAAAGTTTTTTGTGAATTTATTCGCTAAATTCACAATTAAATAAAAGTAATAAAGGGCTAAACATATAAATAAAAACTCTCGTACTCTTTATGTTTCAATATTTTTCAAGGGGGGAATGAGAAATTTATTCGTTAAATTTCCTCTTTATTAAAATTTCTTTTTGATAAACAGATTTATTCGCTAAATCTGTATTTCAAAAAAAGATCACAATAGTTAAACATTATTATAAGGGGTTCTAATAAACAAAATATGAACTGGCAGATTTATTCGCTAAATCTGCACTTCAAAGTTATTCTATAAAAAATAATTTTAGAATTTATTAAGATCCTGGGGGGTTTTCTAACGGAAATTTTATCGTTAAATTTCCTCTTTATAAAAATTTCTTTCGCTGTTTGACAGATTTTCTGTGGTGGTACAGTGTTAGTGTTTTTAATGTGGTGTTCTTTTAGTGTGTGTTTTTATTGTGGTTCCTGTATAGTCGAAGGAGTAAAAGGTAAGTACTGAATTTTTCTTTTTCAATTGCATGCAATTTATTTTGTAGTATAGATATTTAACATCGAGCAGAAATTAAGAAAAAATAATATTTTAATAGTAGCAATTCTTGGTAAATTTATTCGCTAAATTTACTTGAAGAATAAGAATATAATATTTTCGCATCAAGTTTATTATGGATTTATTCGCTAAATTCACATGAACATGAAATAACTCAGAGGTTGTAATACAAGTATAAATTTTGCGAAAATTCGCTAAATGTTCTAAAAGAGTCAAAGTTTTTTGTGGATGTATTCGCTAAATTCACATTTAAAGAACAAAACAATTCTAGAAATCAAAAAAAGCTTTTAAAATTTTTAATTATTGTATATTCAATCAGAAAATTGCGGGCAATTCTTGTTGGTGTTAAATTTTTTTTTGCATGTTTATTTACCATTGGATATTGGATTCGCCTTAGTTCACTGGGGGAAATAAAATTAATTATGTGAATTTATTCGCTAAATTCACATTTGCATGAAATCACTAAGGGATTATAAGACAACTACGGATTTTAATAAATTCTAATATTTTTCAATTCTTTTTTTACAAATTTTCATTTCTCAAAAATTTCTTGTGGATTTATTCGCTAAATTCGCATTTACATTAAGGGGTTATCAAACAAATATGGATTTTAATAAATTCTAATATTTTTTCAAAATTTTCTTAAAACTTCCCAAATTTATTCGTTAAATATCCGCATTTTAAAACAGTTAAACATTTTCTTTAAAAAGCTTTAATATTTTTCCCAAAAACTTTTTGTGAATTTATTCGCTAAATTCACAATTAAATAAAAGTAGTAAAAGGCTAAACATATAAATAAAAATTCTAGTACTCTTTATGTTTCGATATTTTTCAAGGGGGCATGGGAAATTTATTCGTTAAATTTCCTCTTTATAAAATTTCTTTCTCTGATAAACAGATTTATTCGCTAAATCTGTACTTCAAAAAAAGTCACTATAATTAAATATTATTATGAGGGGTTCTAATAAACAATAAACAAAATATGTACTGGCAGATTTATTCGCTAAATCTGTACATCAAACTTATTCTATAAAAAATAAATTTAGAATTTATTAAGATCTTGGGGGTTTTCTATAGGAAATTTATTCGTTAAATTTCCTCTTTATTAAATTTTTTCTCTCTGATAAACAGATTTCGCTAAATCTGTCCTTTAAAAAAAAGATCACAATAGTTAAACATTATTATGGAGGGTTCTAATAAATAACAAACAAAATATTTATTGGCAGATTTATTCGCTAAATCTGCATTTCAAACTTATTTTATAAAAGGGGAATTTACAATTAATTAAAATTTTGAGGGTTTTCTGTAGGAAATTTATTCGTTAAATTTCTTCTTTATTAAAATTTCTCTCTCTCTGATTAACAGATTTATTCGCTAAATCTGTACTTTAAAAAGAAGGTCACGATAGTTAAACATTATTATTTGGGGTTCTAATAAACAATAAACAAAATATGTACTGGTAGATTTATTCGCTAAATCTGCACTTCAAACTTATTCTATAAAATATAAATTTCGAATTTATTAAGATCTTGGGAGTTTTCTATAGGAAATTTATTCGTTAAATTTCCTCTCTAATTAACTAAATCTGCACTTTAAACAATATCATGATATTCAAACAGTAATATGAGGGGTTCTAATAAATAACGAACAAAATATGTATTTGCAGATTTATTCGCTAAATCTGCACTTTAAACTTATTTTATAAAAAAGGAACTTAGAATTTATTAAGATCTTGAGGGTTTTCTATAGGAAATTTATTCGTTAAATTTCCTCTTTATTAAATTTTTTTTCTCTGATAAACAGATTTATTCGCTAAATCTGTACTTCAAAAAAGTCACTATAGTTATCTGCACATCAAACTTATTCTGTAAAAAAATAATTTTAGAATTTATTAAGATCTTGGGGGATTTTCGATAGGAAATTTATTCGTTAAATTTCCTCTTTATTAAAATTTATCTCTCTTATAAGTGGATTTATTCGTTAAATCTGCACTTTAAACAAGATCATGATATTCAAACATTAATATGAGGGGTTCTAATAAATAACGAACAAAATATGTATTTTTCAGATTTATTCGCTAAATCTGCACATTAAAATTTATTTTATAAAAAGGGAACTTAGAATTTATTAAGATCTTGGGGGTTTTCTATAAGAAGATCATTCGTTAAATTTTCTCTCTATTAAAGTTTCTCTTTCTGATAAACAGATTTATTCGCTAAATCTGTACTTAAAAAAAAATCACGATAGTTAAACATTATTATGTGGGGTTCTAATAAAAAACAAACAAAATATGTACTGGCAGATTTATTCGCTAAATCTGCACTTCAAAAAAAGTCTCTATAGTTATCTTCACATCAAACTTATTTTATAAAAAAATCAATTTAGAATTTATTGAGATCTTGGGGGATTTTCTATAGGAAATTGATTCGTTAAATTTCCTCTTTATTTAAATTTCTCTCTAATTAGCTAAATCTATGCTTTAAATAAGATCATCATAGTCAACATTATTTTGGAGGGTTCTAATAAATAACGAACAAAATATTTTTTGGCAGATTTATTCGCTAAATCTGCACTTCAAACTTATTCTATAAAAAATAATTTTAGAATTTATTAAAATCCTGGGGGTTTTCTATAGGAAATTTATTCGTTAAATTTCCTCTTTATTAAAATTTCTCTCTCTGATAAACAGATTTATTCGCTAAATCTGTACTTCAAACTTGTTTAAAAAAAAAATAAATTTCGAATTTATTAAGATCTTGTGGGTTTTATATAGGAAATTTATTCGTTAAATTTCCTATTTATTAAAATTTCTCTCTAATTACTTACAAAAAAAAATCACGATAGTTAAACATTATTATTTGGGGTTCTAATAAACAATAAACAAAATATGTACTGGCAGATTTATTCGCTAAATCTGCACTTTAAACTTTTTCTATGAAAAATAAATTTTGAATTTATTAAGATCTTGGGGGTTTTCTATAGGAAATTTATTCGTTAAATTTTCTCTTTATTTAAATTTCTCTCTAATTAGCTAAATCTGCACTTTAAACAAGATTATGATATTCAAACTTTAATATGAGGGGTTCTAATAAATGACGAACAAAATATTTATTGGCAGATTTATTCGCTAAATCTGTACTTCAAACTATTTTATAAAAAGGGAATTTAGAATTTATTAAAATCTTGGGGGTTTTCTATAATTTATGCATTAAATTTCATTATTGAAATTGTTTTCTCTTCATGTTATAATTGATATAGGGATTTTTATAACTTTGCGAATTAATATCCAATGGTAGGTAAGCAGCAAAGGCATTTGTGATGTATCAATTTCGTTTGATATGTTAATTTTCATAATTTGAGAGCTCCATTTTTTAAATTTTAAGAAGTAATTTTTCAGTTTATTTATTTTATTTAAAAATATTATAACTTGACGTGACTTGACTTGACTTGATTCAACTAACTAACGTGTAGAAAATGTGCTGAAGCCCTTGAAAAATATTGACAAAGCATGTATAAGTGTGCAATTTTTTCCCTTGAAAAATTGACCAAGCATGTATCAGTGTGCTTCCCTGAATAAAATTGATAAAGCATGTATAAGTGTGCAATTTTTTCCCTTGAAAAATTGACAAAGCATGTATAAGTGTGCAAATTTTTCCCTTGAAAAATTGACAAAGCATGTATAAGTGTGCAATTTTTTCCCTTGAAAAATTGACTAAGCATGTATCAGTGTGCTTCCTTGAATAATATTGACAAAGCATGTATAAGTGTGCAATTTTTTCCCTTGAAAAATTGACCAAGCATGTATCAGTGTGCTTCCTTGAATAAAATTGACAAAGCATGTATAAGTGTGCAAATTTTTCCCTTGAAAAATTGACCAAGCATGTATCAGTGTGCTTCCCTGAATAAAATTGACAAAGCATGTATAAGTGTGCAATTTTTTCCCTTGAAAAATTGACAAAGCATGTATAAGTGTGCAATTTTTTCCCTTGAAAAATTGACCAAGCATGTATCAGTGTGCTTCCCTGAATAAAATTGACAAAGCATGTATAAGTGTGCAATTTTTTCCCTTGAAAAATTGACCAAGCATGTATCAGTGTGCTTCCCTGAATAAAATTGACAAAGCATGTATAAGTTTGCAATTTTTTCCCTTGAAAAATTGACCAAGCATGTATCAGTGTGCTTCCCTGAATAAAATTGACAAAGCATGTATAAGTGTGCAATTTTTTCCCTTGAAAAATTGACCAAGCATGTATCAGTGTGCTTCCTTGAATAAAATTGACAAAGCATGTATAAGTGTGCAATCTTTTCCCTTGAAAAATTGACAAAGCATGTATAAGTGTGCAAATTTTTCCCTTGAAAAATTGACAAAGCATGTATAAGTGTGCAATTTTTTCCCTTGAAAAATTGACAAAGCATGTATAAGTGTGCAATTTTTTCCCTTGAAAAATTGACAAAGCATGTATAAGTGTGCAATTTTTTCCCTTGAAAAATTGACCAAGCATGTATCAGTGTGCTTCCCTGAAAAAAATTGACCAAGCATGTATCAGTGTGCTTTTACCTTTTACCGTGAATTGACTTAGAGGAATGGTTTTTAGTGGGTCGAGGCTGGAAAAGACCTCAACCCCACACTACCCCGGGCCGGCCCGGGGTGTCTGTTAGCAGATTTTTTTAACCTCTCTAAAAAATAAAAAAAAAAAAAAAAAACGACGGTAAGTATATTTCAGGCAATCCCAAGGAACAAACGTTTGGCCCAACTTTGACGTCTTCAATCAAAATTCAAAGAAGAAAAGGAAAAAAAAACAAAATAGGACACGCAATAAGTGTGACAGGGACTAAATGCCAAGCAAAGCTCATAACTGAAAAACCAGACTGGACAAATATTTGAAAATTGGTAAGCAGATTCTTCAGTTCATCTGGTTAGACAATTAATTTATACGTTTATAAAAAAAAACAACAAAAAAATAAAAATTTCCGATAAAACTTTTTTTAACAACACCTCTCTATATATTTGTGTTCTGTGATTATGCTGTTTCTTTATTTAGGTGATCAGATAAAGACTCAAAACTCTGCTTGAACTGCAATGGGTTGGGTTGGATATATATTTGTGTTTTGTGGTAAGAGACCTCAAGAGTAGTAGCAAGTAGCAAATAGAAGCTACTACTGTAAGGTCTTGAATCCAGGGTGAAGATTCTCTCTGTGAACTTGTTCAATTATAAGTTGAGTGAGTGTATGAGATTTAGGCAATTGTATGGGATGTTCTTCGTTGTAGGACAGATCCGACTTTCTGATCTTACAATATAACGTCTTCTTGCACTGTAATAAAAAAAGAAACGAATATATCCCGATTCGGCTGTGAAATAGTACAAGACATACGTAGCAACCGAGCTGCCTGCGTCAAGCTACGACAAACGTCTCGATTTGTCGCAGTTTTTTTAGAGGAATGATAGAATATAAAAAATTGAGAATTTTAAGGGGAATTATAGCCTCGTTTGTATTACGTCAACGCTATCTGTATAAATGAAGTTAGATTCTAATCTACTATAAAAATGAAGCTAATCTGAGTACTAGAAGTGAAATTATGACTCAAGTTAGCTGATACAGTCAAACCGTTCTCTCTCATGGACATGATTTCTATTTAACCTTGAATAAAAAATGTTACAATGCATGGATATTCATAATTCTTTCAATAACAGTTGACAAACAGTACAAGGAAATTTGGAAACGAAAAAGTCAAGCGGATCTGAGTATTATAAGTAAGGTTATGACTTAATTATCTAGAATTGTCTTTCCCCTTGGGCATGATTTCCAAAAACTTGAATAAAAAGACTTCTGATCCATTGATTCTTTCAATGAAAGCTGACGAACAACACTTTAAATAACAAAAAATAACCCTAACTACGAATTTATTTAAAGCTTATATGATCTTAAAAATAATTGTCCCGAGCGCACATACAATTGAAATAGACGTAGCCGGAATTAAATTTAAAATGTAATTTAATTCCTCGTAATAGTGGCACATATCGCCGTAATAACCTTTTCCCTAGGGTGGAATTTGCAAAACGGCAAGAGGAACTGAAAATGTGCACGAATACGAGAAAAAAATGTACAACATGGAGCTGTTAAATCCATTTTTATTTTAAATTGGCACTTTTGGGTGCCGCTCGGAAAGCAAAATATTCACTTTATTTAGAAAGCCGTTTAGGAGGAAATTCTAGCAATTTAAGATTAAAAAATATACATAAATAGTTTCCTTGAATATAATAAATAAAATAAATCTGGCCTTTATTTGTAAAACTGTACAAGTTTATGGCGAAGTCTACCAACACTGCTATTCTACTTAACCACAAAAATTGAAAAGAATAGAAACAATGTTATAAAAAACTTATTATTAGATAAAACACACACATTAAAAAAAAACAGAAAAATACAGGTACCCTTACACTAGCTAACCTAATAACATTTTAAAACACATTTCACCATTGTAAACAAGACAAAATAATAATCATCACAATTTTAAAATTTTTTTATTTTCACTTTTTCCTTTTTTTTCCCTTCTTTTTCCTTCCTTTTTCTTTCTTACTTTTATTTTTATTTTGATGGCAACAGAAACAAATACACAAAAATAATAAACAGTTAGGGTAAAATTCATTTAATGTCCTACCTGAGCCAGGAAACTTGGAGCAGAGATTTCCTGATGAACTCCTGATGAATGCCCCAAGGTTGTTTGTGCAATTTATCAACTTCATATAAATATTAAGATGCTAGAAAAAGGCGTATTTAACCCTGGATTACTGAAGTTAAATACGTCTTTGAGGCTGTTTGCTAACCATTCAAAAACCAAAAAGTTAAAAAAAATATCAACACAAAACCCTAAATGCTTTAAGTCATTTTAAAAATTATAGAGAAGATTTAAATCAAACAAAAACCAAATATCATAAAGATTTATGCAGGCTAAGTTGTGGTGGTAAAATTGAATTTGCTAGTCATGGCACCCTTGGAAACGTCAATTCATTAGTCATGGCACAGTTGGAAAAATTGAATTTATTAGTCATGACATGCTTTGAAAAGTGAATTTATTAGTTACGTCACACTTGGAAGAGTCAATATATTGTTCATGGTATACTTGGAAAAATTAAATTTATTAGTCATGCCACACTTTGAAAAGTTAATTTATAGTAATGGCGTACTTGGAAAAGTCAATTTATTAGTCATGTTACACTTAAAAGAGTCAATCTATTAATCATGGCACACTATGAAAAGTTAATTTATTAGTCATGTTATATTTGGAAAAGTCAATTTATAAGTCATGGCAAACTTGGAGAAGACAATTTATTAGTCATGGCACACTTTGAAAAGTGAATTTATTAGTCGTGTTATACTTGGAAAAGTCAATTTATTAGTCAGGGCACACTTGAAGGAGTCAATTAACTAGTATCATACAAAATATTTAAAAGACTTTTAAATCAAACAAAATCCAAATGTTACAAAGATTTACTCAAACTAAATTGTAAAAATTCTAATTCTATAAAAAATCTTCTTGTACTAAATTAACTACTAAAACAAAAATAATTTCTATTTTAAATGAAGATATCCTTATTACAGGGGAGGAAAATATAGTTAAGGCATTCAACAATTATTTTGCAGCTATTCGTGAGATGTGATCTGGATAGTTAAAGGTGGATGGTACCCATCTGCAGGAATCAATGCATCATCATGATAAAGAAGAAATGTGAGATGCACCTTACGAAAAGCCAGAACTCATCATAAGAGAATAATTGGACTTGAATTTTCTAACATTAAATAATTAAATGCTGAAAATCAGGTTTCCTGTGTTTCATAATGATCAAGTGGAATTTTTCTACAAAACTTGTAAACATTCTTACAATTGTCAGTATCAGCAAAGGACTTCAATTACAAGTAATAAAAGCAAGAACACATTCTATTCCAAATCACTTGTAAAATCAGTTATATCCCAAGACAGATAACCTTTGAAATTATTCTGTGTAAGCCAGTACGGTTCGATAATGAATTAATTTGTAACCTAACAAATGTTTCAACTTTAAAGCAATTGTTAAATTATGATCATGACCAAATAGGCAACTATAGGGGCGTTTGCATCCAGTCGGCCATTCCAAAACTGTTGAACAGTCTTATCTACGACCAAATTTATTTCTATTGCAAGGAGCTGTTGCTCAATCAGCAGCATGGGTTTAGTTCGGGCAGATCTACGATCACTAACTTGTTGATCTATCAGCAGGATCTGTTGGATGCCTTGGAAAGGGGATGTCAGATGGATGTGATTTATACAGACTTCTTCAAGGCTTTTGATAGAGTCGATCACAGAATCTTGCAGGAGAAACTTAGAGTGTTTGGTTTCTCTAATCATATAGTTGCCTGGTTCACAAGCTTCTTGTCAGGCCGGACTCAGCAGGTTAGATTGGGTAGTGCTAGATCCAGCAATATCAATGTATGTTCTGGTGTACCTCAGGGTGGACACTGCTCACCATTGCTCTTTAACACAAATTTTGTTACAGAATGACCTGAATAGGCTAAATGATTGGTGTGTCAACAATATCTTATTCTTAAACATAAAGAAATGTAATTATATTAGTTTTCACAAAAGAAGTAAAAAAGTTGTAATATCATGCAATATAGAGGGAAGCCCTGTTCAGTATTCTGATACAATCAAGGATCTTGGCATTTATTTTGACGATCATTTAAATTTTAATATACACATAAATAATATAGTGGTTAGGTCCTCCAGGGTTCTGGGTTTTGTTCTGCGTAACTGTCGAGACCTGTAAGAGAGTGTACATGTCATTGGTGGTTTCTTTATTGGAGTATGGTTCAATGATATGGTCCCCCTATTACATAAACAGCTGTCTGGCCCTTGAAAGGATTCAGAATAAGTTTTTAAGATTTTGTCTATTTAAATTAAATTTGGAAATACCGAACGATCATGTTTATGATGATGCATGGGAAGTGCTGGCTATGACAACATTGAGAGAAAGACGTATTAGTGGTGATATAACCTTTGTATTTAAGCTTGTTAATGGTTTGATTGTATGCCCCGACTTTTTCGGTAGAATTAGCTTCAATGTCCCCTCAAGACTCTTGAGACGAAACCGATTATTTGCTTTGCCTTTTCACCGTACCAACTATGCCATTCACTCCCCTATCGAAAGAACCTTAAATGTTATCAACCATGAGGATATTGAAGTTGTGGGCATTGGCTTGTCTAGTTTTAGGAATCAAATTAGAGAGATTGTGTAAACTCTTCTGTTGATTTGCCTGTAAAAACATATTTGTATTTTAAGTTATGGTTAGGTGTAACTATTGAACTTTGTAATATTTTTTTTTGTAATGGGGTTGATCCCGTCTATTAAATAAATAAATATTATTAAATGGCAAATATGAAATGACTAATTGTTGCCAAGCAAATAACTGAAAGTAGTGTTAGAGTTCCTAAAACATCGTTTTCTGCATTGCAAAGGATCTTTACTACACCCTCTCATAAATATATAATAAAATTCCATCGTATTTGGGATTAATAAATTGTTAAAATATTATGAAAAAAATTGCTTTTAGAAACTTGACTAGTGTATTATTTTTAGTTAATACTCTCAATGCTACACGTTCCTCGGAATATAACTTACTTAGATGTTGTAGCGTTTTTTTTAACGTTAGGTGTGAATTAAAACAATCAAAAATAGTCTACTAGATATATTTATTTTTACTGTATTTAATTACAACTATTTAAATATCGCGCCAATATTCCGAACTGAACTGTCAATTAGCCTCTTTGCGGCGACGCGGCTCCTTGTATACTCGGCTGACCACAATTACGCGAGGGATTTGTTTAATAAGAACATGTAATTCACCCACATTCCTTTAAGAAAAATTATGTGTCACAACAAAAAATATTGATTTTGGTTCTCATGTGTTTTTATTTTTTGAAGGTTAGTTCTGCCTTCTAGGTTATATTTCAGTCCATCGTCAAATAAAGTCATTACATTCGATTTCCCGGTTGTTTTATTTAAACATAAATAACCGACCGTAAAACCCTTTTTAGGGGCAAAACGTTCCATTGTAAATGGATATGGGGGGCAACTCGTACAAACTCCTTTGTGTAAGCCACCGTAAACTTCTTGAATAATTGAATCCGTCTCTGACACTGAAAATACCCCACAGATTTAAACTTATAATTAAATAGAAAGCGTATTATTATTTCGAGGGCCTGGGTATTGGATAATAGCCTTAATTGTTCATATATGAAACTTTTTTTTTAACTAAGAGACTTAATTCGTCTAATCTTATTTAATGAAGTTACTAATCAAATCAAATCAAATCAAAATGGTTTATTTGTCAAAATTTACAGTTTTATATGTCACTCAAAATTACATTGACAAAAGGACCGGACGGTTTTATAATCGAGAGAATATAAAACCGTTTTCCCTAGTAAGCACAAGCAAAAAAGGGATGAAAAAGCCCTTTACAATTTACAGAAACAATTTTACAAAACTAAAAATAACGTTTTTATATAGGAATGCAAAGTAAGATATACAATTAATTAACCTAAGATTTTAAGACAAGCTAAGACTAAGATACACTTCTGTTAATACGGAGTGAAGGAGAATCTCTCAAGTCTTTGACAACCTAACCCAGCATGTATTCGTCATTTTATTTTACAATTCACATAAGTCCTAAACGAATATATTATGCTATTGGTTAAGTAATTTTATGACTGAAACTCCCAAGAACTTTACCAATATCCTTTCTTATTTCAAAAAACTTTTACTGGGGCATACACATTATTTTCAGGACATGCCGAAAGTTTTCGTTATTGAAAAACTTTTTCTGTGGCCATTAGATGCGGTATAATAATATACACATATATAGGGTGTCCTAGTTGAGTAACCCCCTCATAGTGACTCAATTAAATTAAGTAATAATTGAGGAAAAAATACAAACTGGGACACCCTGTAATAAAGCATCAAGTAATCAACTGTATATCACCCAAACGAGTTGGCGAATGGCACCATAGGTCAAATAAATAAATTTCATATGATTACGTTCACGTATCGTTGACCAGTGACGTCCACAATTGAACTCATCTAATTGAGTATTACTAATTTAAACGCGCCTAAATCAAACGATATCAACGATCAGGTTGATGCTGAAACCCTTGAGACATCCAAAAAGTAGAACGTAAGTGTAAAACGATTACATTTGAGTCATTTGAGCCTGTAGCAATTACCAAACATAGTAATTCAACTTGAAAGTTAACGGAGCATATAATTAAAGTAGGGCCTGCAAAATAACAGTGTGCTGCCGCTCGGTTCCTGCTGCTCTCTGGATAAATTATTGTAGAAAGCATAATAATTCTTGCGGAAAATGAATTGTGGAGGAAAGTCGAGTTGGGTGGGTCGATGCCTGTGTTAGAATGCATATTATTTGCCTTTATAAGCATAAATTGATTATAGTAGGGCATTTTAGATTTATCGGTATTTTTCCTCCTTGTATTTAAAATAGACAAGAAGGATAGAGATAAATTACAAAAAGAGTACAGGATCCACTTAACAATAATTTATCACACCGTCATTGATGGATTGCCAATTCGCTCCTAAACATGGTTTTCATTATTCTGGATAAAAAAAGCTTCTAATGCATGAATTTTGATGATTTTCTCAATGAAAGCTGAAGAATAGTCCAAGGAAACATTTTAAACAAAAATCACATATAGCTATAGTCAAATTACCTGAAACTGTCTCTCCACTTGACTTTCAAAAGCTTGGATAAAAAAGCATGATTCTTTCAACGAAAGTTAAAGAACAGTCCAAGGACACTCCTAAAATAAAAATCTTGTCTTGTCTTGTCTTGTTGACTTGATGACTCTGCTGCAAGGCAATTGCCAGCCCGATTTGTGTGAGATCCTACTTTATCTGGCTCTGGACCATGTAGGAGTCTCAGGATACTTTGCTGCACTGTAACTCTTTGATAAGGAAATACAACTTATGATCTAGGCGTATTCTGTTTCTATCTAAGGCTGTAAAACAGGAGGAATATTAGTGATACAACAGAGGGAATATATGACCACACCAATGCACTAAAACAAGCAATTAAGGCAGGATTATAGGACAATTCAAGGTTATTGAAAAGTTGAGCTTTAGATTTTAATCTGGTTAATGTTTATGAATCGCATGATTATCTCTATTGTTTCATCGTCCGGAGCAGATAAAATGTCAGTCATAGATAATGGTGATACTCCTTTCTTTAATACAAAGATCTTATATAGGTCAAAATTAATAACGCGATTAATTGGGCACTCAAAGAAAATATGGTCCCATGAACCACAATCACACAAAGAGTTATCTTTCATGTTAATTCGATAAAGGTGGGAGTTAGTCAAGCAATGTCCTGTACACATTCTAATAATTGTTGTGATATGTCTTCTGTCTTTATAGTTCAAGTTAGCAAACCATTTTTTGTTGGTAAATGTGGGTTGTACCCTAGCATATCTGCGATGATGGTTTAACACTAAAATTTTCCACTTGTCCCTAAATGTATTTATTATTTCCTGCTTTAAAATGTTGAATATATCCTGAATATCATAGAGCATTCTTCTAGGGATGTTTAAATCAGTTTCCACTTTGGCCAGAATCTCTGCCTTATCATTGCCTGGTATATCTGAATGACCTGGGATCCAAGACAGTCTAATATCATATCCAGCAATTAATCTTTTAGTTTTTAAGAACCCAATATTCAGAATTTGCTGTAAAAAAAGAGCGACTGAGCTTTGTAATTGCACCTTTTGAGTCTGAAAATATTATTGCTCTCTTGATTTGTTGCTTGATAGCGGTTTCTACAGCAACATGAATAGCAATTATTTCGGCCTTATAAATATTAAGGTTATCCGGCAAACGTGACGAGAATCTATAGTTCAAGGATGGGATAGATATGCCAAATCCCACCCTGTTGCCCTTTTTTGAAGCATCAGAATAAATAAATGTATAGCGGACTTTTAAGTTGTTGGTTTCGTCTATAAATTTATTTCCTGTCATGATATCTCCCTTTTTTAAGTTACATTTTATAATTTTTAGAGACCCACTTAGAATGTTTAAGGGGATTTCGTAACATGGAAATTTTTCTCCTCTATAGAGTAAGGTTATGTATGGTCTGTAGCTTTGAAATGCAGTCACTAGATATGGAGTTTTATTGTTATTCCAAAACTCAGGTCTATGTATTATTTTAGATCTAATATTATTTATGATTTGAATAATAGGGTGATTTTCGAAATTAGTTTGAAAGCCAGTAGTTTTCTCCTGTATTCTAGGTCTATCATAGATGCTTCCGCTAACAATGCCACTCTGGGCGTAGAGCGCATACATCCCATACATATGCGTAAGCCCTCGTAAAACACCACGTCCAATCCATTCAGAGCCGTTCCTGCACACGGTTTAAAAAATATCGAACCGAAATCTAGATGAGATTGTACCAAAGCAAAAAAGGCAGTCAAGAGGGTGTTTGGGTCTGCACCCCACCATACTTTACACAATGCTCTTAGGACGTTCAGTGACTTTATTTTTAATTTTTAAGATGTGAGGTGGCCACTTTAGATTCTCTTGCAATACTATTCCCAAATATTTGACGTTTTGTTTAAAGGGGATAACTGAATTATTAATTTGTATGGGAAAATAAAAATCAAGCCGATCTGAGCACTAAAAGTGAGGTTATAACCCAAATTAATTGAGACTCTTTCCTATTGGACATGAATGAATATAACCTTAGACAAAAAATATTCCACTTTACGGATTTTAATGATTTTTTAAATGAAAGTTAAAGAACAGTTCAAAGAAACTTTTAAAACAAACATCAAGCAGATCTGAGCACTAGGAATGGAGCTATAGCTCAAATTACCTGAAACTGTCTCTCCACTTGGACGTGACTTCCAAAAACTTGGATAAAAAAGCATGATTCTTTCAATGAAAGCTAAAGAACAGTCCAAGGATACTCCTAATATAAAAATCAAGCCGATCTGGGCACTAAAAGTGAGGTTATAACCCAATTTAATTGAGACTCTTTCCTCTTGGACATGATTGAATATAACCTTGGATAAAAAAGATTCCCCTTTACGGATTTTAATGAGTTATGGCTGAAGTTACCTGAAATTATCTTCTCCTTGGACATGACGCTTCTGAATATGGATTTTCATGATTGTTTCAACAAAAGCTTAAGAACAATCCAATCAAACTTTTAAAATAAAAATGAAGCTAATCTGAGTACTAGAAGTTAAATTATGACTTAGGTTAGCTGATACAGTAAAACCCTTTTCCCTCCTGGAAATGATTTCCATATAACCTTTGATAAAAAAGGTTCCAATGCATGGATTTTCATAATTCTTTCAATAGCAGTTGACAAACAGTACAAGGAAATTCGTAAAATAAAAACCAAGCAGATCTGAGTATTGTAAGTAAAGTTATGGCTCAAGTTACCTGGAACTGTCTTTCCTCTTGGACATGACTTCCAAAAATGTCAATAAACAAGCTTCTAATGCATGGAATTTCATGATTTGTCAGTCAAAGCTGAAGAACAATCCAATCAAACTTTTAAAATAAAATGAAGCTTATCTGAGTACTAGAAATGAAATTATGACTCAAGTTAGCCAATACAGTAAGACCGTTCTCTCTCCTGAACATGATTTCTATTTAACCTTGGATTAAAAATGTTAGAATGCATGGATATTCATAATTCTTTCAATAACAGTTGACAAACAGTACAAGGAAACTTCTAAAATAAAAATTAAGCAGATCTGAGTACTAGAAGTGAAGTTATGACTCAAGTTACCTGGAACTGTCTTTCCTCTTGGACATGACTTCCAAAAATGTCAATAAACAAGCTTCTAATGCATGGAATTTCATGATTTTTCAGTAAAAGTTGAAGAACAATCTAATTAAACTTTTAAAATAAAATGAAGCTTATCTGAGTACTAGAAGTGAAATTATGACTCAAGTTAGCTGATATAGTAAAATCCTTTTCCCTCTTGAAAATGATTTTTATATAACCTTGGATAAAAAGGGTTCCAATGCATGGATTTTCATAATTCGTTGAATAGCAGTTGGCAAACAGTACAAAGAAACTTCTAAAATAAAAATCAAGCGGATTTGAGTATTAGAAGTGAAGTTATAGCTTAAGTTATTTGGAACTGTCTTTCCCCTTGGACATGACTTTCAAAAACTTTAATAAAAAAGCTTCTAATAAACGGATTTTCATGATTCTTTCAATGGAAGTTGAAGAACAGTCCAAGCAAACTTCTAAAATAAAAATCAAGTTGATCTGAGTACTAAAAGTAAAATTATGATTCATCTTACCTTAAACAAATTTCTCTCTTAAACGTGAATTGAATAATCTTGGATAAGAATGGTTCAAATGCATAGATTGTACGCTGAAGAATAGTCCAAGGCAATTTCTAAAACATAAATCAAACCAATCAGATCCTTATAAGTAAAATTATGATTCATCGTACCGATAAATGTCTTCCCTCTTGAACATGGTTTCCATAACCTTCGATAAATAAGTTTCCAGTGCATAGATTTTCAAGATTTTTTGAATAAAAGCTGAAGAGAGTTCCAAGGAATTTTCTTAAACAAAAACCATGTCGATCTGAGTATTAGAAGTAAAATTATCATTCAATCTCCTTAAAACTGATTTCTCTGTTGGACAATCTTAAATAAAAAAGGTTCTATGATTTTTTAAACAAAATCTGAAGAAAAATCCAGGGCAACTTCAAAAACATAAATCAAGCTGAACCTAGAAATAAAACAATGATGCAGATTACCTGAAACTATTTTCCCCTCTTGGAAATTGTATCTAGAACTTTCATGATTCTTTTCACAAAAGCTAACGAATACTCCAAAGAAACTGCTAAAATAAATATTGAGCTGATCTGAGTACTAGAAGTGAAATTGTGACTCAAGTTACCTGCTGAACTCTCTTATCTTATTCTAACATACACTCACTCAAAAATGGTCTAGTTTTACCTCATTCACACTAAAACTAAAACACACCTTTACAGAAAAAAAGGCAAACTAATTTATTAAATGAACATAAAAAAAAACATTATTCATTTCTAAGTTCATTGTCAACTGCCTCATCGAGTTCTTCTATGGTTTCCATTCTATATTCTTCTCCAAGTTGTTCTTCCTGTTCATCTACAACTTCTAACGTATGTTCTTCTTCGGGTTTATCCTCATGTTCCTCCTTGTCTTCCCCTTCAGGTTTTCCTTGTTGTTCTTCTATACGCTCTTCTTCTATAGGTTCTTCTTTGGTCTTCTCTAGGTTCCATTTTTCTTCCACAAATTCTTCTTGAACCTCAGTTTCCCCCTCAGCCAAGTTAAGCCATGGAATAGAGTTTTTCATGCCAAACCTGGTGAGAGCCACTCGTTCCGGATCTGTCAGTTCCAAATGAACTTGTTCACACATTTTTCTCCGCCAGATTTCGAAACTGAGTCTCTCTCGTGCATTTAATACGTTAAAATAGACGTGGACTGGTGGAACGCGGAAACGCGGTACCGGAAATACTAATCTAAAAAAGAAATTCGTGAAGAACTATGCGTGTTTTGTGTTCAAACTTACCCGCTTAGATAAAAGTTGCATTGTTCCAATTTCTCTTTTAGCTGTTGGGTGTTTCTGCCAGTGTAATAGTTTTTGATGTATCTCGGATCCATAGTCTTACAGAATAAATAGGTAAAGCTGGGTAAAACTGAGTAAAAACGGGTAAAATCGGGTAAAACGCGGTAGAAAGTCAATAATTGTCAGATGACAAGCGATGACAAGTATTAACTGAATAGAATTGACAGTTGTTTGCGGCAGAGACCACCTTGGTGGCGCCAACGGCAACGTAATGGACTATGGTCAGGAGGTTGCAGGTTCAAATCCTGTGACCGCCAATGATAAACTTTGTTTTTTTTTTATAATTTTTATGTTTTTAAATGTTATTTTTTTTATGAATAAATCTAGTTTTATATTTAATTATGAGTGTAAAATATTATAATATCAGATTTAAAAAGAGAAAATTTTTTCTGTTTTGGTTGGACTTTTTTTTAATAACTGTCATCTTAAAAGGAGGTCTGATCTGCATTCTGAGTAAGCCATATCTCCTTGTCATGCATCTGCAATTGTGTCCTGCCGCAAATTATAGTTTCCACCATTCGGACGCCGACGACGCGTCGCGACGCCATGTTACCCTGTCAACAAAACGTGGCTTGCATTACGTTCGGATTAATTTATAAGGTTATTCTGCTGAATCCTATATTTGAAGAGACGCCGTCCAGACAAGCAACGCTATTTGGTTGCTTACATGTACAATTTAAGGGATATTTGTTTGATGAATGCAATTCTGATAAGCCTGAATGCTCTTCATATGAGTATGTAATAAATTTTATTCCAACGTTTTTGTTCAATATTTTCCTTAGTCACACACATATAAGTTATTGGCCAACTTATCTTTTTGAGTCATCCAGGAGATAATTTTTTTTTATAGGCTCTCTACCACTTTTGCATTTTATTGGTGACCCTAGAATATAAACAAAAATATTCCCTTATCAGTAACTTGGGTAAAATTTGGAAAAATATCCGAAAACTAGTAACTAAAAGCCCTACAACTTTCCCCATTTAATCAATTTTCTATCTCTTATAGTTTCCAAGATACCCATACATGTACACCCAATTTGGGCCACACTGTATATTTACTCTGAATTGATGGAATTTACTCAACTGCCTGGAAGAAATCAAATTATTCTTCCAAGCAACTTAACTGAAAATTGTTACCATCCTTTTTTTTTTGTTTGAGGGTTCAATACGTTGACTAATTCTCTCTTTATGGGATGATTGAATTCATTCAACTATCTGAAAGTAATAAAAATATTCGTCCAGGCAGTTGAGTGATTTACGCTTTTTGTTCACTATAAGATGATTAAACTGCCTGATAGCCGATCACAAATAACATTTCCAAATAACAATTCATGGTTTAACCATCATTGGACAGTCAACAATTCCTGATATGAATGGGTCAAATCAGATGAATTTAAAGACCCTTTCCAGGCAATTGGGTATACTAAATAATCTGGAAAGGGTATACATGTGACGTACTATAAAGATTATGAATGGAAAGTCAAATATTGCTGCCTTCCAATACTACCTATGTATATGTCCTAATTCATCTTAAACGGCAACAAGGATTGACAGGAGTTGAAATCTTGCATATTTGATGTTTAAGTTTTTTTTGTGGTATACCTTTTATTAAAACAGCACTAATAATAATATAGTTTATTATCTCACATTTTCTGGAAAAAATTTGACAACAAAACAGTTCATGATCTACATTTTGTTTTTTGTGTGGTCTCTTAGAGAAATAATGGATGATATGTTTCGATTCAATTACCTTGATTTTATACACATTTGGCAATTTAAAAGTAGATTTGTTTACATTTAGCTTTGTCCATGGACTATTTTATTTTAGTGATTTGATATGAATAAATACTCTCTTCCTGTATATCATAGTTGAATTCCTATTTAATTAATGCAGACAGTCAATTGATATGTGACCCCACTTGTAAAGGAATCTGCTTTATGACATATTAACGAATGCATACCAAATACACATTTAATCATCCAGATATTCGGAGACTAATTTGCTTTGACGTGAATTGCTTTTGTATGCTATATTAAACCGGAAACGTCAATCTCCCTAGCTCTCTCAAAACAACTTTTCGGGCATATTATAACGATGAATTCGGCTTACTAGCATAACAAAGAAACGCTCGATATCTGGATAAAACGTTAATTAGATCTTAAGTCCTATCGCGTGTTTCCTTCATAGGAACGACGTGAAATTAAGACGTTTTCTATTGTCTGGAGAGTCTACTGCGGCTTGGCACAATGCAGTTCAGAAAGTCGAAGGATTAATAATTAGTCTTTTGTCATCGAAGACAAAAGTAACTGGGTCCCGATTGAACTATAATAGGTTTAGTGCAGCCAGGAAGCATTATGTTAAATTAGTATTTAGAATAAATTATGTGTATATTAAAGAAGGTTCTTCACTAAACAACGTTCTATCCCAAGCAACACTGAACCGTATATTAAACGTTGAAAACGATCTACTACCATCTGTTACATTGTTTTATTCAAACCTACAACCTTAAAATAGCTGTATATTATTAATAGAGTTTAGGATTGTGTGATTATTTGCTACTTCCGGGCTTACTCTAAAATGGTCGAGAAATTCTATAATAGTAATAGTTATATTCTATTATTATATTCCACTAAATTGGGACACAGTTACATCAAAATAATTCTCGTAAAAGTAAATCTTCCTTAAAAGTCTGTGTCGGAATCAACAAAATTCTGATCAGATTCTTCCGACGATTCAAAATCACTCATCTCCTTAATGTTTATTTTTAGACTAATCCTAGAATTTTTCAAAACAAATAGCAAGGACTATACAAAAGGATAAAATACAAACAACATTTTAGAGGTTAAGTTTGTATTCCAAAGATCAGCGTTGACTAGCTGCACGAATTCTCTGACACTTTGCTTGAAATAAATCCGAAAACAAGTCTGATTATCAGATGACAATCAGAAATTTGTGTAAGAACATCAAACTTTTGGTTTGAAACCGATCAGAAGTTTCATTTTACTCTATTGCGCATGTTTATTTGTCGAAAACTTGTTTCTTACTGCTGTGAGAACAAACCTTTCAACGTATAAAATACAAGTTTCTATCAGTGGTGAAGCGTAAATTTTTTTTTCAGGTAGACAAACAATAAAAATCGTTAATTAGAGAGAAATGTGTATTCAATATTATTCACTTTAATGAAATACAGAATGAAAGCGCATGAAGTATTAACTCAAAGAGAAAAATTATGTAGTGATATAAAAAAGAAATAAATAATTACTACTAGCATAAAAAGATAGATAGATAAAAATAAATACTACTTACAAAAAAACACAACATAGGTATAACCATAACTTATAAATCCATAATATCCATTATTTTAAAATTAATTAAAGACAAATAAAAACACAACTAAAATACAATTGACAATATCGAACAGTCCTCTATCTATCCAAAACCTTTTCTATACACCCAAAAATAAAAATTCTAATTATTAAATTACTACAGCACGCGCCCGCACCAAATGCCAAATGCAGATTTATCAAAACAAAAATGAAGATGTATCGCGGCCGACCAGATCAAGCGTGTCCATAGACCATACCTCAACAGCATAATAAAATAGCTGGTCGACTTCGATAGACAAATAGTATACATTAATTGGGACTCGTATACATCAACCCTGCATTTTTATTTTAATTTGTGCGTCAGGCGGGGTGCGCCTTCGGATTAATCATTATTAGATACTATTTAATAATAGTAAGGAGAGGCTACGTTCAGTGTTAATTTTTTTTTTATTTTAATTCAACAATTACATGAAATAATTACGTGATAAATTAATAACAAATAACTGGATAATTTTGGGTAGACAGTGTCTACCTTTGCTACTCGTGCTTCGCCACTGGTTTCTATATCCTTTTTATAAACGTCCTTAGATAAACAAAAAACTTATACCATGGTAAACGTATCCAAAAATCTCATCCATTATTCTCTAAGGGACCAACATACAAAATTGACGAAAACACAAAGTCACGGTCTCACAGCATGTAATAAACGGGCCACACGTGTTTCGCTCTAATTAGAGCATCATCAGGCCTTTAGAAGCCATCCACACTTTTCATTTTATGTACTGTGAAGTGTGTGGATGGCTTCTAAAGGTCTGGTGATGCTCTAATTAGAATTTTTTATCTATAAATTCATACGTATATCAAAAACTTTCATTAAATGATATTTTTATACATAAATTATACGCTGAAATTAAAACTCGTTTTTATACAAAAATAAACAAAACATTTATTCAATTCTTTAAACAAACAAATTATCCTATGGAACAAGACAAATTAACAAAAAGATTCTACGTAAAATAAAAAAAATGTAAACAAAATTACACCTTGTCAGTTTTATAAAAGTGCCGGTTTAATTTTAGCCAGTTCTTTACGTATCCAGTCGTATACGATATTTCTACTATATTCGTTGGCTTGCTAAATTTGTACCTACATAACATTAATATAAACACGCATTGAATACATACCAACAAACGAAGTTAACGCTTGTGAAACCATCGAATATTATTGTAAGAAGATTACCTTTAGCACAAGTACCAACGCAAAGGCACACAATTTATACGTATACTGTATACCATTTATATACTCATTTGAAAACGTCTTATATACGTTTATTTTCATTAACTTTTTGACTGAAACTCTATTTATCTGAAAATCACAGTAATCAGTTTAGTAGAGAACCCACAATGCAGTGCTTTTTAAGTCAAATCATTTAAAGAATAAGCTATTAATTGACGATATGCCAGAAAAAATATACGTTTTAGGTATACGTTAAAAAGTAGTAACATTTATTTACTATAATAAATATATATGTTACGATGATATGAAGATAAAGTCTTATAATATGCGTATATACGCTAGAAATTATATACTATTTTTAAATGAACAATACGTTAAATAAATGTATATACTATACAGTGTTCCTTGGGATGGTCATTATCATTCAAGTACAGGGTTTTTCCCCATATATTGACCCTCCCTCTAGAGGGGTTAGGTGAAAAGTAAAAAAAAAACGTTATGCAAAACTTTAAAATTTTTGTTTCGATGTCAAATTTTGACAGGTGGTTAGTTTTTTCTTATGGAACACCCTGTATACGACTTCATAGTTAAAAAGAGAGGAATTTTTTGATTTCAAATAAATATAGTTTAACTACTTTTAATTAAATATTGAAGATCTTGGTGCATTGTTATTGGCATTTATTAGGAAACAAATAATTCTATTATAAATTATATTAGCGAAGATCATCATAGACAATTTATAATTAATACGATACACAAAATTAAACAAGTATATTTGTAAAAAAAAAAATATCTCGTAATAATTAATAAATCTTGATAGCAAAATGATACCGAAAGAAGTCGTGCATATTCTCAAAGAGGCCTTGCGAACAACACAACAAGTCTCAGTCTCAGATCAAACTGGTGACACGTGTTTCGCTCCTAAGAGCATCATCAGATCTTAAGAAAGTTAAAAACACTCCCGACTGGGTCAATTATACAATGTAAATGACCAATGTGTGTGTATAATTGATCCAGTTGAGCGGGTTTTTAACCTTCTTAAGGTCTGATGATGCCCTTAGGAGCGAAACATGTGTCACCACTTTAACCAATAAAATAAATTTTTTGAGACCGAGACCGTTTTTTTTAATGATAACTGATAGTTTTTGTAATAAACGTGAAACACTAACAATCCCAAGCAACACACGATGGTTAAATAAACGTTTGTTTTTGGTTGAACTTCAACTATAAGTATCGGATAAAATGTCCGCATAATATATGTTGAGGAATTTAATATTATGTTTAACTAAAGGTTTATTACATATTAATAATATATAATTATTATTTCATAAAAGTTAAACGTTTACGTATGGTATATTGTGTACTATTTAAAGACGTTTATGAAATGCGTTTACTGAAATTAGATTTATTTTTAAATAACTTTACTACCGATGTAGATATTTTTTTTTAATTTGCAGATGTGTTTTATGCATTGTCGACGTATAAAGAAAAAAAATTATTTTTATCAGTGGCGTCCATAAGAGATTTATCGTAAATATTATTTAATAGAAAAAAGTATATCACTGCATTTTTCTAAAATAAATTTTATTCTTTAAAATCTTATTTGGTATAATTATTGTTTTATACACGTTGATGCATTTCCTATTTTTTTAAGATTTCACTATAAGATATATACGCGTATGAAAAGTATATCGATTTCTACACAGTGGCATATATGTGATAGCGGGGTCATTTTATCACATATTTGTGGCGTAGCGATTAAGTGTAAAGACTAGCCAAGTAAATCCCTTGTCAATTGTTTTAAATACGGAAATGTTCTCTCTTGTGTAAACAGAATCGTATATGATACGCGTATATTCTACAGTTTAATAAATATACCAATAGTTTTAATTTAAAAACTGTATTTTTGAACCCAGGTAATGAGAAGTTGTCTAGAACCAAAAAAAAATGAAATTTTTTAAAAACTTAATGACTTATCTTAAAGAAACTGAATTTCCACTTATTTGCGACCAAAAATGGCACAAGTACTGCAATTTTCATAGCGATACGCCTTGTTTTCGAAAAATAAAATGGGTTTTTTCACGTTTCACTCGAAAACCTTAAGGTTATGTGAAAAAATTATATATACAAGAACTGTAGATTTTTTTATCACCTATAATTTTCTTAAAAAGCATTTTTTTCTCAGGCAATTATTTTTTGCAGAAAAATCGTTTTTCATTAACCCTACTCTTAGCCCCCCACCCACCCCACTCTACTTACCAGTAAAAAAATGTTTTCAAAAATCATTATTTGCCAAAATAATACGCATAAATAACAGTTGGTTTCGTCGCTAATATTTAATATAAAAACACGATTTGTTTATTTCAATTTGATATAATTATACTTATGTATAATATTAATTTATTTACATTATTATTTTTGCATTTTTTTTATTGATTTACATTTGTAATTCTTTTTATTATGATTTTTTGTAATTCTATAGATTTGATATATTTGGTTATTTGTTTTTTAAGTCTCCTTGTATGTCGTTCAATGAACGTAAGTTCAATATATTCAACCGGAAATTCAGCCAAAAGCTCTGTGTTACTCTTGAACAATGATAAAGATGAAACTGCTCTTTTTCTATCTAAATACCTCAGCAAGGAATTATTCGACCATCGAAGCAGAAAAATAAGCCTTAACATCAACACTCTTCATTTCAATAGAGCGAATCCTAGAACGCTAAATAGGCATTCCAGGGAAACTGGAATACCGGGTAACCTGGAAAAGCACTTGGATGATACATTTTAAAGAAGGTATTGAGGGACAGCGATATGATGCGCACTGCTGATTTTACCTGGATCAATTAGTGATTCACGAACACATCTATTGAAATAGAAAATTAATTTGCCATTTGCCATGATTTGCAAGGCCTTTTTTTTAAGCTTTTCTAGAATGATATTGATCATGGATCAATGACAAATCTTCAGCTAAAGGTTAGGGGGGGGGTCAATATATATATGCCTGTACATTTGTTTAATATAAATTTGCCGTTCAAAGCTTGCCAACTATTAATTTACCGAAGTGGCATAGCGGGTTTCCGAAAGCAGCCATATATCAGTACAAGAAAATGTGCCGAAGTTATACCCCGAATACAAATTTCGCCTCGTTTGTTTTGTTAACTTAGGCGGTTGTCGAACAGAGTGCATTCTCTCCGATAAGAGAAACTTGCGGAACAGCTATTAATATCAATTCAATTTCGTGCATTAAAACGCGACCGAGATCATTAATCCTGACCTAATAACTTATACTGTTAAAATAAAACCCATTATGCGGTGCTACGTGCATCACCAAGAGATTAGAGAAAAACAACAATCTCATTTCTATGCTGAAGTTAATCAATAAAGGAGACATTTTCCTAATTTTTAATTCAAAACTCTCGCCAATTAATAACTTCCTCACTTCACATGAGGTTGTGGAATGTGGAATTCAATCCTAGAAAGAGAGAATAAGTGCACATTTTTTATGGAGGCTCCCAAAAAATAAAAGCACAAATTTTGAAAAATAGCAAAAAATAATACAAATGTACAAATAGTTGGAAGTTAATTAGGTCTATCTCAGACCAACCCATTACCAGATTTATAAATAAAATAAGATATAATATGACCTGTTTATACTATAATAACCAAGAAAAATTATATTATATTATATTCGTATCAATCTACTCGGATAGCAGATACGTCCTATAAAGTGAACTTCAATTTTATAGCAGAATGAATCAAAATCCTAGAGAAACTGATGAAGAGCTGGAAAAAAATTATTTAAGGGTGGCTAATTTTTTTTCTAAAAAAGTTGCTATAACTCGTGAACCAAAGCAGTTAGGATGATGAAATTTTGCATAGAGGTTCTTCGTTTAATTTTATTAGAAACATTTTTCAGGATTTACCTGGAAAATATACTGGAACTTAAAAATAAAAATTTTAAGATTGGGTCTTATTTTTTTTCTTAACTCGAGAAACAAGGTATTTAGGATCATGAAATTTTATACAGAGATTCTTCATTTAATTTTATTAGACACCTATTTCAGGATTTTTTTGGAAAATAGACTGGAGGTTGAAAAAAAATTTTTTAGGGGTGGTTATTTTTTTTTTAATAACAAAATGTCTATAACTGGAGAATCAAAGCAATTAGGACTATGAAATTTGGTACAAAGGTTCTTCCTTTAATTTCATTCGACACATCTTTCAAGATTTTAAAAAAAATTATACTAGAAATTAAAAAAAAATTTAAGGGTGGTTCTCATTTTTTTTCTAAAAAAAATAACAAAGGGTTTATAACTCGAGAACCAAGGCAGTTAGGATAATGAAATTTTACACGAAAATTCTTTATTTAATTTTATTAGACACCTATTTCAGGTTTTTTTTGGAAAATAGACTGGGGCTTGAAAAAAAAACATTTTTAAGGGTGGCTATTTTTTTTTCTGAAAAAGAGACGAAATGGTTATAACTCGAGAATCAAGGCAGTTAGAATAATGAAATTTTACACAGAGATTCTTCATTTAATTTTATTAGACACCTATTTCAGGATTTATTCTGAAAAATACACTGGAATTTAAAAAAAAAATAATTAAGGGTGGCCTATTTTTTTTTCTAAAAAAATAACAAAATGTTTATAACTAGAAAACTATGATAGTTAGGATCATGAAATTTTATACAAAGATTCTCCATTTAATTTTATTATAGACATGCTTCAGGATTTTTGTTGAAAATTTACTGGAACTTGAAAAAAAAAATTAAGGGGGGCTATTTTTTTAGTAACAAAATGTCTATAACTTGAGAACCAAGGCAGTTAGGATAATGAAATTTTACACAGAGATTCTTCATTTAATTTAATGGAACTCCTATTTTAGGATTTTTCTAGAAAGCATACTGAAATTTAATTTTTTTTTTGTAAAATATACTGAAGCTTGAAAAAATTTTTAAAGGTGGTTATTTTTTTTTTTTTAATAACAAAATGTCTATAACTAAAGAACCAAAGCAATTAGGACTATGAAATTTTGTATAGAGATTCCTGATTTAATTTCATTACATACCTATTTCAGGATTTTTTTGGAAAATAGACTGGGGCTTGAAAAAAAATTTTTTAGGGGTGGCTATTTTTTTTCTGAAAAAGAGACAAAATGGTTATAACTCGAGAACCAAGGCATTTAGAATAATGAAATTTTGCACAGAGATTCTTCATTTAATTTCATTAAACACCTATTTCAGGATTTATTTTGAAATATACACTGGAATTTGAAAAAACAAATTAAGGGTGGTTTATTTTTTTTCTAAAAAAATAACAAAATGTTTTTAACTAGAAAACTATGACAGTTAGGATCATGAAATTTTATACAGAAATTCTCCATTTAATTTTATTATAGACTTGTTCTAGGATTTTTCTGGAAAATATCCTGGAACTTGAAAAAAAAATTTAAGGATGGCTATTTTTTTAGTAACAAAATGTCTATAACTTGAGAACCAAAGCAATTAGGATTATGAAATTTTGTACAGAGATTCTTTATTTAATTTCATTAGATACCTATTTCAGGATTTTTTTGGAAAATAGACTGGAGGTTGAAAAAAATTTTTTTAAAAGTGGTTATTTTTTTTTTAATAACAAAATGTCTATAACTGGAGAATCAAAGCAATTAAGACTATGAAATTTTGTACAAAGGTCCTTCATTATATTTCATTCGACACATATTTCAGGATTTTAAAAAAAATTATACTAGAAATTAAAAAAAAAAATTAAGGGTGGTTCTCATTTTTTTTTCTAAAAAAATAACAAAGGGTTCATAACTCGAGAACCAAGGTAGTTAGGATAATGAAATTTTACACAAAGATTCTTCATTTAATTTTATTAGACACCTATTTCAGGATTTTTTTGGAAAATAGACTGAGGCTTGAAAAAAAATTTTAAAGGTGGCTATTTTTTTTGTCTGAAAAAATTACAAAATATCTATAACTCAAAAACCAAGGCAGTTAGGATAATGAAATTTTACAAAGAGATTCTTCATTTAATTTCATTAGACACCTATTTCAGGATTTATTCTGAACAATACACTGGAGTTTAAAAAAAAAATTAAGGGTGGTTTATTTTTTTTCTAAAAAAATAACAAAATGTTTACAACTAGAAAACTATGATAGTTAGGATCATGAAATTTTATACAGAGATTCTTGATTTAATTTTATTAGACACCTATTTCAGGATTTTTTTGGAAAATAGACTGGAGTTTGAAAAAAACATTTTTAAGGGTGGCTATTTTTTTTCTGAAAAAGAGACAAAATGGTTATAACTCGAGAATCAAGGCAGTTAGAATAATGAAATTTTGCACAGAGATTCTTCAATTAATTTCATTAGACACCTATTTTAGGATTTATTCTGAAAAATACGCTGGAATTAAAAAAATAAATAATTAAGGGTGGCCTATTTTTTTTTCAAAAAAATTACAAAATGTTTATAACTATAAAGCCATGACAGTTAGGATCATGAAATTTTATACAGGGATTCTTAATTTAATTTCATTGCGCACCTATTTCAGGATTTTTCAGGAAAATATACTGGAAGTTGGAAAAAAATTAAGGGTGGCTAATTTATTTTTTTTTTTAAATAGCAAAATATTTATAACTGGAGAACTATATCAATTAGGATCATGTAATTCTAAACGAAGATTCTTCATTTAATTTCATCACATACCTATTTCAGGATTTTTCTGGAAAATATACTGGAACTTAAAAAAAAAAATTAAGGGGGATTTTTTTTTTAACTCGATTAATACACCATAAATATTTGATGAAATTCTTCAGAAAAACCACTGTTTTTCATATAAATTATCCAATCTAATAACCCTGTTTTTATACTAAATATTTATATGCAAAATTATATTAAATTTAAATAAACAGTATTAATTAATTAAATATTGATTATATATTGTCTGCAAAAACATTGTTTTTTTATCAACACAACCCTTACCCCCCCACCCACCCCAAACATTTGCCCAATAAGAAATTCCTTTGAAAAATCACTGATTCCATAATATCCAATCTAATAGCACTGTTTTTGTATTAAATATTTATTAATATACATATATATAATTATACCAAATTTAAATAAAAAAACTGTGTTATTAGATTGGACATTAATGACAAAACCAGCTGTTATTCATGCGTATTATTTTGAAAAACAATAATTCTTGAGAACTGGTTTTCTTACTGGTAAGTTGTGTGGGGTGGGTGGGGGGGTAAGTGTAATATTAGTGAAAAACATTTTTTTTGCATAAAATAATTGCCTGAGAAAAAAATGCTTTTTAAGAAAATGATAGGTGATAAAAAAATCTAGTTTTTGTATCTATACTTTTCTCATATAATATATAAATAAGATATAGAAATAAAAAAAACTCAAGACTACAAATTTGCTCAAAACTAAACAAGGATTTAAAAAATAAAATTTATTTCAGAAAAATGTAGTGGTGTATTTTTTTGCATTAAATTATATTTACATTAAAGCCCTTATGGACGACATTGGTAAAATTTAATTTTTTTCTTAGTACGTCAAAAAATGCCCCCTGATGCATAACACACATCTGCAAATTAAAAAAAAATATCTTCATTGGTAGTAAATTTATTTAAAAAAAAATCTCATTCTTTCAAACGCATTTTATAAACGTCTTTAAATACTATAGAATATACCATAAAATGTACATCTGGTTTAAACCAAAAATAAACGTTTTTTTAACCATCAGTTGCTTGGGTACCTAGGATGGAGGACTTTTATTGGATATGTAGATTAATAGAGTGATTATAAACCAGATGAACAGACCATGTCCAGAAACCGGAAATTGGAAATAACTGGATGAGGCGAGAACAAAACCGAAAGTTGACAATGATGATGAAAGTCCCTCTCATTTCCATTAAATAAAAAAAAAAGGCACCTTTTAAAGTGAAAATAAAAACGGTTTAACTAAATCTCCCTTTTTACAAATAAAGTGGCTTTGAATAGAAAAATATGCCGGCAATATAATTTTTAGTTAGGACTACACTACAAGCCGGGCATTAGGGCCGTTTTGTTTTCTATTTATTTTCGAAAAGCGCGCGCCGTAATAGCCCTAATAAATATACAGTACGGGATTTGGAATTTCGGAATAATTTTAATGAAAATGGTCCATTAACTTTCCGTTTTATGGTTCGAATTTACTGTAGGCAACGCGTTCGGGGGTGCCCGAATTTATACGAAAATAGCTCGCCGCCGTTATGGCCATAAATAGGGCCCAAATTATTATTTTATTTTGTAGTTTATGTTTACAGGGTAATTTCATTCTTTTTTTTTTTTTAATAGCGTTTTGGAAATGGTTACGTTTTTATTGCTTTTGATTTAGCTACATAAACTCGACTGAGCTCCAGAGGTGATATCTGTAACAGTGTATTAAAAAAAAGTGGTTCAGGGACATCAAAAACACATTTATAGAAAAACAATCTCGATATCCACGGTAACGACGTACATATTATTATATGCGTCTCTCTTATGGCGAAAAAAAGGAAAATCTGAACATTATTGAAACGACATGACAGGGTGAAAAGCCGATGCTTTCCCTTATCTTTTAAGCACGACCCTTCCCGTTGGCATCCCGAAATATTCCCGTATTTTAGGTATTTCTATATTAAAGTGCTTTTCGCGAAGTTCTAAAAGAGAGGCCGCGCTTTGTTTTATTAAAATAAAAGGAGCAAACAGAACCGGGATAATTTCCGTTTAAAATAAAAATAGTAATGAGCACTTCAAACCGTTATGCAACAACATGGAATGAGACAGAAATTAAAATATTCAAAAATATTCTACTACTTAAATGTTGATGGTATTTATTAAAGCATCTAATTGCCACGCGGAAGAGGGGAAACTAATTTAAAGTTTTTTTTTTTTTAATATTTATGACCGCATTGAAAAAAAAATTCTTTATGTAAATGTTAGTGAAAATGTGGTTATGATTCACGTCTATTAACTACTTATTACGCATGTAAATGAAGGAAAAATTGAATCACATGCAACGAAACCTGGAACATTTAACTGACATACAAGTGACTTGTAAAAAATTGTTTTTTATATCAGTAACAAGAACAATCTTTATAAATTGAATGTAACCCAGCCCAACCATCAAGAAGAGAAAAAATGGTTTTAAATTCCTAAAAAAAAATAAATATCTTGCATTAAAAAGGTGTTAATAAATATTTTAATTATAATAATTAAATAATGCAAGAAATCACTTTAAATGCCTTGAATTGTATAAAAAGCGAGTTTAAAGGCCTGGAATATACTTCAAAGGCAGTAACAAAATTGATGGGTGCCAAGATTATTTTATATACATCGTTTTAAACCTTTTAGAAGATGAGGCTCAAAAGGGGCATAAATAAATTTTTCTTAGCTTGATCATATTTTTATATGTAAAAATAAATTATGAACTTTTTTTTGCATTTCCCACTAGTCGATTTAAAGACTGGTCCTCTCAGACCTGGTACTACTCCAGAACTTTCTTCTCTTAAATTTACAGGAAAATCGGTAAAACCAATTTTCCGCAGTGTTTTCTTCTGAATAATTATCCACAAGTTTTCAACCAAGTTTTCATTCCACAAGAGTCCAAATGCCTTGAATATACTTCAAACGCAATATCAAATTTGACTTACGGTTATTCTCCGAAGCGTACCTCACCTTATATATTACCTAAGGAAATTTTATATACAGTGCTTAAACCTAAAAGATAGGGCTAATATTCCTGGAAAATTCTTAACTGGCCAGTCAGATTACGTGATCTAACGCTATTGGACTGTTTAAAAAAAAATTTAAAAACCGAGGAGTGCGCTCGTTAAAGGCATAAGGAAGTTGCATAGGCCGGCCAGAGCACCTGATCTAAAGTCTGTTAAAAATTCTAATAATAATTTTTTATTTCTTCCAGGCAGTTTAAGTTAATTTTTAATTAATTGGTAAAAATTCTGAATGACTTTAACTACGTGGAAAAAAATTAAAAATTGCTTATTTGGACTGTTTAAAAAAAAAACCTAAAAACCGATGAGTGCGGTCGTTAAAGGCATAAGGGAGTTGCATAGGCCGGCCAGAGCACCCGATCTAACGCCTGTTAAAAATTCTAATAGTAATTTTTTATTTCTTCCAGGCAGTTGAAGTTAATTTTTAATTAATTGGTAAAAATTCTGAATGACTTAAACTACGTGGAAAAAAATTAAAAATTGCTTAAATTTTATGTAAAAAATTAATAATGACTTCAACTGCCTGGAAAATCCAACTTCTTAGATGCCTCCTCTTTTGTACTTTACTTTGAATTACTTAAGAGATTACCTGATCTAACGCTATTGGACTGTTTAAAAAAAAATCTAAAAACCGATGAGTGCGGTCGTTAAAGGCATAAGGGAGTTGCATAGGCCGGCCAGAGCACCTGATCTAACGCCTGTTAAAAATTCTAATAATTTTTTATTTATTCCAGGCAGTTGAAGATATTTTTTAATTAATTGGTAAAAATTCTGAATGACTTTAACTACGTGGAAAAAAATTAAAGATTGCTCAAAATTCATGTATAAAATTAGTAATGACTTCAACTTCCTGGAAAATCCAACTTCTTAGATGCTTCCTCTTCTGTACTTTACTTTAAATTACTTAAGAGATTATTTGATCTAACGCTATTGGACTGTTTAAAAAAAATCTAAAAACCGATGAGTGCGGCTGTTAAAGGCATAAGAGAGTTTCATAGACCGGCCAGAGCACCTGATCTAACGCCTGTTAAAAATTTGAATAATAATTGCTAGTAATTTTTTATTTATTCCAGGCAGTTAAAGTCAATTTCTGGTAAAACTTAAAAACGACTTCAACTGCCTGGAAGATCTAACTTCTTAGATCATAAATGCCTCACTTTATATGCTTGTAAGTAGATTTTAATTTTTGTACTTAAAAAAAACTTTAGATTGCTTAAGATCTAACGCTATTGGACTGTTTAAAAAAAATCTAAAAACCGATGAGTGCGGTCGTTAAAAGCATAAGGGAGTTGCATAGGCCGGCCAGAGCACCTGATCTAACGCCTGTTAAAAATTCGAATAATAATTGCTAGTAATTTTTTATTTATTTCATGCAGTTGAAGTTACCTTTTAATTATCTGATAAAAATTCTGAATGACTTAAACTACGTGGAAAAAAATTAAAGATTGCTCAAATTTCATGTAAAAAATGGATAATGACTTCAACTGCCTGGAAAATCCAACTTCTTAGACCATAAATGCCTCACTTCAAATGCATGTAAGTAAAAAACTTTAGATTAATTAAGATTGCCTGATCTAACGCTATTACTGGACTGTTAAAAAAAAATCCAAAAACCGATTGCGGCCGTTAAAGCCATAAGTGAAATGCATAGGCCGACCAGAGCACCTGATCTAACGCCTGTTAAAAATTCAAATAATAATTGCTAATAATTTTGTATTTATTCTAGGCAGTTGAAGTTAATTTTTAACTATCTGTTAAAATTAAAAATGACCTAAACTACGTGGAAAAAAATTGATAATGACTTCAACTGCTTAGAAAATCCAACGTCTTAGACCATAAATGCCTCACCTCAAATGCCTGTAAGTAGATTTTAATTTCTGTACTAAAAAAAAAACTTTTGATTACTTATGATTACTTGATCTAACGCTATTGGACTGTTTAAAGAATTTACAAACTGCCTAAATGCGGTCCTAACTTTAACATCAGCAATCATTGTCTACAAGTTGATTTTGATTGTAAGACTAGCTTAATATATAAAAATAAATTATCAATTTAAAAATTGTTTTTTTTGCATTTTCCACCTTTCGATTTGAAAACTGACCCTTTCAGACTGCTAGTGCTCAAGACCTTTCGCTACTGAAAATTTCAGAAAAATAAGTAAAACCATTTTTACTTATTTCTAACCTAATTGAGTCTTTGGGAATTGTAGTAAGTTTGTCCAGGGACTTGTTATTCTCTTGTAAAATTCAACGTTCTATTTTGATTTGAACGCTAAAGAGAAAATTTGAGTCAATTATATTTCTTAGGTTTTAGTTGAATTTTCAAGTGCCTACTTAAGGATTTCAGACATCTCTTCCTTTTTCGTATTTCCAGAAAATCCAAAAAAAATATTCCACTTATTTAAAGAGAAATATGAATTCCTCTAATACTACCTTTGGATTAATCCTGGAATATTGAGTTTTTTTTAATCCTCAACTGCCTGGGCGAAATTTACATTATATCAGTACCAAGGGTTTGTTGAATGTGTTGATTGGCAAGGCAACGCACAACAAACAAGCGTCCTAAGGATGACTTTATTCACCTCTAAACGTCGACATATAAATTAAAAAGGCTTTGGTTTTATTGGATATCAATCCAATAATTTTCTTCCTTAATTAATTAATTCTGGGTCGCGAAAAACAACCCCACTGGACTGGAACATGAAGCTATAGATTTTCTGGCAAACATACGCAACAATTATGGACCAGAAGCTTATAAAGAAATGGACAAACAGTAACATTTAAAATATGAGATACTTTCAAATACAACTGCAAAGAAGAAGAAGAAGAACCAGTTTACCAACTTGCACTTCTTGCAGTTGTTGTGTGTTTTCTCTAGAATGTCAGTATAACTTTTCGCGCAGGTCCGGTAATAAGGAAGAATAAAATTGTCGGTCGTTACTTTGCAAATAGCCTGTTTGTGAAACTATATTAACTTAACCTCCGTCTAAATGTTTCTATAAGTAAATCAAGTTGAAAAATTCTCGAAAATGCCGCAGTTCTGGTTGTTTTTTATTTTTTTCGGTTGTTATGCTAAAAGGAATTCGGTGAGTAAGTTGTTTATTTGTTTAACGAATCTCGATAGTTTCCTGATTAATTATTTATTCGGAGATTTTCCGTTGGCTTGCTCCTGCGGCATTCTTCATCAAATTAATTCATGAATACTTAAATAGGGAAAGGATCTGTAATATCTGGTCGTATGTATTCATCAATTTCTTAAAATGTTTCCATACCAAAGTACAAAAATCTGAAAGTAAACTACGATTCTATTTCAATTTTATATCAATAAGTGCATTTTCCCGTTAAAAGAACTTCGGCCTAACTCTAAGAGTTCTGCACCATGACCTAATAAGTCCTTACATAAACTGTTAAATAAAAGTCCATCCTGTACATAATAATTACTGGCAATGAAACTAGTAGATTGACCATGGTCATTGCCAAAAGTCCCATTAAGAAGTACCTAATCAAAAACCAGTTTACTACCATGGCGGAATGTTTATATATTAATCGGAAAAGCGACTCGATTCGCTTGTTGTTGATTACCGCGGCGAGTGAAGAACAGTTTGGCGATTGCGACATTTTTTTACCGGACTTGTAGTCGAATAAGCAGCAATGAGCGGGATCGTAAACATCGCGGGTTTGGGTGTTTTATGGTTGTGTTGCTATAAGGTTGTTTGTTCACAGGAGGTAAAGTTTAGAATTTTTTTTAAGGATAGAAATTTTTTATTCGAGTTAAATTAAATCCGGAAGGTCCTATTTTAGGTCCAAAAAATCGTCACTCTATGTATCAAACCTATACTTAACACTTTCGCTGCCGGTAGATGAGCCTAGCATACTCTAGGTGGCAACAAGTTTTTTCATGTCAGATTAAATAAAATGAGATTATCTATAGTTTTCCTATTTTATTTTAATATAACGACAAATAGGAACATAAAAAAAAATTGTAAAAAGTCAACGCGCACACGAAAACTTGAATGGTGCCAACAACGCAGGGCTTGCGTTTGTAACTTCCATAATCTAAAGGGAGCTACACAAAGCCTCGGTCTCAAAAGTATTTATTAATTCTAACAATAAATTACACGTTTTTCGCTCATATTAAGAGCATCATCAGACCTAAAAATTAAAAACAAAGAAACTAAATACAATAACAACCTTAAAGTTAGATAAAATTGGTACCTTAAGAATCGACTACAACCGTAATTTAAGACTTCTCTAATAAGTAATAAAATATGTCCCTGTATCCTGTATTATGATTGCAGTGTTGTTCGTGTCTAATCAAAGTCAAACTGCAGCTATTTTCTTCTGTTGTAACCTAATTTTATCAGTATCGTACATGTAGTGTTTGTAGTCGATTTTTAAGGTACCAATTTAATCTAACTTTAAGGTTGTTATTGTATTTAGTTTCTTTGTTTTAAATTTTTAGGTGTGATGATGTTCTTAATATGAGCGAAACACGTGTAACTTACTGTTGGAATTAATAAATACTTTTGAGACCGAGACTTAGTCTAGGTAGTTCCCTTTAGATTATTGAATGTAGGTCTCTTTGAGAAAATGGACGACTTCTTTCAATTGGTAATTTCCAGTTTATTTATAACTAATAATGAAATTATTTATTGAAATAATTATAAAAATATATAAATATTCAAAACATTTATAGAAATATACAAAATACAAAAATTTAATGAAATATAAAAAAAATATTTACACTATTATTTACTTTTTACACTTTTTTGCATAAATAACCATTATATAATGCTTCACAAAAATAACAATCCCAAAGAAAAAAAAACAGTTATTTTTTACTTTAATAAATCGATATGTTATCTCAACCAAATCCAAATTACGAAATTCACAAACCAACTTTTATATATAACTAGCTGAATGCCCGCGGTGTTACTCGCATGAGAAGAAGGCCTCCAATAATAGTAAATACAACCCACAATACACAAAAATAAAATCCGAAGCCACGGCTCAATGATTGTACATGCAACCCACAATACACAAAAATAAAATCCGAAGCCTCGCCTCATTGGTAGTACATGCAACCCACAATTGCCACGCCGTTTTTCTTGAGGTCAAGGGGCGCGATTAATATAATATAATTATTATAAAACCAAGACACAAATAATCTTAAAAATGATTCGTTAGATGCAGAGCGAGCGGTAAGACTGAGTCGAGTCACCTCTCGGGTATCAGTCTCGCATAGACTCGCCTTGTTGTTATGTCTACCAAACATCTACCAATCATATCGCTAACACCCCTTATCGGTGGAATTTCAAAAAGTTCGTTCGTATTCGGGGCCTACATTATAAAAGGAACCCGTTGGCAAAATTTCACGTTTCTAGCTATTGTAGTTTGGCGATGATGAGTCAGTCGGTCAGGACAAACTCTTTTATATATATAGATAGACAACAATGTTTACACTATGCCACCACACAAAAATCTGTTGTTCCAACAGGCCAATACAAATAAAACCCTATTTGACTACCTGAGGTATTAAACGCAGGAGCCGCGTTGGTGGCACTGGACTTATTAATTAAAAACTTAATTAAACTGAAGATTTAATTTCTTAATAAAATCTCCTTATTTCCTAAGTTCCTTTAATAAGGAACTTAGGAATATTTCCCTATTCTTTAATTAAGCTCTAATTAATTATTATCAATTAAAAACGCACGTGTCCGTGGTTTGTATGCATTGTAATTAATCGTCTTTTAAATTATGTATAAATACAGGGAATAAGATTTAAAAAATGCCTACTAAGTTAATACATTTATAAAAATGCCTTACTACTGATAAAATTAAAAACATTTAATGACGCATAATTTACCCACATTTTCCTTTTAGGAAAACGTCCAAATTAAGTTAAAAAGCGGGATTTTACAAGGGAATATCAAACCACTGGACAACGGACAAACTTACTACAACTTCCAAGGAATCCCTTATGCTTTACCACCAGTAGGAAAACTAAGATTCAGTGTAAGTAGCACTCAACCAATTTCTTGTGGGAAAGGGTTCCGGAAAATTGGTCCTACCGATTTTCCTGAAAATTTTAGGGGCGAAAGATCTTGAGGGCTAGCAGCTCTGAAAGGGTCATTTTCCAAAATGGGCCACTAGTAAATTATTATATTATATAAAAAATTATTTATATTCTTTTTAAGTTCCATTGATTGAGAAAATCAATGCAAATCTTTGGCGCCCAACAAATTTGATATCAATTAATGTCTCTTAAAATATACCACACACAGTTTCAGTGTAATACGAGGGCGGGTCAATAAGTCCGTGACTTTTTGGATAAAAGACAGGTTTTTATATAAAAAGTTATTTTATTTTTCAACATAGTCTCCTTTGAGTTCTATACACTTAGTCCAACGTTTCTCCAATTTTTTTTTCCCTTCAAAGGGAGGTCATCAAAATAGGCATTTGTTTGAGAGATGATTTCGTCGTTGGAGTTAAATCTCTTTCCGCCGAGCCATTTCTTTAAGTTTGGGAATAGGAAATAGTCAATGGGGGCTAAATCTGGAGAATAGGGTGGATGAGGAAGTAATTCGTAACCTAATTCATGGATTTTTGCCATGGAAACTGCACATGTGTGAACCCTTGCATTGTCCTGGTGGAAAAGAACTTTTTTTTTTGGCCAAATGTGGTCTTTTTTCTTTCAGTTCCTCATTGAATCTATCCAATAAGTTGGTATAATATTCTCTATTGATTGTTTTCCCCTTTTGAAGATAGTCGCCATGACTTTATTGGCTGACAAACCCACCTTTACCTTCTTGGGCACCGATTCACCCCGAGAAATCCACTGTTTTGACTGCTGCTTGGTCTCCGGCGTGTTGTGGTGGATCCACATCAAAAATTCGTCCATATTGCGGTTGAATAACGCCAAACACTCCTGGGAAATTGTCACACGGTTGCGTTTGTGGTCGATTGTGAGCACCCATCTTGCGGAAAGCTTTCTCATACCCAAATGATCATTTAAAATTGCAACTACTGAACCATGTGAGATGCCTATGGCTTCCACAATCTCTCTCACTTTCATATGGTGAATTTTTTTTATTGTTTTGGATGTAGAGACCTCGACTGGGCGTCCAGAACGTTCGGCATCTTCCGTGCTTGTACGGCCACATCGAAATTCAGTAAACCACTTCTTTAACATGGAAATGGATGATGCAGTCCCCATAATATTTATCAAGCTTAGCCTTGGTTTGAGTGATGGTTTTTTTCCGTAAAAATGAGCACACGGAATTCACTTTTTTCCATTTTCTTCTCAAAACGAGTGGTAGTCTGCTGTCAACAGCTGTCAAACACAAACTAAATGACGCAGCTTGTTCAAATTTTGACAGGAGCAGAGTTGCCATTTCCATTAAAGGGCGGAAAATTCAAAAAGTCACGGACTTATTGACCCGCCCTCGTATGATCCAAAAAAAGATGCAAAAGCATTCCATTATAGCAAATGTCAATGGTGGATTGTCCTATTATGTCATACAAATTAGAACTAATATTAAAACGATTTGTAAAAAAAACTTGTCCTTACAGGATCCAATACCATTCAAGAAATGGAACGGAATATTAAATGCTACCTCTCCAGGTCCAAACTGTGTGCAACTATTAATGAAACAAACCAAGTTTTCAGTGGCAGGACAAGAAGATTGTTTATATTTGAACGTGTTTACTCCGCAAGTAATAAAACGAACCCCACTATAATAATTTCGATAATACCAGGTTGTTTTCGATTTCAGAATCCTCACACGATAGAAAAGCCATTAGCGGTAATGGTTTGGTTTTACGGAGGCTCCTTTCGTGAGGGAAGTGCGGATATTTATAGTCCCGATTATTTTATGCAAGAAAACAACGTCGTAATTGTTACTTTCAACTATAGGCTCGGATTTTTTGGTAAGTATATAAGAAATAATGAACATAATTGATCTAGTCCAGGCATTTGAATATTTATTAGAAACTTCGTTTCTGGGTTACATTTATACAACCAGTGCAAACGCTCTTCACGTATCCATAATATACGAGTTTTTATTTGATTTTGACTTCACATCATCGCCTATTTCGTTTGCATTATCTCTTATAAAGGGGCTCTTCTTTTGGGGAGTTTTCGCAAGACATTTGGACTCGTTGGACAAAAGTGCTTATAACTTTGATTCTATTCGATGTAGAGAAATGCTGTTTACTTTTTTATAATTTAGAAATATAAGGCTTGATTATTTACAATTGTTTTTTTTTGTTTAGTACAGGGACGCCTTCAAAGCGAATTTTTTTTTGTCCTATTTTTTTAATGGAAATTCGATACAGGTTGCAACGGTTCTTTGAATGTTATGAAACTTTACGGATCGATTAGAATTCACGAGGACCTTATCTGTATAGTTTTTGGTTATTCTAAGCATATGGGAAGTTTTTTTTTAACGTCCAAAATTTTAGACCTGTGTGATATTCTAGCCCCTCTGACGTTTAAACGGTATCTTTGTGGAAATAATGATTGATATAATAGATATGTGCGTCATTTATACAGAGTGAATGCTGTTCATTTGCAAATACCCTTTTTTTCACAATTTTTTTTCTACTTTTAAGCGACGTCACTTAGAGCCAAAAGGCTTATGTACGGTTTGTAGCCTGTAAAAAGGAGAATTTTTTCTCATATCAACCGTACTTCTAAATAAAGCTGTTTTTGAGTTATGAATTTTTGAACATATTTTCACTTTGGAAAGTAATTGTGCACATCCTGTGTGTTATAGAGGAACCAAAATCAATTGAGCAAATGCGCCATTCATTTTACTATAACATACTAAAATTTCATTTACAAGTACCCTAAAAGTAATTTTTTTCTAAAAAAGTACCAAGCACACTGATAATTCTCAAGGCAACCTATGGCCGCGTCTCCATGGCAACGCAAACGAGGATTTTCGCCGAAAAAAGACCCTTTTTATAATCGAAATTTAACTACTAAAACCGATTGGAATCAGGTTAGAATTGATGCTAATCTATTCCTAAGGCTTTATACTATTTTTCCATGTACAAATCATAAGGTACAAATCTTTTTTTATACCCTAAAATATCGTCTGAAAATGGTCGATTTTGACGTCTACTGGCGGTTTTGACAACATGGCGTCAAAGTGGATGAATCGGCTCGGACTTGCTTTCGAATTTCATTGATAAAATGCGTAAAATAGCTCAAAACTTTCAGGAATTGGTATTGAAATATTCAACAGACTCTAAATAATCCGAATATATAAATATCTTTTACCAAATCGTGTTCTTTTAGCCGTGATAATTCGGTAAAGTTTTGACGTTTTAGAATTTACCGTGTGTTATTATTATAATAATCATGCGCACAGTGGTCTATACAAGGCATTTTGCTAGACAAAAATTTCAATACATGGGGTCCACTTTTTGGGGTGGACTTAAGGTATAATTATAAATTTTTTGCAAATATTCTAAATATTAAGTTTTCGAGTCACGTGACCATCAAAACTTTTTCTTATGGGTCCGATTTGATTAAAATTAGGTTTTTGGTTTTTTTTAGGATAAAGTAATTGAATTTTCCAAAGTTTTGAAATATTGTGCATAAGTCCTATTATACACTGAAGCTTGGATTAGAGCGGACTTCTATTCCATGAAGCATGATACCCCAAAAATCGTAAAAACAAATAGTCGTTGGACTGGGGCTATAGTTTCCTCTGCCCAAAAGCTTTTCTACCGATCAAAGCCATTATTCAGCACTCTCTGTAAAACATATTTAAATATTTGGCGAAAGCGCCGGGACAGTCGCTGTAGGATACTCGCTGTAATCCATTAACCCCATCGTGCATGAAAATTTTCCATTTAATTCGAGGCATTCTTTTTCAACTTTTACCTCAGGATTTCACTAATACATCCAATTACAAGCAAACTGCCCTTCTTTTCCTAAGTTCATGAATTAGTCCTGGTATTCCAGAAAACCGAATTTCCTTTAAGGTTTCCTAAGCACAGAAGACGACTATGCCCCAGGCAACTATGGAATGAAAGACATGGTCCTGGCCCTAAAATGGGTGCAACGTAACATTCATAAATTCGGAGGTGACAAAAACAGGGTGACAATATTTGGTGAAAGCGCCGGGGCAGCGGCTGTAGGCTATTTGATGTTATCCAATCAAAGTAAAGGGTTGTTTTATGGGGCTGTAATGCAAAGTGGTTCGCCCCTTTGCAGTTGGGCTTTACACAGAAATGCCAGGAAGGTACGTCTCAATATTCTAATCTTACCGAGGTTTTATGACGTGTTTCTAGGTTGCTTTTGATTTGGGTGCTGCCCTAGGACTTACCACAAACAACTCAGCAACGCTGGTTAATTATTTAAGGTCTGTAGACTTGCCCAGAGCTGGACAAGCGATAATAAACGTCAATTTAGTGGTAAGTCTTATAGACATTTGCTTTTAATGATGACCTAAGTGACGTTTTAGAATTTTGTCACGTCTTTTGAAAATGGCGGACCTTTTGGGCCAGTTATCGAACCTCCAACTAAAGATGCGTTTCTAACGGTCCAGAGTTTTAAAGCATTTCAATCGGGGAGCTTTAATAGGGTGCCTGTCATGATGGGGGTGAATAGTCAGGAGAGTAAATTTTTCACTCCAAGTAAGAGTTGTATTAGTTATTATTTCTGAGTGTTTAATGAACGTGTTTTTAGTGCTAAAGATTAGTTTGCCTGTGTTCATTTACAATGACCTTAGTCCCAGTTCCCTGGCTAGAGGGTATATGAATGTTAGGAATTATAGGGATAGACGGGAAATAGGACAAAGGATAAAGCAGCGTTATTTTAAGTCAAACAGTTTTGCGCAAGCGTCAAAAGCTGAGTTGGTCGAGGTGAGTTCAGATTTTTTTTATTAGTGAGGATAGTTTTGGTTGGGGGTGTTGTCACTTTTCTTATCAAAAACCTTCATGAAATAATTGGTATATTATTAAAATATTTTTATTAAAAGAAACTCTATTTCTTATGAAATAAATTCATATAAGAACGTTGCCTGTACCTCAAAAATTTTCCCAGTTAGAGTCAATTTTGTCTACCAAGGTCAAATTTGAAGTTTTCTAAACACAATATTAAGGTTTGCATTTATCAACAAACATAATTGATAATTACTGAGTAACCACTTAAAATATTTGCATTTTTATTTCATTGGAGGATCCCTGAGGATGAGTTTGAGGGTGAAAACGTAATCGTGAGGAATAAATTTAATTCACAAACTGTCCACCAGATAGAAAAACTAATAATGAAACAAAAGATACTCCATACTCAGATAATTCTCCCTCTTGTTTCCAGATTTATGATTCATGGTTTGACATAAAATAGAACATTTCTTTAATCTTCTTCCATCCTGTACTAAACTCTAAATAGTAAAACTTTAAAATATCCATTCCTAATATTGTTGGTTCATCTGAAAATAAAAAAATATATTAAAATAAATAACAAAGCTTAAGACTAAGTATATTAATTACGCTCCTCGACCACGAACTTAATAAATACACTTGGACTGCCAATTCAAGGAAAAGTAAATGACCACTACTAGGTAGCCGCCATTTTGCGTGATTGTGTCCTTTTGATGTGGGTCACTTTGACAAATTTCAGTTGTGCCAATTGTAGGGAAACAACATTTTTTGAGAGGTTATGTTTACAAATACAAAATAGAAAGTTACATTTAATTAAGAATTTAAGATAGGCAATCCGCTATACTCACACGTCAACTTCATTATCGTTATTTAATATATATTTTTTTGTTGGCAACGTTGAAAATGTTCAGAGTGACCAACATCACCACTATAAAAATGGCGGCCATCATGCAGTGGTCATTTTTGGGTATCGTGGCCATATGCATTCAATTCATTATTAAGTTCGTGTCTTCGACACTAGTTTAAGTTATTTTAATCAACATGCTATATTTAGTTTTTCAGTGATGACTTATTTGTCAAACCGATCAGCAAGACAGCTCAGCTGTTGTCCAACTACGTTCCAGTATACTTTTACGTCTTTGACTATGAAGGGCCCATGGCTAAAACGTGGATGAATTTCATATCTGAGGACAATAAGGAAAGTAAGTATAGAAATCTGAGTGAATGCTCCTTAAAAACTTAAGTCATTATTAGTGAAAGGTACTGCGCATGCTGTTGAGTTATGGTATATGTGGAAACCACTTTGGACTAATCAGAGGTTAAATGGTCAAGAGGAGCAGCTGGTTTCTCGTAGGTTGGTTAAGCTTTGGACCAACTTTGCTACTCAAAGGTAAAGCTTTACAGGTTTATTGAGTTAGTAATTCATTAAACAATTTCATGGCTTGTAGTAATCCCACCCCCACCAAGGACTCGTTATTCAAAAACTCAGTTTGGCCAAAAGTCTCTCCCCCAGACGTAAATTATTTCTGGATCGGTAAAGGCATAGAGACAAGGAAAAACTTTAAAGCGAAAAACATGCAGTTCTGGGAAAGTCTTTATGGAAACTTCTCCAGTGGCCCCACGATATTATATTAAGAATCGTTTTTTGTTATATGGTTATTTGTATTATCTGTGATATGGTTATTTATGTTTTATGGTTATATGGTAAAATGTTCCAAATATATCAATTTATTTATATTTGATTTTTTTATTATAATTACTTACTTATTATTATATTTACTTACGTATTTTTGCATAAATGTACATCGTCAAGATCAATTACAATTATTATAAATTGTGTTCAATATGACCTCCTAAATTTCTTACGCAAGCGTTTACCCTTTTTGAGAATGAGTCATTAACCTTTTCCAACTTAATTGGCGTGACTGTTTGAAAAATCACCCGAATTTTATTTTTCATATTTTCACTTGTGGTAGGAGTTATTTGATAGACTTTTTCCTTCACATATCCCCACAAGAAAATATCCAGTTTGGTCAAATCTGGGGACCTTGCGGGCCAAGGGACCGGCCCACCTCTCCCTATCCACCGGTCATCGGAATAAGTTTGAGAGTTCTTTAAAAACACCCTGTATTAAAAAATTACAAATTATCATAGTCAGCCTAGAGGACGTACCCTAGACTAACTGTGGTACAAGTTTTATAGGCGCAGAATAAATTTTAAGTTAATTATGATTTTTTAAACGAACCCTCTAAAAAGCAAAAAATTACATAAAAAAATTAATTACGTTGCAACGCCGCACGGAAATTTAAAAAACCTTACACCAAAGTAAAGTACTCTTTTTGTTTAATGATTTAGTACCATATTAGCCCTGTATAATGCCATTAAAAAAAATCATATTTTATAGTAACTTTTTTGTGACACACCTAGTATACTTAAAACTATTTTTAGTCCGTAGGTTTTTGTCAACCCTACAACTTTGCTGTAGAACTTTTTGCTCTACCTCGTATAGCTAAGGCGCTATCTTAGCCGTACACCTTGTTGGCACATCCTGTATATGTAATATATAACTTCTGAAATAAGTGTATGACGTTTGAAATTTCTAGAATAGACGGAATGAACAAACCAAACGAACTTACATACAAATTCTTGGACTCAGTAAGGGGACTCTCCCTTTTGAAAGGATCATATTTGCATACAAAAATGCGTTGTATACTATAAATGTATTTAATAAAACCAAAAGTGTATCCTAAATATTATATGACATCTTCCCAACTCGCTTGTTAAGCCTAAAACTTACAATACATCATACATACAATACGTAGCCCATTTTTGGCCTCAAAAACGGACGTCGAAAACGACTTTTTCAGGATTTTCAAAGTGCTCTCATTCTCTTAGTTCTTCTCGGATCCTGTTATAACCCGGTGTTTTCGTAATCTAGGTGACCCAAATAAGACGCTGGTATACTTAGTTTGATTTCGACAAAAATCAATTTTTGGTGAAAAAATTCGATACGGGGGGGTATACCCGAAAAATGAAAAATTCCAAACTTTGAAGGTCGATATCTCGGCTTCTATGGGAGCTATCGGGAAAATTCCAACGGTTTTGTCTTAGTTTCGTCGTTCTAAATCCAACGAGACCACCCGCAAGGTCGTAGCTCTTCTAATAGCTGAGATATGGCATTTTTGATGCCCATTTTTGGCCTCAAAAACGGACGTCGAAAACGAATTTTTCAGGATTTTCAAAGTGCTCTCATTCCCTTAGTTCTGCTCGGATCCTGTTATAACCCGGTGTTTTTGTAATCTAGATGATCAGAATAAGACGCTGGTATACTTAGTTTGATTTCGAAAAAAATCAATTTTTGGTGAAAAAATTCGATACGGGGGGGGTATACCCGAAAAATGAAAAATTCCAAACTTTGAAGGTCGATATCTCGGCTTCTATGGGAGCTATCGGGAAAATTCCAACGGTTTTGTCTTAGTTTCGTCTTTCTAAATCCAACGAGACCATTTGCAAGATCGTAGCTCTGACAATAGCTGAGATATGGCATTTTTGAAGCCCATTTTTGGCCTCAAAAACGGACGTCGAAAACGAATTTTTCAGGATTTTCAAAGTGCTCTCATTCCCTTAGTTCTGCTCGGATCCTGTTATAACCCGGTGTTTTCGTAATCTAGGTGACCCAAATAGACGTTGGTATACTTAGTTTGATTTCGAAAAAAATCAATTTTTGGTGAAAAAATTCGATACGGGGGGGTATACCCGAAAAATGAAAAATTCCAAACTTTGAAGGTCGATATCTCGGCTTCTATGGGAGCTATCGGGAAAATTCCAACGGTTTTGTCTTAGTTTCGTCGTTCTAAATCCAACGAGACCACCCGCAAGGTCGTAGCTCTTCTAATAGCTGAGATATGGCATTTTTGAAGCCCATTTTTGGCCTCAAAAACGAACGTCGAAAACGAATTTTTCAGGATTTTCAAAGTGCTCTCATTCCCTTAGTTCTGCTCGGATCCTGTTATAACTCGGTGTTTTTGTAATCTAGATGATCAGAATAAGACGCTGGTATACTTAGTTTGATTTCGAAAAAAATCAATTTTTGGTGAAAAAATTCGATACGGGGGGGTATACCCGAAAAATGAAAAATTCCAAACTTTGAAGGTCGATATCTCGGCTTCTATGGGAGCTATCGGGAAAATTCCAACGGTTTTGTCTTAGTTTCGTCGTTCTTAATCCAACGAGACCACCCGTAAGGTCGTAGCTCTTCTAATAGCCGAGATATGGCATTTTTGATGCCCATTTTTGGCCTAAAAAACGGACGTCGAAAACGAATTTTTCAGGATTTTCAAAGTGCTCTCATTTCGTTAGTTCTGCTCGGATCCTGTTATAACTCGGTGTTTTTGTAATCTAGATGATCAGAATAAGACGCTGGTATACTTAGTTTGATTTCGAAAAAAATCAATTTTTGATGAAAAAATTCGATACGGGGGGGTATATCCGAAAAATGAAAAATTCCAAACTTTGAAGGTCGATATCTCGGCTTCTATGGGAGCTATCGGAAAAATTCCAACGGTTTTGTCTTAGTTTTGTCTTTCTAAATCCAACGAGACCATTTGCAAGATCGTAGCTCTGACAGTAGCTGAGATATGGCATTTTTGAAGCCCATTTTTGGCCTCAAAAACGGACGTCGAAAACGAATTTTTCAGGATTGTCAAAGTGCTCTCATTTCGTTAGTTCTGCTCGGATCCTGTTATAACCCGGTGTTTTCGTAATCTAGATGATCAGAATAAGACGTTGGTATATTTTTCGGGTATACCCCCCCGTATCGAATTTTTTCACCAAAAATTGATTTTTTTCGAAATCAAACTAAGTTTTGTCTTAGTTTCGTCGTTCTAAATCCAACGAGACCACCCGCAAGGTCGTAGCTCTTCTAATAGCTGAGATATGGCATTTTTGATGCCCATTTTTGGCCTCAAAAACGGATGTCGAAAACGACTTTTTCAGGATTTTCAAAGTGCTCTCATTCCCTTAGTTCTGCTCGGATCCTGTTATAACCCGGTGTTTTCGTAATCTAGGTGACCCAAATAAGACGCTGGTATACTTAGTTTGATTTCGAAAAAAACCAATTTTTGGTGAAAAAATTCGATACGGGGGGGTATATCCGAAAAATGAAAAATTCTAAACTTTGAAGGTCGATATCTCGGCTTCTATGGGAGCTATCGGGAAAATTCCAACGGTTTTGTCTTAGTTTCGTCATTCTAAATCCAACGAGACCACCCGCAAGGTCGTAGCTCTTCTAATAGCTGAGATATGGCATTTTTGATGCCCATTTTTGGCCTCAAAAACGGACGTCGAAAACGAATTTTTCAGGATTTTCAAAGTGCTCTCATTCCCTTAGTTCTGCTCGGATCCTGTTATAACCCGGTGTTTTCGTAATCTAGATGATCAGAATAAGACGCTGGTATACTTAGTTTGATTTCGAAAAAAATCAATTTTTGGTGAAAAAATTCGATACGGGGGGGTATACCCGAAAAATGAAAAATTCCAAACTTTGAAGGTCGATATCTCGGCTTCTATGGGAGCTATCGGGAAAATTCCAACGGTTTTGTCTTAGTTTCGTCGTTCTGAATCCAACGAGACCATCCGCAAGGTCGTAGGTCTTACGATAGCCGAGATATGGCATTTTTGATGCCCATTTTTGGCCTCAAAAACGGACGTCGAAAACGACTTTTTCAGGATTTTCAAAGTGCTCTCATTCCCTTAGTTCTGCTCGGATCCTGTTATAACCCGGTGTTTTCGTAATCTAGGTGACCCAAATAAGACGCTGGTATACTTAGTTTGATTTCGAAAAAAACCAATTTTTGGTGAAAAAATTCGATACGGGGGGGTATATCCGAAAAATGAAAAATTCTAAACTTTGAAGGTCGATATCTCGGCTTCTATGGGAGCTATCGGGAAAATTCCAACGGTTTTGTCTTAGTTTCGTCATTCTAAATCCAACGAGACCACCCGCAAGGTCGTAGCTCTTCTAATAGCTGAGATATGGCATTTTTGATGCCCATTTTTGGCCTCAAAAACGGACGTCGAAAACGAATTTTTCAGGATTTTCAAAGTGCTCTCATTCCCTTAGTTCTGCTCGGATCCTGTTATAACCCGGTGTTTTCGTAATCTAGATGATCAGAATAAGACGCTGGTATACTTAGTTTGATTTCGAAAAAAATCAATTTTTGGTGAAAAAATTCGATACGGGGGGGTATACCCGAAAAATGAAAAATTCCAAACTTTGAAGGTCGATATCTCGGCTTCTATGGGAGCTATCGGGAAAATTCCAACGGTTTTGTCTTAGTTTCGTCGTTCTGAATCCAACGAGACCATCCGCAAGGTCGTAGGTCTTACGATAGCCGAGATATGGCATTTTTGATGCCCATTTTTGGCCTCAAAAACGGACGTCGAAAACGACTTTTTCAGGATTTTCAAAGTGCTCTCATTCCCTTAGTTCTGCTCGGATCCTGTTATAACCCGGTGTTTTCGTAATCTAGGTGACCCAAATAAGACGCTGGTATACTTAGTTTGATTTCGAAAAAAACCAATTTTTGGTGAAAAAATTCGATACGGGGGGGTATATCCGAAAAATGAAAAATTCTAAACTTTGAAGGTCGATATCTCGGCTTCTATGGGAGCTATCGGGAAAATTCCAACGGTTTTGTCTTAGTTTCGTCATTCTAAATCCAACGAGACCACCCGCAAGGTCGTAGCTCTTCTAATAGCTGAGATATGGCATTTTTGATGCCCATTTTTGGCCTCAAAAACGGACGTCGAAAACGAATTTTTCAGGATTTTCAAAGTGCTCTCATTCCCTTAGTTCTGCTCGGATCCTGTTATAACCCGGTGTTTTCGTAATCTAGATGATCAGAATAAGACGCTGGTATACTTAGTTTGATTTCGAAAAAAATCAATTTTTGGTGAAAAAATTCGATACGGGGGGGTATACCCGAAAAATGAAAAATTCCAAACTTTGAAGGTCGATATCTCGGCTTCTATGGGAGCTATCGGGAAAATTCCAACGGTTTTGTCTTAGTTTCGTCGTTCTGAATCCAACGAGACCATCCGCAAGGTCGTAGGTCTTACGATAGCCGAGATATGGCATTTTTGATGCCCATTTTTGGCCTCAAAAACGGACGTCGAAAACGACTTTTTCAGGATTTTCAAAGTGCTCTCATTCCCTTAGTTCTGCTCGGATCCTGTTATAACCCGGTGTTTTCGTAATCTAGGTGACCCAAATAAGACGCTGGTGTACTTAGTTTGATTTCGAAAAAAATCAATTTTTGGTGAAAAAATTCGATACGGGGGGGTATACCCTCAACTACCTACAACTCTCAATTTGCACCCTTTTGAAACCTGTGCTTTAATGAAGAAAAATATATATATATCTGCACCGTTAATCTAATTCCGGTAACATTAAAGAAAATTATGTCGAAACCGTGTTCCGTGCACGGAAATCGTATAACCCATTTAAATAAACGGGTTTTCTCGCGACTACGCCGCCTGAATATTTTTGATATTATTAAAATCGATTTATTTAAAATTTAATGTACGCCGAGGTGAGCTCCGCGGAGCTTTTAAAAAAATCATGCCGGGAAATATAGCGACGAAAACGCCGTTTGAAATCTTCGAGGAATTTCCTCGCCGTGACTTGCTTGGGAAATTAATGACTTAACTCCTTTCCCTTCGTCTTCCACCGCCCCTTCACCAGTCAGTGTTGACAATTTGGGAATGCTAGTAAGTGTTTCGGGCATTTGTGATCATTTATTCCAGAAGTGTTTCAAGCATTTCAAATTTCTTTCAAGGTGTGTTTTGAAGAAATTAATCTTAAGTTGAAGTAATGAAAAATAAATATAACTGAATATATAATGAAATAATTATAACTAATCTTAAAAGTGAGATAAGGATATATAAATGAGAAATCAACTTTTCACCCTATTCATTCAAGACTAACTAAAGAAAACATTTTTTTTTCTAGGCCAACGTTTCGAATTATATTTAGTTGGATATAGGATAAAAGAGGACGGTGATTTTTTGCAGAAAATTAAACAAAAATAAAAGACTAAACAATACGTTAATACCACGAGCTTTATAAATATACCTGATGGACCACTGCCTGGTGGCCGCCATTTTTATAGTGATTGCGTCCTTTTGATGTTGGTCACTCTGAACATTTACAGTGTTGTCAACAAAAAATATATTAAATAACGGTAATGAAGTTGACGTTTGACGTGTGAGTATAGCGGATTGCCTACTAGTTTTTGGCGATTTGTAAACGACGCTTGGGTATATCGTCTGCAACTTCCTCCTTATTTAATACGTGGATAATGGATCACCATCCTTATTGAAACGTAATTGGTTCACTGTTTCACAAAACCGAATTATTGTGAATTGTCCCTCATAAAATCATCTATATTTTCATTATTATAAATGGTTGTACCTTATTAATGTAAAAACACTGTACATAGAAGGAAAGTAAAAGTCATAGCAGTAAAAATAGAAAGAAAATAAAAGTGTTTTTAACTAAATTTGTTAAGTAAATACAAGCAAAAATTTAAATGAAGATCATCATTTTCATGGTATTAGGATTTATAAGATTCAGGTCGAAGTTAAGATTCAAGATTATCAGAATAATAAAACAAATATTTTAAAGTGCATGCATCTAACCCACTTTACTTTCTTTCACAAATTTAAACCAAATTTTTAAAGAAGTACAAGAAGTCACAGATCTAATGCAACTATCTTAAATTTTTAACTAAATTTAACTTTCTATATTGTATTTGTAAACATAACCTCTCAAAAACTTTAATTGTTTTATTTCCCTACGATTGGCACACCTGAAATATGTCAGAGTGACCAACATCGAAAGGACACAATCACGCAAAATGGCGGCCCCCTAGTAATGGTCATTTATTTTTCATTGGCAGTCCAGGTATATTTATTAAGTTCGTGGTTAATATGGATAGTGAAACTTAAATATGAAAAAAATATAGTATGGATATAACATTTAAAATATAAATTACGATCAGTTGAATTATAAAAAAAATTAATAATTAAATTTTCATTAGTAAAAATCGTTTGTAGCAAGATAATCCATGATAAACCAATAAAAAAAAATGTTATATAGGTCATAGAGCTATAGATCACCAAATATACAACAAAAAAACAAGGAAAAGAGACTCTCCGAAATTATAATTTTGCTTTATTAGAGAAAAAGACCTCACAGGTTCAAACATGGATATCAGCACAACATAGGGACTTTTGAGCCGATAATTAGGGGAAAAAATAGTTTCTTTAGTCTTTGACTAATAAACCCACAACCACGTCTTTTATTTAAAATAACTGTGATTTAATTTTCTAATTAATTTTCTAATTCACTCTTGGCACTATAATCAAATTATTCTTATACGAAAGTGAGTTAAAATAAATAGAAGATGTGAAATTTAGTTTTGGTTGAAAATTAAAAAAAAAAAAAAAGAAGTGAAATCGTGACTCGCAGGCGAATTTATATTTTCGCCAGGATCCAGAGGACAAGCTGGAATAAATTTTAATGCGAAATTCAATATTTGCGTCCGCCGCCGCCACTTTGGAATTCCTTTTAGGGCGCATTTTAACTAACTGTCATGCGACGTACGAATTTCAGAGGGTTCAAATAACGCTCTACAATGGATTTTTTCATTAGTGGAGAGGTTCGTTTTTTGAGACCACGCCCTTTAAATTTCCAATATGTTTTTCAATAAATTTCAATTTTATTCCAGGCATTTGAGGCCACTTCTTAAAAGGTTTTAAAAAGAGGCTTTATTTTTCCCAGGCATTAAACGTTAAAATTTTCACGTTGTTCCAGACATTAAAGCAAAGAATTTGCGTGGCCTGCAGCTCTGAGGAGGATCATTCTGCCGTGCTAAGACAAGAGGTCGTAAGTGACAAAATTTCGGATTTTAAGATTTTTGCATATTTGGGACCGGTATGATTATTCTGATCAGTATACTAAGTCATAAAGTCGTATGTTAAGTAGAAATGCCCGAAACAGTATAACAATTTTGTCATATCTGCCAAATATTGAGAAAATACTAAATCAAAATGTCGTATTTAATGTATACAAAAACAAAATGTACTATGTGTCACTTAAGACATATTAATTTAGCTTATTAAGAAATAATTTGAAAAATTTAAAAACTGGACTTTGTACTCATTTCTTATCTATTTTATAAATTATGAGCAAACATCTGTAAAGCAAATTAAATTAAAATATTTGCAATCAGGGCACACCTTCATGAGTGCTGATGCCTTCCACCATCAGGTGGAGAAATCATTAAAACAAAAAGGAAAGGTTTTAGACTTTGAAGACTATAAGAATTGTGTACAATTGTCGAATAGTGGCCGAAATAGTTGTCTAGAAATGAACCTCTGAACGTAAGAGACTTTTCTTCCCGATTCAAACTAAATAAAACTGAACCAAAACCCTACCTTTCTAATATTTGTGAAGTAACTTTTGTCAGAGGGTATAGGACATTATTGTATAAAACAAACTTCGAGAGTGCTTTAATTGAACTGGACTTTCTTACTGCCAAAGCACTAAAAGAAGGTGTTCCTGAGCCAGAAAGAAAAACTATTCCTAGAGGTATCATTAGCTAGAAAAAGTTAAAGAAAAGCTAGAAAACAAAATCTTATTCAGAAACTAACAGCAATGGGTATTTCAAAGGGCCGACTTCTGTTTTGGAAGTTTGCCTAAAAATCAGGAAGAAACCAATCTGGATGACTAAACTGTTTATTATTATAACGGTAATTTTAATGTTAAGGATTTTTATATTCATTTTTGGTTTCGTTCTAAATCCAACGAGACCATCCGCAAGATCGTAGCTTTTACAATAGCCGAGATATGGCATTTTTGATGCCCATTTTTGGCCTCAAAAACGAACGTCGAAAACGAATTTTTCAGGATTTTCAAAGTGCTCTCATTCCCTTAGTTCTGCTCGGATCTTGGTATAACCCGGTGTTTTCGTAATCTAGGTGACCCAAATAAGACGCTAGTATACTTAGTTTGATTTCGAAAAAAATCGATTTTTGGTGAAAAAATTCGATACGGGGGGGTATACCCGAAAAATGAAAAAACCCAAACTTTGAAGGTCGATATCTCGGCTTCTATGGGAGCTATCGGGAAAATTCCAACGGTTTTGTCTTAGTTTCGTCATTCTGAATCCAACGAGACCATCCGCAAGGTCGTAGCTTTTACAATAGTCGAGATATGGCATTTTTGATGCCCATTTTTGGCCTCAAAAACGGACGTCAAAAACGACTTTTTCAGGATTTTCAAAGTGCTGTCATTCCCTTAGTTCTGCTCGGATCCTGTTATAACCCGGTGTTTTCGTAATCTAGGTGACCCAAATAAGACGCTGGTATACTTAGTTTAATTTCGAAAAAAATCAATTTTTGGTGAAAAAATTCGATACGGGGGGGTATACCCGAAATATGAAAAATTCCAAACTTTGAAGGTCGATATCTCGGCTTCTATGGGAGCTATCGGAAAAATTCCAACGATTTTCTCTTAGTTTCGTCATTCTGAATCCAACGAGACCATCTGCAAGGTCGTAGCTCTTCTAATAGCTGAGATATGGCATTTTTGATGCCCATTTTTGGCCTCAAAAACGGACGTCGAAAACGACTTTTTCAGGATTTTCAAAGTGCTCTCATTCCCTTAGTTCTGCTCGGATCCTGTTATAACCCGGTGTTTTCGTAATCTAGGTGACCCAAATAAGACGCTGGTATACTTAGTTTAATTTCGAAAAAAATCAATTTTTGGTGAAAAAATTCGATACGGGGGGGTATACCCGAAATATGAAAAATTCCAAACTTTGAAGGTCGATATCTCGGCTTCTATGGCAGCTATCGGAAAAATTCCAACGATTTTCTCTTAGTTTCGTCGTTCTGAATCCAACGAGACCATCTGCAAGGTCGTAGCTCTTCTAATAGCTGAGATATGGCATTTTTGATGCCCATTTTTGGCCTCAAAAACGGACGTCGAAAATGAATTTTTCAGGATTTTCAAAGTGCTCTCATTCCCTTAGTTCTGCTCGGATCCTGTTATAACCCGGTGTTTTCGTAATCTAGGTGACCCAAATAAGACGCTGGTATACTTAGTTTAATTTCGAAAAAAATCAATTTTTGGTGAAAAAATTCGATACGGGGGGGTATACCCGAAATATGAAAAATTCCAAACTTTGAAGGTCGATATCTCGGCTTCTATGGCAGCTATCGGAAAAATTCCAACGATTTTCTCTTAGTTTCGTCGTTCTGAATCCAACGAGACCATCTGCAAGGTCGTAGCTCTTCTAATAGCTGAGATATGGCATTTTTGATGCCCATTTTTGGCCTCAAAAACGGACGTCGAAAATGAATTTTTCAGGATTTTCAAAGTGCTCTCATTCCCTTAGTTCTGCTCGGATCCTGTTATAACCCGGTGTTTTCGTAATCTAGGTGACCCAAATAAGACGCTGGTGTACTTAGTTTAATTTCGAAAAAAATCAATTTTTGGTGAAAAAATTCGATACGGGGGGGTATACCCGAAATATGAAAAATTCCAAACTTTGAAGGTCAACATCTCGGCTTCTATGGGAGCTATCGGAAAAATTCCAACGATTTTCTCTTAGTTTCGTCGTTCTGAATCCAACGAGACCATCTGCAAGGTCGTAGCTCTTCTAATAGCTGAGATATGGCATTTTTGATGCCCATTTTTGGCCTCAAAAACGGACGTCGAAAACGACTTTTTCAGGATTTTCAAAGTGCTCTCATTCCCTTAGTTCTGCTCGGATCCTGTTATAACCCGGTGTTTTCGTAATCTAGAGGATCCAAATAAGACAAGAAAAATGAAAAATTCCAAACTTTGAAGGTCGATACCTCGGCTTCTATGGGAGCTATTTTACTTTACCATTATAACAATAGCTGTAATTGCACATTGTTATTAATATTTGATCATTAATATTTTATAATAGTTTTTATTAGGTTTTACATTATCATTATTAAGACAGTATGTCGTAACTTTACATAATATTTCCCTATAATTATATATCACTAAAATAATATGTCGTATTGCAACAATCCAAAGTCAAAAAGTCGCAACTGACAAAAAGAAAGGTCAATTTCAATTTAAAAAATGTGAATATTTACTTAATCAAAATGTCGTAACTTTCAAATTTTCAAATATCTCCACCAAGTTACCATATAAGGTATCAATCGATTTATTTTAAAGTGTAAAGGTAATGAAGGTTACGAGGTGCAGAAAAAGCAAACTTTTTTATCAGAAAAACGTATTTTAAATAGGTTTCTCGCAATTTTTTTTGCAAAATAGTGGGATTTTTTAAAATCTGTTAACTTAAACTTCACTTGTTCCAAGTTTCAATCCTATCGATTAAATAGAACAGGTTCTGACATGGGGTTGAAAATATTACACGTAAAACCCTATGACCCGAGATAAAAAAAATGCACTGTATATGTGTTCTATTATACTGAGTAGTTTAGTTTATTTCTAAAGCAAAAACAAACTACAATAAACGCAACAGAAAAGTTTCGGTGATAAATGAGCGTGAAACGTGAAACTTTAAACAACATTACGGTGTTAAAGTTGCCGAAAACCACAAAACAAAAGTATTAAGACATAAATAACAAAAGTTTTCAATGAAATTACTTTGTGCTGCCGGCTTCGACGTACTACATAAAAGTTAGGAATTGTTAGCGAGTAAACGAGAATATTTCCGTCGCTAATCCGTTTGTTTCACCTGATAAATAAAGTGAAACAGATCAACCCCCTCCCCGGATAGGAAAAAACACTTGCATGTGCAATACCAAGGCGAACGAAATATATTTCCAAAGGAAATCTAAATGCAAATTAAGGGTACATCAGCAATTTGTCTGCAGCTTTTGCCAGTTCAGCTTAAAATAGAGAAAAAAAAAGGAGACAATGTATAAATTTAGCTTAGCCTAGATTTCGGGTTCATTGGGATTTTAAATTCAGCAATGAAGTTTAACTGCGTAAAATTTTATTCTGACGGCATTTTATGCAAAACACAAAGCGGGATATGTGGCGGAAATTGATATTCGAAGTAATGCTGCCGCAATTTTGATTTTGATTAAAATCTCAGTCAAACAACGGAAATTTGGTTCGAATATTGGGCGAAATTCTATTTGCGTCGCAGCCCTTTTAAGTAATTAAGACATTTATGAAAATATTGACTAACAATTACATGCCCTTCGCGATAAAGTTTAATCATTAGCGAAGTAGCAATTCAGGCAATTAATATTAGATCCTAAATTACTGCGCCCCTAATTATTTTCCGATAAATTTAACCATGTTTTAATTAACGCTAAATCTGTTCCGCTTTAATAGTTTCATAAATTTTAACTGGGATATAATTGCGAACATATTTTATTTAGTAATTAATTTTATCGAATTTAAAATCTCCGTTTAGATTGAGATTGATCAATTTTTATACTTGTAAACACTTTCTCAGTTCGGCTTATCAGGGTCGCTTAATCAACTAATGTGGAACTTTGAAATATTTTTTTTTAATTTCAGTTTTTGAGCAGCCTCAATAACGAATAATGAATTATGTTACGTTATTACAGAAGACTGATGTTGGGTCTTCATCAGATGATGATGATGAATTAAAATTCTGAAATTCATCCACTTCCTATACCAATAGCTCAATCTAATGATTACGATTGTTCCGATGACAATAAATCATTATCCATTATTGCTGCGAATTTAATAAAGAAAATCAATAAAAAGAAAAAAGGACATTCAGATGGATTACTTATCGCTCTTCAATTTTTTCAGAAAGTCTGGGAAAAGCCTATTATTCAGCACATTGTTGAGCAAACAAATGTATACTCAACATTCTCAACAGATACATCAATAAACAGGTCTCCAAATGAAATAAAAGCCTTTATAGGTATGGAACTTCTTATGGGAGTTGTAGCGATACTTTGAAGATTACTAGTCTCTGAGTCTTTGATATAGTCTTATTTCTATATATGTATCGATGTATGTATGATGATATACAGTGCTTTTCTTTGAAGTCCCCCCCCCATTTATTTTTTGAACGAATCAAAAAAAATTTTTGAAACTTGGCATAAGTAAATTGGTCTATAGATACTATTTTTCACTGTAAACTAGGTAGTTGTAAATTCCAAGATGGCGGCTGGGCGACATCTTGAGAAAAAATTTTAAATAGAAAGGAGGGTCGTGTGGTACCTCATTTTAAAGGTTTCAATGAGTACTTACTATAACTCTGAAATATTAGACCCATATCTTAACTCGTTTCAAAATGGCGGCCTAATAAAAAAGTATTTTTTTTTATTTTAACGTTTTACATTTTTATGATTTTTGAATAGGTAAAAATCAGTGTACGAAAATAAATGCGTCACTATTTTATTTTGACATAAAAACGACAGTTCTAGATGTCAAAATAACACATAAGCGCCATCTTGAATAAATGCATTAAATAGAAATCTTGTGTTACCACATTTAAAAGGTTTTATTGAGTACTTTTAATATTTATTACATGGACAATTTTTAAATCCAAAATTCAAAAATTATAAATTATTTGTATATTATTATTAAAAACGTTAATAAAATCGCAACAGTGTATTTTTTTGGCTGTTACTTTTAGACAGGTCAAAACGGAGTCCACCGAGTCCATGTAATAAATATTAAAAGTACTCAATAAAACCTTTTAAATTTTCTGTTCTTTAAGAATACAGAATGAAAAATAGGTATTTCCATTTTAAAAATAGAAGTTGATTGTCGTAACTTATTTTTGGGCCACCCTGTATACATAAAATTATAGTAAGAAAACCCGCAGTTAAAAATAAAAATCGACATGTCCGAGCGTTTTTTTTTTGAACATACCCCTGAATTTTAAATGAATTTATTCCGGACTTTTGGCTCTCAAATTAGTCAAAAATTAATATAAGTATCATAATATATCTTAATGATTACCATATTACATTTAAAAAAAAATTTATTAATTAACAAACACTATATAATTACTACAAACAAAAACGGGACACAAACCAGAGAAAACAAGAATTTTTTTTTTAGAAGTGAGAAGTGGATTGTTACACTGAATTTACAATTAAATGATTTTTACAAGCCCTTTTAAAAAACTTTATACTTTCGATTGTTTTGACTTCTATTAGCAACATATTAAAAAAAAATAAAAATCAACAATTGTATCCTAAATAAACCCCAAATAGCAAATTACATTCAAATCGGGCAAATGACAAAAATAATAATAATACACATTAAATCTCGATTAGATTTTTTTTTCTCATTAGGACCATTGTAATTCGCGGGTGCATGTGAAAAAGGTGTTATGTCATTTTTTTGTCAAAACTGGTTTATATCAGAAGCCGAATTTAAAAACCTTCCTTTACGTATGGGAATAACGAACTAAGTCATTATACACGCGTAAGTCCATTATTTTCAATGTGTCTAACGAGATAAGTTACACTTTTATCGTGTAAAATGCTCTATGTTAGACATACTACAAATGCATTTTAGTTTTTTTGCAATCACACGTGAAAAGGGATTTAAGTCAAACATATCTGCTGCCATACATGAGCGACACTTTTGCGGATTTTTATAAAAATTTGACCATCATCAAAGACAAAAATGCTGATACATATCCTGATGCAAGTTCAGATGAATCAAGTGATGAGTAATATTTTATTCCTCTTAAAATAATTTGAATATGTTCTTTGTTTTAAAATTAAATGCTTTTAAGTTGAAGAAATAGTCCATTGCTTGAATTGGAGTTTAAAGTTAAGGTAAGTAAAACTCTTTAAGTCGTCTTCCAATATTTAAAAAATTTAGAAAAATTTATATATATTCTCTACATGTTTCGAGAGTGTAAACTCTCATCTTCAGGAGAATAACTACAAAAGTAATGGTCTTAAACTAAGTACAAACGCAAAATGATGGAAACTTACCCTTGCACTGACATTTCGCAACCATATAGATTACCTTTTTCACAAAAAGATGAAATACATAAAAAAATAACTAAAATGTGCCAAGATGGTATAGTTGAAAGGGCACAAAGTGAATGGAATTCTCCAGTTTTATTGGTGCCAAAAATAGAAACTGAAGATGAGAGTTTACACTCTCGAAACATGTAAAGAATATATATAAATTTTTCTAAATTTTTTAAATATTGGAGAACGACTTAAATAGTTTTATTTACCTTAAATGCTTTTGTTGGTACATTCGTACATTGTTACATGTTATATTCGATACTTTGTTTTTTTTTTATTGTGTAAAAAGAGTTATGTCAAAATTTTAAGAAATCTAAATGTTGTAAGTCAAAAAAAATGTAAATACTATTTTATACCAAACACTAGAAAAGTTTATTTACTTTACAATAAAAATGCTCCTTTTATTCTGCTTGATTCTAAGCAAAAAAAAACATATGTTTAAAATTTTAGTCACAGCCCCAAAATAACACTTCAAGTGCGAATTACTCAAATTCGCTATTTTTGACATACAACTTTTTTCCAATGCACCCGCGAATTTTTGTCTAGCAAAATGCATTGTATAGACCACTGTGCGCATGAATATTATAATAATAATACAGGGTAAATTCTAAAACGTCAAAACTTTGCCGAATTATCACGGCTAAAAGAACACGATTTGGTAAAAGATATGCACACATTCGGATTGTTCAGAGTCTCTTGAATAATTACATACTAATTGCAGGAAATTCTGGGCTATTTTGAGCATTTTATTAATGAAATGTGGAAGCAAGTCCGAGCCGATTCATCCACTTTGACGCCATTAAAATCGCGCGTAGACGTCAGAATCGACCATTTTCAGACGATGTTTTAGGGTAGAAAAAAAGGTTTTTACCTAATGATTTGTACATGGAAAAATAGTATAAAGCTTTAGGAACAGATTAACATCAATTTTGGACCTGGACTGGTTTTAGTAGTTAAATTTCGATTATAAAAAGGGTCTTTTTTCGCCATTTTCGTTGCCATGGATGGCTTTCAGTGTGCATTTTTCGTGCTTGGCACTTTTTTTGAAAAAAAAAAATACTTTTAGGGTACTTAAAAATAGCGAAAAAATAAAATTTTAGTATGTTATAGTAAAATGAATGGCGCATCTGCTCGATTGGTTTTGGTTTATCTATCACATACAGGGTGCGCACAATCAATTTCCAAAGTCAAAAAATTCATAACTCAAAAACGGTTTTACTTAGAAGTACGGTTTATATTGCAAAACATTCTCCTTGTCACTCGCTTCAAACCGCTTTTAAGTCATTTGTCTCTAGGTGGTGCCACTAAAAAGTTATTAAAGCTGGAAAAAAAAAGTGTGAAAAAGGGTATTTTCGACTGAGCACTGCTCACTGTTTAAATAATAGCGTTAAACTTGATACGCCGTTTTATTTGGAAAGAATGAAGGTTTAATTAATCCAAATGAAGTTTTTCTAAATTTGCACCATAAAAATTTCACACAGAAAAAAACTATAGAAAGTCAACTTTTTAAATTTTTCTCCCAAAAAAAAAATATATTTTTTTTCAAACAGTCCTTAATAAAAATTGTAATTCTCGATGAGGCGAACATCTTCTGTGAGTCATTATTTCCGGAGAGTTACCATTAAACCGTCAGAGGGGCTAGAATATCACACATGTCTGAAACTTTGGACAATAAAAAAAAATACTTCGCGTATGCTGAAAATAACCAAAAACTATATAGCTCATCTTCAGGTAAGGTCTAATCGATCTCTTAAATTTCATAAAATTCAAACAACCGCTGCGACCTGTATCGAATCACGTGGAAAAAAATCGAACAATTTTTTTTTTTTGAGTTCCATGAAAAAATGTAGTAAGTGAAAAAAGTTCAATGAAAAATTGTAGATCATCAAGTTTTAGTGTCATATATCTAAATTATAAAAAGATAAAAATCATTTCTCTACCCTAATTAGAAAAAAAGTTATAAGCACTTTTGTCCGTCGGGTCCCGATTTTTGGCGAGTCGTCTCGAAAAGCAGAGACCCTCCATAAGAGCTTCGTTCTTATAATAATGCTTGAAAGAATTCTGAGTAAGTTTATAATGTCATTCTGGTGAAATCCGAGCAAAAGAATTAATTTCGTCAATCATTCATCAAAAAAGATCAAAGTGCCAATAACTGTAAAACCAACTGACGATATCAGATATGACCAAATTATTGGACAGTTTCCCACATTTACATAGAAAAGAAGATGTAGGCTCCTTAGTGTACCAATTGACAAACTCCTTTTTTTGTCAAAAGTGTAGTCTCATGTTAAAGATATCTGAGCGCTCAGTGTGTAATGTATACCCTATAGGATACATAATTTTACTCTGTACCTATGCCTAGAAAATTAAAAAAATGTGCCAAAACATTTTCTTTTATTAAAAATAAAAACTTGCCCAATTAAGGGTTAAATCAAAGGGGGTATAACTCATCAGCGTCGCGTGACCCCAAGTAAATTAGCAATTGAAATCGTTCGGTAGCTGTGTAGCTATGGCTACCGAACAGCGACGGCTGTCGCGGCCATTAGTCTTCAGGTGCGTCAGCTAAATTGGATTTGGTTAAATGAACTTTGCATTCTTACTGATTAATACACACTCAGTGAGAATTTCAATTGCATTTGCTATTAAATATTTCAAAACCACAACTGAAGATAACTCATAAAGCAGGTCAAACGAGTGAAAAGTTTAAGGATGGGCTTGTTTTGCCTAAAGCGAAACTTCGCACTAAGTAGTCTGAAGTTACAGATACATCCGGTGCGCTTTCGTAAATTTCCCAGTCAACGTCTCAACTTTCTGTTTATGTAAGTCAGACCCATTATTCGGGAGTTACTTTTGTGCTTACGCACTGGACGGGAACCGTTCTTGTTCCACGGGAATGTTAATAAATTTCCAGACCGCTCCCAAAGCGGTGTATTTTTCAATGAATATTTGTGAAAAATACCGCCCCACAAAAGATCGACTCGACTTCAAATTTGTCAGGGTTCAATTTAAATGGGATCTAATTTTTCAAAGTCGCCCGCAGAAAAGAGAGAAATGGCGTGCAAATACATTCTCCGGGTCTTATTTTGTTCAAGCAACAGCGAGCGTGGAAGAAAAGTTGATTGAAAACTGCTCGATTTAATTCATCCGGTAACGTATGGGAAACTGGAAAAGGTTTAGGCGAAAAATGAGGACTTTTATGCCGCAAGATTTAACTTTAGTTTAATTAATAATTGTTCGAATTTAATCCATCTCAATGAAGAGGGTGATATTTCATATTTTCAGTCATATCAACCCTTTTGGGCCTCAAGGTTGTTTGACAATCAATATGAAATGATGTTTCTCTTGTATGGAAATCATAAATACGTAGTAATTTGGAATTTCAGTTAAAAATTCATTTTCCTGAACGTAATTCCTTATTTCTTTCAGGCAGTTGAAGCCATTCCTAGTTTTCCTATGAACTTGAAAATTCATAATTTCTTATTTCTTTCAGACAGTTGAAAATTCATGTTTGGAAATAATTCCTTTATTTTTCCAGGTAGTTAAAGCCATTCTTAGGTTTTCCAGAAAGGTAAATAATAATTTTTTTAAATCCTGGACATAACTTGGTATCTGTTTGAATATTTGAAAGCTAATTTTTTAACTGCCTGGACGTAATTCCTTATTTCTTGCAGGTAATTAAAACTATCATCAGTTTTGCAGAAGGTTATGAATTAATTTATCAACTGCCTGGACGTAATTTCCTATACAAATTTTTATCTTTTGTGTGCGCGTAAAATTCCAATACTTGATTCGAGGCTAACCGTAGCCGATCGATAGTTCTAGCCTGGACACCTTATCCCCGCTTCCATCGATACCTCACAACAGAAACCGAAATCATGCGAGGCGACGACCGCATCGCGATGGCAAAAATTCAGCGCTGGGGCACGTATTTTGCGTTGATTCGAAATAATGGCCCGTATGAATAAAAGTGAAGCTTTTGCTTATAAGCAAAAGGTAGAAGCAAAAGGTAATGCTCTGAGCAAAAGGTAGAAGCATAAGGATTTACTTCTTTACATATGAATAACGATAACCTTTTACTCACGAGCAAATGCTTCATAATAATGAGCAAAAGGTGGCGAAAACCTCAGGTCGAGACTTGTTTAATTTCATGTGATTACGTTTGGCTTAGACTAATAAGCTGGTTCCTTTGTGTCTGTGGTTTCATCTATATTTCTTGTTACTCAAGTAGTAAAAAAAAGCAAAATGACTTCTAGAGAAGAGGAAGTTGAACCACAGAGTAATATTAGTGAATTGAATTTTATTGCAAAGGAGATTTTGATGAAATCACAAATTCCAAGCGCAAAGAAAAAGAAAGACCTAGCTGTCGAAAGAATTACAGCTAAATATGAAGCTTTTTTTGGAAAGAAAATCGAAATCACCAAGTTAATGAAGAAAGTTAATAACATGAAAACAAGACTAAAGAAAAAAACAGATATTAATAAGACCGGAAATCGAAAAATAAAGTTATTGGACTGGGAAAAATTGTTGTTCAAAGCAATGGAAGGTGATACAAATCCGACAGTTAGTAGAATTGCAGGTAAGAGTTTTAATTTTGTTGATTTTTTTTTCTTAAATGTGAAAAACTACTGTGTTTGCGTAATCGATTTTTGAGCTAAAGTCAGTTTATTGATCTTCTTTATGAAAACGAAGGACGGATTATTAAAACTGAGTGTCATGCCATGTCAAAAGTCAATTGTAATTTGATTTCTAGCCACTAGTTTTCAAGGCAACAATACTTCTCAATTTAATCTTCTGTGCTTGACTTTTTTTCTTTTGTGCCATTTCGACGTCTTTACAGGGGTTTTCACCTAAAACTCCGACCTCCGATTTTCCATAAATGAACAGAGATAATTTAGTTAGGTAAAAAGTAGTTGATAACATGATAACGGTCAAATACAATTTTTGCAAGGACAATTTATAAATCGATATCAGGGACCTCGTAATTACGAAATTTTATAAGTATTATGTACATCCAATTTATAGACGTTTTTGTCATTTACCCTAACTCGGTCGGGTCACTCGTGTATTTGTAATTCTAACCTAATTTTTCAACAATAAAACTTTTATCACCCTGCAAATAAAAATATTTTTATAGGGGCCAAAATCTTGTGGCGTGTTACAAGAAAAAAGTAAAACTGCTAAAAATGAGAGTTCGTCATCATCAGTAACAGAAAGTAACAATCCTGGCAAGCAAAACTATGCATATTCCAGCGTTTCTGCCACACAATCCTCAAAAAGAAATGCATTAGCGACATACGAAACAAGAAGTTTGACCACTTCAGAGCTGCAACGCTTGGTATTATTAGAACAACTGAAAACCACCAGGGTGCAGAGGGAATACTACAATGTGAAACTTCAAGAAATAATGGAAAAAAATGGAAATACTGAAAAAATTACAGCTGTAGGTTCCTTGACATATCTGGACTTGTAAATACTTTTTTTTTGGGCATAGTTGAAGTATTTTTTCATTTTGTTTTGTACTATATTCGTTTTTGTTATTACTACATTAGAATTAATTAAAATATTAAAAACCATAATATAATGGTATTTTTTTGTCCAGTATTTTGTAAACAATAAATTTAAAATAAAAAACATATCTGAGTTTCTTTTCAAACAAATAATTTATTACATACATATTCCTTACTAACTGATGTGACAGAATGAAAAGAAAATAGTAATTTCATCGAACCCTTTATCATATTTACTAACAATAAAAAAAAATAAGCGCTTCTTTTCAAACGGAATCATTTAGGTAATTTGTAACATGTTTTTTACTAAACTGTGTGACACAAAGATGAGTGTTTCTTTCTAAACGGAAATAATATAAGCTATTACATACTTAATACTAACCTAGGTGATACATGGATCAATTTATTAGATATTCATATCGTAGATTATATCAGCTAAATTTTGTCTCACTTCCTGTCCTCGAATACGAACATGGTCGTCTTCTAAGTCAACAAAATCGTTTTCATTATTATCAATAAAGAGTTCATCTTCTTGAAAATCTTCATCTCCCAATGTTTTTGCGATGTTGTGTAAAATAAAACATGATATAATAATATTTGGAATATTTTCACTTTTAACACGACAAACATACTTCAAGATTGGAAATCGACGTTTAATTTGCCCAAAGCAGCGCTCGATAATTACTCTTTCTTGTTTCAAAAGATTATTGTAACTCCTTTTAGTTGGATTATCGGGATTGCGAAATGGAATCATGAGGCATGGCTCGATTCCATAACCTTCGTCTCCAAGAAGTACGCTGTTCCTTGTTCTTGCCATAATTTGCCGAACTTCCGAATTTTTCCAAATTCTGCTGTCGTGGACCGATCCTGGCCAACTTTTAGTGAACATACATTTGGCGTCACAAGTTGCTTGCACGTTAAGCGTTGCTTTTCCTTTCCGGTTGATATACTCATCACCATGAAAACTGGGTTTTTTTATACCGATATGCGTACAGTCTGTGGCACCAATTGCAGTTGGGAAACGATATTTATTTTGCCATAAGTCCTTTGCTTCCATTATAGCATTATGAGAAGTAGGAAATTTTATCCACTGATTAGCTTGCACAATTCTATTAACGACGGTATTCACTGTTCGTGATACTGTTGACTGCTCTTTACCAAGCTCCTCACCTATACCTTTTTGGAATCCAGGATCAGCCAGATACCTTAAACATATTTTCATCTTCTGTAAAGAAGAAAGAGCACCACCTCGCGTTTCTGTAGAAGGGCCCAGAAAATTATTAGCTAACCATTCCACATTACGATTTTCAAATCGAAATAGACTTTTGAAATCGCTATTTTGTGGAGACGACCGAGGTTTATAATATTTCACCTTTCGCAAATTCACTACTTCGGCCATTGTGAATATTTTAGGCACTACGAACAATTTATTTAACCGATCCGTTATCTATTCTCAGCAGGTGAGTCTAAGTCTGACTAGATGCAACTATTTTGAAGGATATGCTCACGACTGGAAGTAAAAACTCACTTTTATTCATACCATTTACTTTCGATGTAAGCAAATGATCCTTTTGATAAGCATTTGCTCCGTACTTGTTAGAAAAAGGTTTTACTTTGATTATTATTCATATGGAGGGAAGGATTTGCTCTATATTTTGCAAGTATAAGGTTATGCTTCTTTTTATTCATTCGGGCCAATATTTTACTGCAGTTATTATTGTGGTTTATAGTAAAATTACGCATTTAAAATTTTAAACTACTAAACTATTTTGATACTCGCTTTGAGTTTAAAAAAAAATAAAAATTCGGTATTTAAATTAGGTGGGTAAATTAACAATTTTAATTTTAACTTACATTTTACAATCTTAATTTTATTTAGAATAATGCCTACCTCTTGCTGCATTCCTGTTTAAGCTCAGAAAAAGTTTAAATGGATTTTTAATTTTTTTTTTTGGTTTTTTTTGATTATTTTTGGAATCATTCAAATTTTCGATTTTTTAAATAAGCAACAAAAATTTGGCGTAGGTACCTACCTAATTTTGTTTTCGGCATTAACATTTTTATGAAAAAGTAATACAGCAATGCAAAAACTTTCCCATAGCAACCAAGATAACCCACAAAAGTGTCAAGAATAAGTTTTTGAAAATTTGTTTTTTTTTTCAATAATCTTCAAAACCACATAAAACATAATATATATATTTTTTTATATGGCATATTCTTTTACAAGTAAATAATGTGCAACTTTGGGGTAAATTATCCATTTTCGTATTTTGAGGGTAGACGAATTTGAAACACCGTTTATGTATATTTTTCCAATAAAATAAATAATAAAAAATATTTAAAACATTTATCATATACCTAAAAATACGTAATAATAAAAATAATATATTATCTTGTAAAATGTAAAATATTAGGTCCCGCGGTATCTCCACTTAGTCGTTCCACTGTACGGCGTGCGCCACCAAATCTCGGCTTCAATTTTGACGCCACGAAACCAGTGTCACGGCTAGAACTCTCGATCGGCTACGGTCTAACCTACCCATCTCCAAAGCGCTTGCTAAACATCACCACATAACACATTCTATTAGGTCTAATACATTAAAACTCAATCCGTAAGATTCAACTCGCCAAACGTGTATACTTTGAAATAAACGACGGTTGTGGTAATTTTTCCGAACCTGTTTTCAAAGATATTTGAGGCCATTGCAAACACCCGGAAGTATAAAATACAGTGGTTTTCGCTAGTAAAACTTTATTCGCTCCGGATAATTTATGTCCGTTTGTCGTAAATCCCGCCATTTAAAAGGGCGGTTTCGAAATAAAGATGCCTCGAAATATTACCGAAACCATTTAATTAAAATTCCTCTCCGCGATGTGAAAATAGAAATGCAACACTTAAATCTTAATACCGCGGAATAGCGTAACATTTTTCCATTTTTGGTTAATATCGCAATAGGAGAAATCGACGGAGGTTTTATCTCGTTTAGCCGTGAGCCTTGTGCTCATAAATCATAAAACTGCAGTAGGAAACCGACCGACGAAAATCCCTATTCGAATTACGGGTAAACACTAATGGAAAATACAGATTACGGTTTGCTGACATAACGGCTATTCTACCCGTTAAAGGATCCGTTCAAATCGAACCGATTCGGAATTGTATCGGGATTTTTGTTTATCCACATTGTGTTATAATCTATATAATAAAACCAGTTTTATTAGGGTATTTCTCATTTTTCAATTACCAACTGATTCAGCTTAAAATTTTACTTTTAGGTAGCGACCGTCATTGAACATTGTGTTAATAACAAGTCAGTAACATCTTTGATCATGTATAGGAGGGAACAGACTAAGCAAACATTGTTGAGCAAGAGTTGATCAACTGTTGGCAAACAAACGTCGATGATTGTTGGAAAACATCGGCGAACCTTGCGGCTGAAAAGTTCGTTCAGTCGAGCCAAAATGTGCGACACCCAAGTAACAATTCAGGTTATAAATAACTCCTAGAACCTGTTTAAGAAAAATTATGGATTATGCCATTAAGCACAAACAACGTTATTTATTAGCCCGCATAACCTCCTGTAGTAAAAAAAGGCCCAGTCCTAAAGAGGCTGTCGTTGCCAATAGGCCCTGGCTAATTTGAAACCAGATCGCATATCACAGAACCTATATAGCTAATAGAAATAACCTTTATCGAACTCGAAGATGCCTAAAAGTAACCTGTGTAGAACTTGAAAGCTTTTACGCCTAAGCAAAGTCCTTTTATACTTTTAGGTGTTTATATAGTTTGGCCTGTTCGCCGGCTTTTGGCATTTCAGATACATATTGAAGTATTAAAATTTTGCCATTTAGTTTTAAATATGATACAGCCAGGGTAAAAATAAGACAACGCCAAAATAAAAAGCAATGGCGACATTTTCAGTAAGTATGACTTTATTTTAGAAAAAAATATATTATACTGGAATACATGACCGATTTTCATTGCGCACACCAGTTTATTGAAAAAGTTGGGTGTAATTTAATTGTACACGGGCGCCTTTGATATCTTACAAATTAAACATTATTCAGTGCCAGTAAAAAAATAAAAAATTATTATATTTTTATTTCTGAGATGCTTTAGTGATAATATGTACTTAAATACTCCAGTGTCTTTATATATTATCTAAATAGTTTACATATTACATTATTTTTGCCTGTATTTGAATAGCTTATAAAAATGGAAGAATTACATTTTTTCTTCAAAATGGACGCCTAGCAGGGTATGCTTTTAAGCTGCTATAATAACTTAAGTAAGTATCAAAAGCTATGTCGTAGGACAAAAGGCTTAAAAAAATGCCAGTGGGTTTTAAAAAAAGCTAAAACAGGGCTAACTAGCATCTTCCAGGACTTATAGGCCACTTTTAATAACCAATTAGCTGGCAAAGTCTGTGCGAATTTCAATAAATGGCTTTTAGGCATTTAGTAGGATCTATTGGCATTATTTATTACTACGCGGGATTTCTTGAGTCTTCTTTCAATTCAGTTTGCGTTTGGTTTTGGTGGTTCCAGTTACTGTGAAAATAAAAGGGTGATTTTTTATCGTTCAAATTGCATACAGGGCTGTATTTAGGTACATAAAAAGGTAAGTTCATTTTAGTTCATATAATAAAGATAGGCAAAGCGATTTTGATAAAGATAAATACAGATTGTTGCAAGTTTAGAGGTTATGAGTGCCAAATCATTTTTCTTTTAACACACCCATGCAATATTTCAATTCAAAGTATATTAGCACCACAAAAACATTGAAGAAATATAATGATTGTAAGATCGTATGTATTTCCAATAAATTAATACGATGTGAATCACCGAAAATCAACACTGTCAGATGTTATTTGCTGCCAACAATCGACGACAACCAACCTAATGCGAGGCGATCCGGTGATGACATGTCTTGTTGCTAAAGGACCGTTTATACTTAATATTAACGCTAACGCTATGGGATCGTTTAAATGTTTGAGTAACGTTCGGATTCATGCTTATTCGTGCTGTTGAGGATAAACGTCACGAATAAGTCGTGAACGTTCACAACACTAGTCATAACAAATTACATTTTTTATTTAATTTTACTCTTTTTTAATGGGTTTTGACTTTTTAAAGTTAAAAAAAAAGCTTCAACAATAAAGGTAATTTATGTTTAGATTTATATTCTTTATAAATTTTGGATTTTTTTATTAGTAAATTTAATAAATACAAAAATATAATACATATAAAAAGCAGATTTTTAAATATTTAAAACTTAAAAATTGTATAGTATTGGACTTCATATTTTGGTATGTTTTTGGTTACTGTGAGCAATCATACCTACTGTAATCCTTGTATTAACACTACATTTTTGTCTTTATAATAGTATTTTAAGTGTCAGTGTCACCTTTGCAGATGACACTGTACTGGTATATGCTGGAACAGATGAAACTTCTTTAACACAACTTATTAATAATGACCTAAAATGTTATCTTAAATGGCTGTTTTCAAATAAATTAAAAATTAACATTGAGAAAACCAAATACATGATATTCAAACAAAAAAATAAGTCAGTCAGCAATAATTTAAATATTAATATTAATACTGTAATATTAAAAAAAGTGTCGAATATTAAATATTTAGGTTTACAAATAGATGAAAATTTAAATTGGTCACTACACTTAAACAAAATTTTTGATAAAACAGTTCCAATGCTATCTGCCTTATATAGGAGTAGAGATTATTTGTCTGAAAAAAGTAAATTTCAAATTTATAATGCCTTCTTTCTCACACATTTTAGGTACCTCTTGCCAGTATGGGGTATGTGCGGTGAAGTTAATTTTAATAAGGCTCAAATTTTGCAAAATAAAATTTTGAAAATTTTGTTTAATTTTGATTGGCTTACAAGTTCTAATACAATTTATTCAAATTTAAGTTTAAACAAATTAAAAGTGATATTGGAGATAGAACAATGTAAACTTGTATATAAAATTATAAACAACAGACAAAAAAGTAACATAAATATTATGTTTTACCATAATGTACATAATCATCAAACAAGATCACTAAATAATGTTTATCAAGTTTCTACAAGAACTAACATAGGTTTAAGAATTCCAATTACAGATGCAATTAAAACATTTAATAGTTTACCTCATTGTATAAAAGATATAAATAACTATAGATTTTTTGTTAAAAAATTAAAAGATTTAAAAAATGTTAATTAATTTATGTATAAAAAATTATAAGCAACATTGCAACATTTGTTTACTATAGATAATTAATTACTGTTTTGTTATTCTCGGGGCCAGTGTTTTCAAACACTGATTGGAGAAATTGTTAAAACTCGTTATACATTATATTATTGTGGTTAAATAAATTGTTTCAAAAATAAAATTAAGTTGATTAACCTAAGCAATATTTTTTTTTTAGAAAATGCCATTTAAAGTGGTCCAAACTATAGAACGGGGAACGATATGTATATCAGCAGTCGATTTGTCAATATTGACCTACCGCAATATCCCGTAAATTTATTTTACATGGAGTAGCCAAAAAAGTTCTAGGGTCCTTCGGAAACTTGACCTCTGTATTTTTATTTAAAATTTTTAAAAGATCTTTAATGGCAACGTGTCTAATGTTATATTTCAGTGCCCAATCTTTTAAATCTTGACTAAAATCAAATTTCTTAAAGTCATCAATTTCATCATCTTCATTCCAATCCATTGATGAACTTGGTTGTTCTGAATCCAGTTTTTCTGTTAAGCCACTGGTACTGGCATCGTGAATATCTGATTCTAGAGGATCAGGTTCAATGCCAAGACCGCCATCAGTTAAATTACGAGAATTATCTTCTTCCGGTATATCTATTGCAAACTAATTTTTTTTTACGTTATAATCTACCAAAATTGTCAATATTTTATTTGTCATATTTACCTGACCAGTTGTAATTCGTTGGAAATTTCGCTTCACTTTTCTTTTAAAGTTACCACTTCTTACAATTTTGTGTCAAGACATCCCTGTATTCTAAGAATAAATGACGTAGGATTTAATAGTCGCGACCGTCCGCAAACTGTGTTTTATTGTGACTAGTTGGTTAAACCTTATCCCATAAAGTTATCTTATTATCCATATGACTTTTAGCAAGTCCTTTAGGTGTTAAAAAATGCTATATTTTCCGGAATAGGCCGTATAAAGTGCCAAATAGTTAGGCAATTGATTCAAGACCATATGGTTCTGTATAGGTAATTTTAATGCTAAAATCGTTCTATATTGGAATTTTGATTGCCAAATTAATGCTGAAATATAACCTCTCCAAAACCTTATTATCTCAAAATCATCAAGCCCTCGTTTATGGCCATAACAACGTTATTGTTGACACTTGACTAGAACTAATTAGATTTTTAATTTACCTAAGGTTCCTAGTTCCTATTAGCACAAAATTTAACCTAAATAGTTCCATCAAGCAAGCCATTGACTATTGCAGAACCTTGGTGCGGCTAAAAGGCAACTTTAAAAACCAACTGCTTGAGAAAATGTTACTTGGGCGAAGACGATGCTTTACTCGCATGGTGCACGTTTTTATTAATGAAAATTAAAAAATCGCGTAACTGCAGAAAGCGACGGTGGTGGCGAAGAATCTGGCAAACAGAAAACGGAAGTTTTAACCAGAACTAAGAATGGAAGACCAAATGCTGTTCAAAAACTTTACTCGAGCTAATGCAACCGCATTTGAAAGTCTCATCGTTATGATTGGACCTAAAATTGCAAAAAAAATACAATGCGTGAAAACAAGATTAATGATAACTTTAAGGTTTTTAGCCACTGTGAGTGTTCCTTGGCACTACCACCTTCCTGGACCCAGGAACATCTGTAACGTTGGTTTCATCATAGTTTCACTTCTCTAATTGCTAAGTCAATATTATTAAAGAAATTTAAAACTTCATTACGATCCACTGATGTTCTGGATCTCTTTATGTTTGAAGCCATTCTAACGCTTAAATGGTTCCTTTTTATAAATAATTGTAAGAAATCAGGTCCAGGGAAGTTATTTTTGAATATTTGAACATTTTTTCCTTGTTTGTCCAAGAATTTTTTTTATTACGTCACGAATATCAACTTTTGTGAGAGGAAATCCCCAATTTGCTACAACACCCAATGTCTTTGAAATGAGAGCCTCTTCTTGATCACTTAAAACCTTTGGACGACCAACTGTTTTCGAACTGTCTTCGACCTAACGTAGTCCGTTCTACTTTGAAAGTTTCGGCTGCTAATTTCCTCGACATACCCGCATTAACTGCATCTACCGCTTGGCACAAGGCGTTCTCTGAGTAATTCCGGTAATTTCTTGCTCCCGGAGTTTTTTTGTACGTACGAACCATTTTTATACTTTATTTACCTGTAATAACAGAAAGTCGGCGATAAAACACAAAATAACATAACCTAAAAAAAAAATACACGTGGTGTGCAAGTTACCCCGGGGTGGGCAAGTAGCCCCACATTACGGTACGTCTTCTGTTAAAATTATTGTAAAAATTACATACAAACTGTCGCAGTTTTATATTCGAATTTGGCCAATTAGGAATATAAAAGAATTATTTTTAATGAATGCCCTGTGAAACTTTTTATAACTTATCCTCTTCTAATTGATAACCGGAAAATTGAGTACAAAAACCAAATTAAGTCCGTATTAAATGAGTAAAACGAAACGACATGGCGAGCATCTTTTTATGGCCGGTACATTTTACCCTTATTGTCTGTTGTTGGCTGTTGGTCATTTTCGTAAAAGTTAAATTACCCATAAAACCCCAATTTGCTCGATTGTTGCACAATTTTACGCTCTCCCAAATTGCCAGTAATCGTGCCAGCCTTTTTCTCGAAAACTTCGTTATTTGCTCAATTTACATTATGAATAAAGGATGCCACGATTTTACAGAAAATTTATCGCCGGAACCCCTTCCACTCTTCTCTTTCTTGTTTCCTCAGTTTATTAAATTCCATTTAAAAGTAAATTATTTCAAGTATTTCAGTTAATTTTAACCGGCTAGTCATAAACTGAAATAATCGCATGGCAGAAGTTTACATTATGCAAAAGAAACGAAATTAAGGCAAGTTTTATTGCACTGTACAAAACTTTACTAAAACCATTAAAACTCGCGGCAGCATCTCCATTAAAATATGTAAAGAACGTAATACCGTAGCCATAATTCAGATAAACTACGAAGACATGTATATCGTTATATGCATACGGAAGTTTTCTCTATATTTCACGCGGCCAAAGTAGGCAAATTACCTGAAGTATTAAAATTGAGCCTTCGCCAGTTAAAACCACGTGATTTAGGGAACGTTCGAGCGGAAAATTTCTAAGTAATAGCTCCTTCGAATTTATTCTAGTAGCAGCTTTTGTTTTCAAGGTTCATTCTCATATCACCATCTCACTCTGAGGTTTGCCACCTACATCATAAAGAAATTATTTATTTTCAAGATTTTGTTTAAGGACATTGGCACAGCCTTGAACCATTTTTTCCGTCTTCATCTTCTTCTTCTTCTTTTTCCCAGCATACTATTCCCAACATATTTTTCTCCTCTCATCATGTGGCACAGATATCCATCCAACTTGACCAGGTTTAAATGATTCCAGTCGTTCACTTATATTCTTTTTTAACGTCCAGGATTCTGACTATAAGTTGCAAATTAAGATCTCAACTATAAACTATACCATACTTTTAAGAAGGCCAAACAAAAGTCAGTTCCATTTTAAATATAACCCAGGCTTCTAATATAAGCCCACGCATCAGCTTAACCGGAAAATAATACGACCCTTTTCAAAAAAAATTATTCATTTTTCATCCCCTTTTTGCCCATAAATTTCGATCAAACTCTAAGCCTCTTTGCGAAGATCTCTTATAAATCAAGTACTTTATTTCTTAGGCAGCAAATCGCCGGTGTAAGCCAGAGAGAACGATGGGGGGGATCCACACTCGCCCTCCCGGAAATTCTCGATTAAATCTATCGAAACTATGGATCAGGATTTAGTAGTAAATGTAAATCAGAAAAAGTGAGTGCGGGAAATGTGCCCCGGGGTGACATGAATACAGGTAGCGGAATGACCTAATTTATTTAATTTCAGCAAGTTAAACATTTTTTTTAATTCTAAGCACTCAATTTCTTTAATCCGCATGAAATGTAAAAAAATTAAAAATCTATGAAATTAAATGAGAGATTTACTTAAATCCAGGTAGTTAATGTGTAACCCGAAAAATCCTAAATTTTGGAGGTCAATATCTCGGCTTCTATAGGTAGTATCGGGAAACGAAAAACTCCAAAACGATTTTTGATGCCCATTTTTGGCCTCAAAAACGAGGTCGAAAAAATACTCGATTTCTTAGTTCTGCTCGGATTCCCTTATAACCCGGTATTTTCGTGACCTACTTGATGAGAACAATCCGCTGGTATAGTTAGTTTGAATTCAAAAAAAAAAATTTTCTGAAAAAAATCGAAAGGGGGGGGTATAGCCGAAAAATGAAAAAACCCAAATTTTGAAGGCCGATATCTCGGCTTCTATGGGAGCTATCGGGAAAATTCCAACGGTTTTGTCTTAGTTTCGTCCTTCTGAATCCAACGAGACCATTCGCAAGGTCGTAGCTCAAATAGTAGCTGAGATATCGCATTTTTGAAGCCCATTTTTGGCCTCAAAAACGAGGTCGAAAAATGACTTTTTCCGAATTTTCAAAGTGCTGTCATTCAGTTAGTTCTGCTCGAATCTCGTTATAACCCGGTGTTTTCGTAATGTATGTGGTCTAAAGAAGACGTTGGTATAGTTAGTTCGATTTCGAAAAAAAAAAAATTTGATGAAAAAATTGATACGGGGGGGTATACCCGAAAAACGAAAAAACCCAAACTTTGGAGGTCGATATCTCGGCTTCTGCCGCTCCAATTTGGAAAATTCCGACGGTTTTGTCTTAGTTTCGTCCTTCTAAATCCAACGAGACCATTCGCAAGGTCGTAGCTCAAATAGTAGCTGAGATATCGCATTTTTGAAGCCCATTTTTGGCCTCAAAAACGAGGTCGAAAAATGACTTTTTCCGAATTTTCAAAGTGCTGTCATTCAGTTAGTTCTGCTCGAATCTCGTTATAACCCGGTGTTTTCGTAATCTAGGTTGTCTAAAGAAGACGCTTGTATAGTTAGTTCGATTTCGAAAAAAAAAAATTTTGGTGAAAAAAATCGATACGGGGGGGTATACCCGTAAAACGAAAAAACCCAAACTTTGGAGATCGATATCTCGGCTTCTGCCGGTCCGATTTGGAGAATTCCGACGGTTTTGTCTTAGTTTCGTCCTTCTGAATCCAACGAGGCCATCCGCAAGGTCGTAGCTCAAATAGTAGCTGAGATATCGCATTTTTGAAGCCCATTTTTGGCCTTAAAAACGAGGTCGAAAAATGACTTTTTCCGAATTTTCAAAGTGCTGTCATTCAGTTAGTTCTGCTCGAAACTCGTTATAACCCGGTGTTTTCGTAATGTAGGTGGTCTAAAGAAGACGCTTGTATAGTTAGTTCGATTTCGAAAAAAAAAAATTTTGGTGAAAAAAATCGATACGGGGGGGTATACCCGTAAAACGAAAAAACCCAAACTTTGGAGATCAATATCTCGGCTCCTACAGGTCTGATCTGGAAAATTCCAACGGTTTTGTCTTAGTTTCGTCCTTCTGAATCCAACGAGACCATCCGCAAGGTCGTAGCTCAGATAGTAGCTGAGATATCGCATTTTTGAAGCCCATTTTTGGCCTCAAAAACGAGGTCGAAAAATGACTTTTTCCGAATTTTCAAAGTGCTGTCATTCAGTTAGTTCTGCTCGAAACTCGTTATAACCCGGTGTTTTCGTAATGTAGGTGGTCTAAAGAAGACGCTTGTATAGTTAGTTCGATTTCGAAAAAAAAAAATTTTGGTGAAAAAAATCGATACGGGGGGGTATACCCGAAAAACGAAAAAACCCAAACTTTGGAGATCGATATCTCGGCTTCTACCGGTCCGATCTGGAAAATTCCAACGGTTTTGTCTTAGTTTCGTCCTTCTGAATCCAACGAGACTATCTGCAATGTCGTAGCTTCTACGATAGCCGAGATATGGCATTTTTGATGCCCATTTTTGGCCTCAAAAACGAGGTCGAAAAAATACTCGATTTCTTAGTTCTGCTCGGATTCCCTTATAACCCGGTATTTTCGTGATGTAGGTGATGGGAATTAGCCGCTGGTCTAATTAGTGCGAAATCGAAAAAAAAATGCGGTGGAAAAATCCATGCCCGGGGGATTTTTATAAGATTTTTTTGTACTAGGCCGTTTGTGACCCATATACGTGTCATTTTTCTTTCGTGACTTCGGTATTTCCATGATTTAGGTTAGTAGGGACATATTAACTTTTTTTAATGAAAACACCCTGTGTAAGGGTGGAAACGGACCCTCCATTCACCTGTCCATGTAGGTTTGCTTCAATAAATATTCAAACAGTGAACAAAAGCCTTTTCCCCTTTTCTCTCCAACAATAGGAAAATTTATTTGTTAGTTCTACGCCCACTTTGGATGCGTCCGTGCATTTCCACGGGAAAAAAAGGCAGGAAGAGATAGATTTTCCTGATTTAAATAAGCCAGTTATTTATTGTTATGTCGCTTACGGTAGGAACAAGCAACGAAAAAAATAATACAAAGAAAGGGCGATCCGGGTAAATTGGTTTTTCCACATTTTGGCTGTTTTAAAACCGGCTCTGATTCCTTTAATTACTTTACTGGGAAATTTTTAATTAATGTTATAAGTTCGTAGTAGCCGAGTCCGCCAATAAATTTTTACTTTATCGCTTTTGCCGCATGCCGCCGCATGCTACTTTTCTCGTGTACAATATAAATGGAGAAAGAACTTTCATATATCCTTAGAGCTTCTTGTTAGGAAACTTTTCGAGATATTGCAGAGAAAAAAATAAAATAGAAGGGAAACTTTCGAGGAATATGATATTTTATGGTCGTAGGAAACTAATAAACACTAAAGCGGGCTAATCTAAATGAAAATATATTCAGGCAGGAGAAAAATTATTTCGTTTAACCGCGGTAATCCGGATTTATGGACGCATTCAAATTTCGCGGGGGTATTAAATTAATGTTTCGACGTCAACTCGTAAATAACCGGCCAAAATTACGTTGATGTTGTCTTTTGTGAGTTACGAAATTTCTAGAATATGCATATTATATTTCATGGCTCTCCTAATTCATTCATACTATATAAAGCTACTTATTGGTTTATATAAGCCAATAGCGGATCAACGATATCTAGGTTAGCGAATCTTCCGAACAGTGATCTACCGCATCGCCGCTAGAAGGCCATTTGACAGTACATTTTACTTCAGTTCGGAACATTGGCGCGACTTTTAAATTGAAACAAATAAATACAGTGTAAATACACATTTCTAGTAGTCTTAAGTGATTGTGTTTAGTGTGTTGTAATTCATACCGCCACAAAATATTATATTTAAACTGGTTCTATATAGAACACAAATAACTGATAATTTCATTGTATTATTCCTTTGACGCGATGACGTAAACCAATTCAACGATAACTTAATAACTTACAATTATTAGGCAAAAATCGCAGTTTGATTTACTAACGCAAATTAAACAAATTTTAATTTATATTTAGAGCCCCTATATGTTAATAATATGCAAATGGTTATGTTAATCAGGATATTTGCATACGTTAACAGGCCAAATATTGTGTAGATTTTATAATAATGGCTTGCTTGAACAATAATTAATTAACTATCGCCAAATGTATGTGTGTATTTTGATAACAGAATAAATAAATACATGATAATGTAGGGCTGTTTGGGTTTCGGGTAACTTGTTGGTTGTTAAATATTGTTTTATCGTTTTCGGTATTGGATTTAAATAAGAAAACCGGAAGAACTAAACGAGGTCACGAAAAAATTACTTAATAAATTTCAATAATTAATAACCCCTTCTTAAAAAAAAAGAACCCTCCCCAACCAGTACGTTTTATTCACTTTTTCATTTACTTTTATACGTTTTTTCCTCCCTTCATGCCACCGCGTTCCCTAATTACATATTTAATTAAGGAACTTTTTCAAAAGGACGGCTTACAACATCATTAATTTCCCCTGAAAAATGGTAGTTAGCAAAGGAGAGTTTTCAGTGATTTTTTTTTCGTCCATTGTATCGCCTTTAAAGGGACTTTACGCCCGATTTCGAGGACAAAAAGAAAATTAGGGTGCCCGTTGCCGAATAAATGTTTTCAACCGTGAAATATTTCACACGGTTTTTGTAAAAGGTCTCGCCTCTATCCCCCGCGTCCTAATCGGCGAGAGCGAGACACTAAAAGACTTGTTTCGTGAATTACTTTGTTTTTTCCAACCTGTTTGTTGTGTACGAGAAACGACGTGTTTTTCTATATAAATCCTTAAAAAAGAAAAGCGTGTCCACAAATATATGCATAACACCGACAAAGAAATCCAGCAATTTCCCAAACGTTTACAAAGTAGTTTCCTTTAAAGGGAGGGAGAAAAAAAAAGCGAAGCTTACACCTAATAGCTCGTAACGTGATAAGCGTTGATTAAACGGAAATTCCATGCGTCTATTTACCCAATAACGCTGAAAACCGGGTGGCGATAACTCGGCGGCCGCTTTTCACAAACATCGGACGAAAACATGTTTGTTAAAATTTACATCGCTTGATTGCCGGCTTTGTTACCCTAAACTGAATACTAAACACCGAACAAACTACTTACTGTCCGAAACTTTAATTTGCATCTAAATCATCGTTCGTTTTTGGTATTCACTCGGTGTGACGCCACGCGGGGCTATACGGTCTGTGATATGCATCGCTAATAGTTTTTAATTAAAAATAAACTTTATGCCGCATTCGATTTATATTAACAAGTAACGTTTAAATAAAATATGGGGAGAAAATCCTTCTAAATCCAACAAGAACATCCGCAAGGTCGTAGATATTATATTAGACAAGATATCCTCTAAGACAGTACACCATAAAATGATGATCTTCATTTAAATTTTTGCTTGTATTTACTTAACAAATTCGGTTCAAAACACTTTTATTTTCTTTCAATTTCTACTGTTACGGCTTTTACTTTCCTTCTGTGTAGAGTTTTTCTACATTAATAGGTACAACCATCTATAAAAATCATATATAGATGATTTTATGAGGGTTTGTAGTTAGCAAGGCTTTATATAGTAAAAATAAATAACTCTATACCGTTGATTGAATATTTGGTCAACCCAAATATTCAATCAACGCTACCACGAAATGTAGCCAAACAGAACGGAATTCCCCAGTTTATTGCTCTATACACTTCTGAAATAGAGTATAGACAAGATATCCTCTGACAGTACACCATAAAAATGATGATCTTCATTTAAATTTTTGCTTGTATTTACTTAACAAATTCGGTTCAAAACACTTTTATTTTCTTTCAATTTCTACTGTTACGGCTTTTACTTTCCTTCTGTGTAGAGTTTTTCTACATTAATAGGTACAACCATCTATAAAAATCATATATAGATGATTTTATGAGGGTTTGTAGTTAGCAAGGCTTTATATAGTAAAAATAAATAACTCTATACATTATTCTATCATAAACACAGACAGAAAATTCACAATAAATCGGTTTTGAGAAACTGAATCAAAAACGTTTAAATAAATTATAATATTATATTAAATAAAATATAAATATTATATAATTAAATAATTAAAATTATCCACGTATTAAATAAGGAGGAATCTACATCGCCTGTTGCAGATAATATAACCAATCGCCAAAAACTAGGCAATCAGCACTACTCACTCGTCAAACGTCAACGTCATTACCATTATTTAATATATTTTTTGTTGGCAACACTAAAAATGTTCAGAGTGATCAACATCAAAAGTCATTTTTGGGTATGTCCAGGAATATTTATTAAGTTCGTGTTTGCACATAATCAGACTAAGTAAATATTGATTTTATTTACATAATACCTGTGAACTGATACGGTTTATTTCATTTGAGGCCTATTTATTACATCCCTTTTTTTTTAAGAAAGCAACCGTATCCGTGTCTAATAAATCTTTTCCGTGGCCTTTCTCGGTGCCTCTCAAAGCCAAAATCTCATTTGGGAAATGGATAACATAAACTCGGCGAGTTAGGACAGCACTTTTTGCGGTAGGGAGGGCAGATAAAAAATTCATGACTTCCACCAAAAGGCTATTTATTTCGGTGTAATGAAGCGTATTAATAAATATTAAAAAGGGCATAAATATACTATAGAGGTGAGGTTGTTTATTATTTGCTCTAACCGCATTTTCTATATATCGCGTATTTTCGCAGCAAATTGAAAGAAACCGGGGGATAAATAAAAATAAATAACCGCCACGTTTCGGAGTATGTGTGTACGGCAAATACCGTAAATTTAATAATAAAAGCCCGCTCGCTGTGTGTCCAATACAATATAAAATAAATTTTCACTGTATTTTCTATTGATTAAACTAAGGCCCTTTCTTATGGCTAAAGCGTGAAGAAACTCGTCAAATTCCACAATTCTTGCCGTTTAGATTACGAGTTATGCACAGTGCCGCATTCTTTTTTACTTTTTAAAATTTTATTAAAATCACACCGCACGACGTCTCAAAGGTCAACGAATCTTTCGGAATTATGGTCAGCCGAGTATATAAGGAGCCGCGTCAGTTGGCTTGACAGTTTAGTTCGGAATATTGGCGCGAAAATTAAATAGTTATTTAATATATACAGTGCTTTCATTTCAAAACGATCCACCCTTAATAACTTTCTTAAAAAAAAAAACACGTCAAATTAGATATACAGGGGGACATATAATTATGCATTTACTGAAGTTCTGTCAATCACCTCCTCACCTTAATATGTCAAATGGGAACCCCCCCCCCCCATCGTGTGATACATCATAGTAAGGAGCGTGAAATTCTCTATTCAACGGTATTAAAAAAAAAAATGAAATCGGTACATGTGTAAGCAAATAGTTAGCGAAAATGTCTAGAAATAATGAATATTTCATTTACGCCAAACTTTGGTATTTTAAATGAATAAAAAAATAACTTATATAAAATCAATTTATTTGGAAATCCCATTGATATATCTTCCTCTCTTGCACTCATAGAGTTCTTATGGGAAGTACTAGAAGGAGTAATCGAACATGCAAGTGCTTGTCCTCATTTTAAAGGCAATTAAATATACTTTTTAAAAATGAGAAAATCCAATATAGTGCCCATAAGAAAAAATAAAGTTGATGATGATCGGAAAAAAACGAAACGTCATGTTGTAATACATAAAAAGTGGCAATGAAAAACTGTTTTTAGTTTTCCGATATCTCTTTAAATAAAATCGGTAGAAGGTAAAAACGATTTTGACAAATTTCGGTTCTTTTTGGGATATCTCCGGAAGTATCCGGAATTTTTAAATTTTTTAAACGTCATTTTATTAAGCTCCAAATTGCGCAACTTTCCGTCCATTTAGCCGACCCTGTAACTCTTACGGTTTCCGAGATTCCAATGGTCACCCTTGAATTTGGGACACCCTGTACTAACAAATAATCCCTTTATGTTTCAAACATTAGATTCAGAATAAAGATTAATTGTAGGATACTGGATTTTTTTTTTATTATCTTTAACCCTTTGTGTGCTAGTGTGCCTGCGGTGAGGACACTTACAAATTAATTTTTACTGACGGTCCTGGTGTGCTTACAGCGAAGATATCATTGATGACGTATGCGTGTCGCTACTCTAAATTTAAGCTCCAATAAGAGTCGAGTATTACGAGGGCGGGTCAATAAGTCCTTGACTTTTTGAGTTTCCCGCCATTTAATGGAAATAGCAACTCTGCTCCTGTCAACAGAGAACTGTCAGTTGTTGCCTGTCAAAATTTGAACAAGCTGCGTCATTTAGTTTGTGTTTGATAGCTGTTGATAGCAGACTACCACTCGTTTTGAGAAGAAAATGGAAAAAAGTGAATTCCGTGTGCTCATTTTTACGGAAAAAAACCATCACTCAAACCAAGGCTAAGCTTGATAAATATTATGGGGACTCTGCACCATCCATTTCCATGGTAAAGAAGTGGTTTACTGAATTTCGATGTGGCCGTACAAGCACGGAAGATGCCGAACGTTCTGGACGCCCAGTCGAGGTCTCTACACCCAAAACAATCGCAAAAATTCACGATATGGTTTTAGCCGATCGGAGATTGAAAGTGAGAGAGATTGTGGATCTCACATGGTTCAATAGTTTTAATTTTGAATGATCATTTGGGTATGAGAAAGCTTTCCGCAAGATGGGTGCTCACAATCGACCACAAACGCAACCGTGTGACAATTTTCCAGGAGTGTTTGGCGTTATTCAACCGCAATATGGACGAATTTTTGATGTGGATCCACCACAACACGCCGGAGACCAAGCAGCAGTCAAAACAGTGGATTTCTCGGGGTGAATCGGTGCCCAAGAAGGTAAAGGTGGGTTTGTCAGCCAAAAAAGTCATGGCGACCGTTTTTTGGGATGCACGCGGTATAATCCACATTGACTATCTTCAAAAGGGGAAAACAATCAATGGAGAATATTATACCAACTTATTGGAGAGATTCAATGAGGAACTGAAAGAAAAAACACAACATTTGGCCAAAAAAAAAGTTCTTTTCCACCAGGAAAATGCAACCGTCCACACATGTGCAGTTTCCATGGCAAAAATCCATGAATTAGGTTACAAATTACTTCCTCATCCGCCCTATTCTCCAGATTTAGCCCCCAGTGACTATTTCCTATTCCCAAACTTAAAGAAATGGCTCGGCGGAAAGAGATTTGACTCCAACGACGAAATCATCTCTCAAACAAATGCCTATTTTGATGACCTCCCTTTGAAGGGATAAAAAAATTGGAGAAACGTTGGATTAAGTGTATAGAACTCAAAGGAGACTATGTTGAAAAATAAAATAACTTTCTATATCCAAAAAGTCACGGACTTATTGACCCGCCCTCGTATTTGGACAGTTTGCATATTATTAATGTTCGCACGTGGTATTGTTGTGGTAACAAGTTTCCCTGTTTTTTGGTTGTTAGAGCCGTTTTTGGGACCATGGGTGGTAAGATTTGCTTTTATATTAGAAATAAAATATCTAGGATGATATTTATATTATCGCTAGAATGTAATTTTGAGAAAAAGGTATTAGTTTTATAAAAAATATATGGTGTGCTCAGGGCGGTGACACCAGTCTTTTATTAGGCAAATAATTTTCTCAAAATTTCATGAGTGTTTTTTTATAGGATTTTATTGTTATTTACAGATAAATTTTATAACAAGCTTATAAATCTCAACTCCATTGACCTGTATGATTATTTGGAAGAAATTCCTTGTGACAACATTAGCGAGTTAGGAGATGTTAGTGAAGATGAGATTGAAGGGGACGCAGAAATAGTAGGCCCAAAAAAAACTATATGGACTAACTCCAACTCACACTGTGTTCGAAATTTTAAAGAATTTGGAGAAGAAATAGGACCAAACATTCCCACCGATATAGAAACCCCTATCGACATGTTTTTGCATATATTCCCTAAGCATCTATTAGACCACATAGCTTTTCAAATTAACTTATATGCCTTGCAAAGAAGCGGAGGTAATAGTCATGCATTTACGCCTACTAATGTAAAGGAAATAAAGGGTTTTATTGCAATAAATTTGATAATGGGCATAAAAAAGCTACCCAGCTACAAGGATTACTGGTCCTCACGATTGGAAATGAGAGATCCATTCATAAGTACAATAATGTCAAGAGACAGGTTTTCATGGATGTTAGCCAACCTGTACCTAAACGACAACTCTGTACAGCCTGGCCGTGATCACCAAAACTTTGATAAGCTTTACATATTACGGCCTTTGTTAGATGTATTAACATCAAGCTATTGATGAGTCGATGATCCGATTTAAAGGACGAAGCTCCCTAAAACAGTATATGCCAAAGAAACCAGTAAAACGTGGCTATAAAGTTTGGATTCGTCATTGGATTGTTAATTTCAGATTTACACTGGTAAAATAGGTCAAATGACCGAAGAGTCTCTTGGTGATAGAGTTATTAGAGACCTTATGAGAGACTTAGTTGGAAAAGGGTACGAACTATATGTTAAGAATTATTTTAATTCGGTCGAGCTGCAAAAACAACTGCAAACTGAGTTGATTTACGCTTGCGGTACCGTCAGAAAAGATCGAAAGAATTTACCAACAGATCTACTAGATGACAAGCAGTAACAAGGGGTGAATTCGATTGGAGAGTTAGCACTGATGGGTTGACATTTTTGAAATGGATGGATAATCCATTGCATCTGGATCCATGCAAAAATCAATGGGTTTCCTGCAAAAAAAAAGATGGTTCCGCCAAAGATGTTGCTTATCCTGAACTAATAAAGAAATATAATACGCATATGGGATACGTGGATAAGACGGACATACTAAAAATGAGGTTGACCGAAAGTCGAAAAAGTGGTGGCATAGAATTTTTTTCTATTTCATAGATTTATCCTTAGTAAATGCATTCATATTGTATCAAAAAAGAACGGATTCCAATGCGCAACTTTCGCTAAAACTTTTTCGACTTTCAGTGGGCCTAGGACTTGTGGGAGAAGATAGAAAGAAAGAAAGAAAATGTGCTATATTACGTAAGAATAATCTTGTGTACAAGCATCCTACAAGCTAAAAAAAAAACAAAACAAAAATACAATTTCAACAATTGACAAAACAATGAACAAAATTAAATACAAGAAGACAAAACTTTTTGAACATACTTGAATTAAAGATGAGAAAAAAGGAACAAAAAAAAACTTTCCAACATGTCCAAGGTTAAAACCTATCATTAAAAAAGTCATACAGGTTATAATATGCCTTAGCCAATAAAAGCGACTTTAATTCTCTTTTAAATTTAACACACAGAGGAACATGATTGTAAATTTTTTTACTTATGTAAATTAATGAGTTTTTGGTAAGGGAAGACGTAGGAATAGGTAGGGGAACATCATTTACACGACGAGTCAAATGGCCAGTGTCAGAGGGTAGTTTGGGAATTTTGTGACTAAGAGCAGCTGTTTCTAAGATAAAGAGTGAAAAAAGAGTTAGGATTTTTTCAGAAATGAAGAGGGGTTTGCAAGAATCTCTTAACTTAGCAGAACACAGGTATCTAACTGCTTTTTTTTGAATAACAAAGATAATGTTAAGTAGCCCCTTATTGGTTAAACCCCAAAAAAGCAAGCCATACCGAATATGAGATTCAATAAGTGAAAAGTACACTGAACGTGCAACCACCCCTCCCAGCTCTTGTTTTGCCATTCTTACTGCGAAACATCCAGAAGATAATTTCCCAGCTAAATGTAAAATATGATCTTCAAACCGAAGGCGACCATCAATGGTAATTCCTAGGAACTTGCAGCACTCTTTATTCTGCAAGAGGGAATTTTCGTCAAACATCAGACCCTGAACATCGCACTTAAACCCCATAATAGACGTCTTTCTTACATTAAACACGAGCCTGTTGGAAGCACACCACCCTGATAAAATCTGAAGGTCTTCAAGGATACAAGTCTTAATATAGTCAGAATTTTTATGGCTCCATAGTATGGTGGTATCATCAGCAAACTGAACCACCTTGCCCTGCAGTTTCAATGAACTCAAGTCATCCACATACAGTAAAAATAACAGTGGTCCCAACACTGAACCCTGGGGAACACCGCATTTTAGGGATCTAGAAGCAGACAAACGCCCAGACACTGAAACCTTCTGAGTACGATTTGATAGATAGGACTCAAGCCATCGCAACGCTACGCCTCTAAAACCATATTTATCGAGCTTAGATAACAGTATTCCATGATCCACACAGTCAAATGCTTTGGATAGATCACAAAACACTGCCGCCGATGACTCTCCAGAATTCAAGGACACATAGACGCTCTCCAAAAAGCTAAAAACAGCATCATGAATCCCTTTACCGGCTTGAAATCCAAACTAATTTGCAGACAAAATGCCATTATGATGTAAAAAGGACAAAATTCTGCTTTTTGCAAGTTTTTCAATTATCTTAGAGAGGGTAGACAAAATAGAAATGGGACGGAAATTACAAGGCTAATCCAAATCTCCACCCTTATGAAGAGGGATAACCACTGCCTCTTTTAAACATGAAGGAAAAATGCCATTATGTAAAGAATTGTTTATGGCAGAAACTAAAGCATTTAAGGCTGAATCAGGCAAAAAGAGTAACAACCTCGAAGATATCCCATCAGCTCCAGATGATTTATGGTTTTTTAGGCGTTTGATTTCATTTTTTACTTCGGTAAGTTCGACAGGATGAAAGAAAAATGAATGCTCAACCGACACTTGTTGAAGATAGTGCAGGGGATCAATGTTACTACGAATGCCCTTGAGCAAGATATTAGGTATATCACAATAATAGTCGTTTAAAATGTCAGGTCTTAACTCCGGTTCAGATACTTTTCTATGGCAATGTCTAAAATCATTAATAATCGACCAACACTCTCTTTGTCTATTTGATGACATATTTAAGCGATCCCTATAATAATTAGATTTTGCTGCTTTCATTGTCTTTCTGTACAGACTACGGTATTTCTGATGATATACAAGGATATTTTCATTTGTGGTATATTTGCACAATTTAGTCAAAAAACGGAGGTTTTTAGCAGAAATTCTAAGGCCTCTTGTAACCCATGGTTTTCGTTTCTTAGTTTTAAGCCTCATTTTAGGAAAGCACTGATTGATCTTATCACACAGAACTTGAAAAAATAAAGTAAGTGGATCAGGAGCTGAACAAGGTTTACCGAAAAGGGGTCGGCCATCAGCAACGGCGAATCATTCAAACGTACTGTACCATACGAAATTCGGTACGACTCTTGTTCCCACATGCCTCTATATGGCAAGCCTGGAAGATATGCTTTTTGTAGTACCAAGGCGGAACCTCACAAATCAAGATGGCATTGTACAAGGTAGCTGTTGATATTACATAGTTAATTATTGTTATTTTTTTAAGTGTGATTTTACCTGTGCCTTTCAGATAAGAAAAACTGTTTCCGTCAATATCATACCAAATAAATTTTTTATAATCAATGTATTTTTCTAGCAATAAAAAATTAGTTTTTGCCAATTTTCTGCCTAGTGTCCTTACAGTGAGCACACCTCATTGTAACTAACTCATATGCAAAAAAAAAGACTTAATATTAAAAACGTATTAAATAATCTTTAATCAATTGAGCAAAACAAAAATTTTCATCAAAAGTTAAAAAAAAATAAATCCGGCCTCAAAGGGTTAAGAATTTCTCTAGTAGTCATGAGTGATCGTGTTTCTGTAGTGAACTGTGTTAATAAATAGGTTGACTATTTTCAATTGTTTTAATTTACACTTAACTAATGAAGATGAAAAAATAGACATCTTGTGTTTCAATTATTCATTCAAAAATCAAAAAAATGATCGCACGATAAAACGAATCGAAACAAAGATATTAGAACAAATATGGCGTGGTTCGGATTCCCGTCCGCTAGTGCGGTATCAATATAAATTCTATTACGAAACGTGCTCCCTTACACTCCTGGAAATATTGAAATAAAGGAAAATCTGTTGCAGACAGGCGAAGCGGGCGCGGCTGCGGTTCGATATATCAAAGTCGGAAACTTTAAAACACTTGTCACTTCGACTTACAAACTATTCGATTCGCCTTTAACAGTTTTCACTGATTAAATTCGAGAACCGCATGTTTACTAGACGATGTTAAATCGCGTATTTTTTTTTTTGGAATGAATATGCCCTGTATACGCCAGACGGTCCAGAGAGTAATTTATAAATGTACAATGATATAAAAAAAGGTAAATGATTTGTATGCTTTTCATCTTAATAATATTCCAGGCACTTGCGCTCGGTTAGAACATTTAGTCACGTATTTCAACATATGAAGTTATTCATAATAGAATAGGTTGCTAATATAGTATTTAAAAAATTATACTATTGGGTAGTACTGGTCTACAAAACCAAGCTTTTAAACCAAAAAAGATCTTCGTGTACATTTATGTTATGCCAGATTTAATTAATTTTTGGAGGTGTTTCTGTAAAAAAACCTAAAACTTAAAGGAATTAATTTGAAATTTCTTATATTATAAGTTTTATAAAAAACAATGCTACTAGAATGGATATTATCATAGACGAAAAACGGGGATTTTTCAAAAAAAATTCTTACTGGGCAAATTTTTGGGGTGGGTGGGGGGGGGGGTAAGGGATATTGATAAAAAACAATGTTTTTGCATAAAATATAAATTTAATAACACTGTTTATTTGAATTTGATATAAACAGCGTTATTAGATTGGATAATGTGGACGAAAAACAGTGATTTTTTAGATGAATTTCATCAAATACTTGAGGTGTAGTAATCGAGTTTAAAGACTAGCTATACCGGGTGGTGCGTCGCCGAGCGGATCATAGGAAAAACCATGTAAATTTTAAGGGGGTCAATTATTGGCTTCCCTGTACATTTTACAGAAAATAATAAATGAATAAAAAAATAAAAATAAATAAAAAAATATTTGTTTTACCGATGAATGTACATTTACTCTCAACAATGAACTAAATTGACCCCCTTAAAATTTACATGAGATTTCCTATGTTTCTACCAAAATTTAATAAAATCACATCGCATAATATACATTCCAGGCGAGTGACTCTAAGAAACCTTAAACCTATGTCTGGGACAATTTGAAATAATAATACTTATAAATTGGCGAAGGCGCATATTTCAACACAACAAATCCGCATCTCGGTGCGATTGAAATAATTCTTAATAATCGGCGAAAGCGCTGAATTTGTCGGCAACGTTGCCAATAGAACCGCATTCATCAGTAATCCGATTATTTTTCACGGTACTACCAGTGTGTTTTTAATAATTTTATATTAAAAGAGTGTAAGATGCGGCAACGTTGTATCGTTTCGCTTCATGGCGTGCATCGAAGTTTATTATACGAACTACCGGGTGATGCGTCGCCAAGCGGAATATAGGAAATCCCATGTAAATTTTAAGGTGATAATTATTGGCTTCCCTGTACATTTTACAGAAAAAATGTAAGACTACTTTTTGAAGAGACCAATCTGGCAAACCCTCGTGCAAAGTTTCAAAAAATGTTAATAAGCAAATCTTGAATTGAAGAGTGGTCGAGTTAAGTGATCTGTGAAGTGCCAAAATTAAAAATTGCTAGAAATCAAAGAAAACTTGACAAATAAGGAAAATAAAAGAAATGTTATTTTTTTATGGACAATTGGCTTTATTAACAAACACAGAGATAAACTAAAACAAATGTTCTGTGGTAAGACATCAAAGAAACTTCGTAAAGCAAAATAGTGAAGAGTGAAGAGTCTGTATATGGCCTGTAAGGTCTAGCAGCCGCAATTGCCGTTTTGACATCGTTTACTGTCTGAAGCTTAGAACGTTTTGCTTGTTTCTCGATAAGGGCAAAATCTCCATCTGAAGACGAAAAACTATGGCCGGAAACTAAAAATTTATGGTCAATGGTGTCAAAATGTCCATGAAAAGTGTATTGCTCGCATGTCTGGAGCTTTGCACCCAAACATAGTTTAAACCTGCTGGATTCTATACAGAAGAGAGCTATTCATCTTATCGACAAACCAGAACTGACAAAGAGTCTGGATAGTCTGGAACACAGATAAGTGCTTCTCTGAGCTGGCAGGCCTGATTCCACCCAGGGCTGTTCCTGCAAGAAGGACACGTCTAGCAGTTGCGGCTCATCAACATCAAGTCCACCTGCCTACCCCAAGGAAGTCGCTGTATCATGATTCATTCATTTGGAGAACATCTTCTTTGTGGAACGGGCTTCCACCTCACATATTTCCCGACGCATACAACCTGCAGCGATTCAAGATAAATGCCCATAAATATCTTCGCGCAAGCACCACTCCAAGAGTGACATAGGACTTTCCTCTTGTGCTTGTGTTTACCATTAAAAAAAAAAAAGTACTATTAGATTAAATATTATGGACGAAAAACGGTGATTTTTAAAAGAATTTTTTACTGGGCAAATGCTTGGGGTGGGTGGGTGGGTAAGGGTTGTGTTGATAAAAAACAATGTTTTTGCATTATTTATTTAAATCTGATATAATTTTATATAAAAATATTTAGTATAAAAATAGCGTTATTAGATTGGATATTATGGTCGAACAACAGTAAACAATTTAATCAAGAATGTAATGTGCAGTAATGGAGTTTAGAGACTAGCTATGTAAATCCCTTGTCCATTTTTTTAAATACTGAAATTTTATCACTTTTTTCAACAGTTTAGTAAATATACCTTATCCATACTTATACTTTATGATAAATATATCAAAACCAAAAATGTACGAAAAAATCGTTGAATAAATATATATTTAACGATAATAATGTGTTGCATGGGTAGTAGAAGTTCAAGAAGAGAGTTGATGATGTCACATTCTAAACCTTCAAATATCTTGAGGACTATAATGAGTATACTACTAAAAGTTTTGTCGTTTAACTTATGGATAGTTTTTAGGAAACTCTCTTTCCAGTAATTCAACACTCCAGTTTGAAGGAAGAGTGAGAAGCGAAGGGGAGAGGAGATGTGGTACAAGGGTCTGCAGAAATTAATGCTACATTTTTTTAGGAATAAATTCGATAAAGAGAGATCCTGATTTAAAAAAAAAAGAGACAAACATGACAATAAGAAGGACCGACCTTAGGATTCCTTTCTAACTACCGAATTATTAACATCCTCCATATTCACACGTGAAAGCCTGACACGCAAACACCCTCGCAATGATCTTATCTGAAATAACTGTCATCGTCTTGAAGTTTACGGGTACGTTTGTTAAATTTCGGTAATTCGCGTAACAGAGAGGCGCAAATCGTTGCGGTTTAGTTAAATTCAAATTGCGTTGTAATATTGAAACCGGGTGTTTGGCCTTCGCAAGCACGGGAGCATGTTGAGCTTGCCGCACCCCTGTTTGCTTTTATCGCAAACGTGCGTTTGTTGTTCGTAAATATGGTTTATGGTTAAATTTGATAAAAGGCCTTGGGGGGGGTTAAAACGGGTATTATTAATTAGTAGTTTTGTCAAAAAAATAAATATATTAACATGCGTCACATAGAATGGGACTCTCGAAATTTTGTTTTGAAGCTGTGCACCATATTTGTTACACGGCAACTATATAATTTTACAGGGAATTGAGTAGTATATTATTTTAGTTTTTGGTTCTTAAGCTGTTCATTTAGTCAAAAAAATGGGTACAGGTTTATGCAGTTACTTCCGTATGTTCTCACTGCAATTATTTTAAAATAACCCAAGGCTAACAAGCCCACCAAGTCTTACTACCAATATACCACCTATAATTTAATGGTGGTATCTCTAAGGAACTTAATATAAATGTGAGTGTTCCACAAGGATCAGTACTTGGTCCTTTACTTTTTCTCATTTATGTGAACGATCTGCCACAACTGCAGGTAACTGGAAAATTTACATTGTTTGCCGATTATACCACCATCCTCTGGCACGACTCTGATGTTTCTCAAATGGAGGCCAATATACGTGCAGATTTGTTAAAAATAAAAGACTGGTGTGATGCAAATTTTTTGACATTTAATGTTTCCAAAACAAATATCCTTAATTTTAAATGTCATACAAATGATATATTATGTTTAAATAATGAAGCCATCATCATTTCACCGTTCAGTAAGTTTTTGGTTCTTTCCATAGACAAGTTCCTTAAATTTGAAGACAATATTGTGAATGTATGTAGAAAAGTCTCATCAGGCTGCTACGCCCTAAGGGTTATTGCCACCAGTCTTAATTTCTCCATCGCCAGATCTGTATACTTCGCGATTATCGAGTCACACCTTCGATATGAAATTTGCTTTTGGGGTTCATGTTTAAATTCACTTTTTAGTTCAGTGTTTGTACTCCAGAAAAGGGCCATTAGATATCTATGTGGGGCCCGCTTTTTGTAAGTCAGAATATTTTAACCCTGTGTTGTATCTTTATTTTGGAAACAGTTTGCTTAGTTTTTAGAAAATATAAACAGGAATTCCACTTAGGAAGCCGCTATAATACGCGACAAAATTATTTGTTGAGGCTACCCATTCCTCATTTTGAACTTGTCCGTTTGTGATTTCTTTTTTAATTCAATAAAAGACAATTATTATTATTATAATCCACAATAATAATTATTGCAATTCTCTTAATAAAATTGTCTTAAGGGCCAAAAGAAAAGAAACAAATTAAAATAATGCAAATACTTCACTGGACCCTTTTCTATGCACCACTCTACCCTACATAAACATCAAACTATTATAAACACACTAACACAGAATACCCACACTCGAAACAATACCGTGTTGCCGCACCATACACTCTCTTAATATAAAATTATTAAATACCCACTAATAATACCGTGAAAGATAATTGGATTACCGAAGAATGCGGTTCTATTGGCAACGTAGTCAAGATATTCAGCTTTGAGAGTAAAATAATTCTCGCCAAAACCTTAAACGGGGGTCCGAGCCGATTTGAAATACTTGAAATACTCGAAATATCCCCGGCACCTTCGCCAAATTTATTAGAAATATTTCAAATTATATTGTATACGTAGGTAGGTATGTTTTTACGGTGCGTACTTTCAGTGGGCTAATAACGATGTTGCTCGGAATGTGGCACTGCGATTTTATTTATAAATTAGGTGTATTGCGTTTGATTGTTAAAGGCGGAATTTGGGTGTGATTTATAGACACTCGAACCTATTGTTTATCCATTAATGAGCCCCCGGTTTAAATTATTTTTTTTTTGGATTTTGAGTTTATTGTTTCATTTAATAGGAGGGTTAAGTTTAAAATTGTGTCCTGAGGCTAATTACTTAAATAAATTTATATCTTGGTTAATTAATAAAGATGCATCATGACTTTAAAATGTGTCATCTGCAAAAGCCAATAGTTTACAGTGCTTGAAAACCTTCATTAAATCAGAAGTGTAAATAATAAAAAAATTGTGGGTCAAGAATAGACTTCTGGGACACACTATTTTTCCAACAGGCCAGAGCCCAATTACCGTAAAATTAAAATTAGCAATGGTAAAATATAACATATAATGTACTAAAACTAAACTCTGGATAAATTATCTTAAATTAGCTGTTTAATAAACTTCCACTAGAAATAAGACAACTTAGGACTGAAAAAAGCCTACGTACAAGGACGAAAATATTTCTTGCTAGTAAAGCATACTATAGTTTAGGAGAATTTTTTAATCATTAGCATTTATATAATTTTATTTTATTTTAAATTAGTTTCTCGTTTTTATTCCTTTAATATACAGTCTATTGGCTTTGTCTACAACTTCCATGTTTATATTGACAATAAAGCATTTTTGAGTTTCAGTTATACCCATCAAAGTTTTCAAGAATTACGTACCAAAGGATAATAACTTCCAGGCTAACATTTCCTTTATAGATTTTTTTAAAATTCTCCTGCTTAATCAGTCTATATAATGTATAAAGTTCAATTAACAATATACAATCATGTTAAGATAACCACTACGTATATAGTTCAAATTCCATGCAACAGATGTCGCCACAGTCGATAATTCACCGTGCACCTTTAGAAACTCGCCAACTAGTCCTGTAATTTTCCTCGTTTCTGCGTGCTGATTTATGCCGCTCGTAGGCAATAAGACGCGAACGACGTAAAATCTATATACGATTCTTGGCTTGAGCTGCGCAAATACTAAGCCAGCTGTACAGCCTAATTTTTGGAGTTGTGGCACCTTGAGCCCGGGATCAAGGAGCCACTTTATATAATATAAAGAAATATCCACGAGAGATATGCGATTCATATCCAGGATCTATAACATGACAGTAGTACGAATGCTCGCACGACTGTTCGCACACGACTTTTTTCCTAATTTATTTGACAGACGCACCGATTGACATTTGGTGTGACAGGTGACGAGTCGAGAACGCTTCAAAATTTACTTTCTGATGGAATTATGATTAAAAAACTGTGACACTCTTGTATATAGAAATGATTTGAGCTTCATATGAACTCTGTCTTAAAAAATCAATTTTTTTTATAACCTAGGAGTTCTGGTACAAAGAACTTGAATCAGCTGATCCTTAAAATTCAAATTTCCCGGGCAGTTTCTGTCAAAAGGCCTCTGGCGGCATCTGCGTTCACCTTTGATGACGCTAAAAAAAATATTTACTCTTAACTTGCGCGTCTCTGGTTCGATCTTAAATTGCCTATCTACATGGTTAAACTCACGTATCGCGCTCGAACAGCATCATTCGCATGCATAGGTAAATCGTTCCCCATTGAAAATATAAAGACTCTATATATATATCTGCGGGAAATATCAATTGTAAAAGGGAGAAAGATATTGATATAGAGCGAGATTTGCATTTTAAATTTCATGTCTGTGTTCAATCTCTGTGCCGGTCTAGATTTACCGTTATCAATATGAATATTGATATCTATTTGATGTTGGTTATTCATGTACCCCGCAGATGTGCGGAGCTTTTTGAATTTAAGGGGTTTTTTGATGTAATTACTGTGATAAGATAGAAGTTTTATTAAGGGAGAGAGAGAGAGGAAGGAGCTGTTGTCTATAAATTTTACTTGATAATCAAATAAAGTTTAAATGAGAAATTATTTTTTCCTGGACTAAAAGTAGTGACTCCAAGCCAAGAACTTATTAATAGTCTTTACCCAGATCAACACCCTTTAAGCCATTGGATATCTTATGGATGTCCCTTCTTGGACAAGCCAGATATCCTATGGATATCCGAATACTGTCCAAATGATCATTTTAAATTCATTTATTGTCCTATAAGTTATAGTATAGTTATAGCAATTTTGGACACTAAGGATTTCCTTAAAATTAAAAAAAGAAAAATATTGAAACGGATATAGAGTATAATTTTCAGTGCTTAAAATTTTTTAATTATTGATTTTTAAAGACCTTAAGGATACTTCAAATTTTTCTGAAAAAATGATTAAAATCCCTGCAGTAATAATCAAGATATTGAAATTTTTCTTACAGGAGTGCCTGGAAGAAATAAAATAATTTGTCTCTTATTGGCAATTGAATATCTTGATTTCAAATGGCTAAAATGTTGTAGTTATTGATTCCTGGGATACTCTAAGAGCTTTTCAAGTATTTTCTGAAAAAATTATTAAAATTCAAACATTAAAAATCAAGATATTGATATTTTTCTTACAGGAGTGCTTAGGAGAAATAAGGTAATTTTTATAGATGCAAAGACTATACAATTTTTATCACCTTTAATTTTCATAAAAAGCATTTTTTTCTCAGGCAATTATTTTCTGCAAAAAAAACGGTTTTTATTAACCCTATTCTTACCCCCCCACCCACCCCTCACAACTTACCAGTAAGAAATTATTTACAAAAATCATTGTTTTCCAAAATAATACGGGTGAATAATATTTTAATATATTTAATTTTTATAAAATTATGTATATGTATATGAATAAATATTTAATACAAAAACAGTGATATTAGATTGGATATTATTGGCGAAAACGGTGCTTCTTCAAAATAATTTTTTACAGAGCAAAAGCTTGGGGTGGGTGGGGGGGGGTAAGGGTTTTTTTGATGGAAAAAAATGTTTTTGCAGAAAATATGTTTAATATTTAATTATATAACACTATTTATTTAAATTTGATATAATTTTATGTATAAATATTCAGTATAAAAACAGCGTTATTAATAATGTTTATTATAATAATGTTTATTTTCAAAAGCAATATAACAAAAGAAATACAAGTAATTTTAATAAACATCGGCAATAAATACATAATACCCCCAGCCCTTAGGAGCTAGTACGCTGTGCGAGGACTTGCTGGTATTTTTTTTGCCTTAATATAAACCTAAATTGCAACAACAACAAAACTAAACTATGAATCTATTGCAATTGCAATGCTATTTGCAACGCATAAAAATTAATCAAAACTCATAAAACTAATAAAAACCAAAAAAAAAATCAAACAATTCAACAAAACATTTTTATAACAGGATTACCAAACTAAAGACCTACTGTATTTTGTAGTCCTTTGAAAAACTGTTATTGCCGTACTGCACCAAAGCAAGACACAGATCAAGATTAAAATTAAAGGATCATATAAGTGGACATCTTAATTTCTAATATTTACCAAACCATCAATAAGCTGTCTATTTTGAAGGATAATACATTTTTTGATCCTACTTTTAACCAATCCCAATGAGTTGCTACCTAGAATAGCACTTCTCATTTCTACTGGTAAAAAATTATAACATCTGGCAAGAAGATAAGTAAAACAATGTTGCCCTATTGTCTTCCTAGCTCTAGTGGTTTGTGAGGAATTCTGGTGACGATTCCTTGTATTATACTGATTAATGAAATGTTTGACTTATATTTGTGTAAATATGTTAAAATATTATAGAAAAATATTTGACGAATATCGAAAATTTTTGTTTCACTGTACAGTAGATCTGAGGAATATAGTCTGGGTTTTTTTATAAATAATTTTAATGATACTTTTCTGAACGATTTCTAGGCATTTTAAAAATACGTCTCTAGCCCCTCCCCATCCTAAAATTCCGTATTGAAGACGAGATTCTACCAAGGCATAATAAATTATTTTTAAATGCGAAATGCTTAATAGCTAAGAACTTAAATCTACCCAATTAACATCTTAAGGTGTTTGCAACGTTTTGTATATGAATATTCCACTTAAGTTGTTCGTCTATGGTAATACCTAAATATTTTATGCTAGGTACTGCTGAAATATAAGTTATCTTATCGTTCAATTGAATATTTAACCTATCATAATTTGGCCATCTCTGTATGATGAAAAACGCAGAAATTTAGTTTTATCATAATTCACACTCAATTTCCTGCTCGAAAACCAATTAAAAACATCCTTTAAAACCTCTTCTGAAGATTAGATTAATTAGATTAATAACGCTGTTTTTATATATGTATACGTAGATACAATTGTGTTTTTCTGTTTAAAATTTTTAGTTTGTATTAATTAAATTTTACCTATTTCAACTTGTTCTTTATTATGTATCCTAATATAAAGTATGATAAAAAAAACTGCGCATGTAAAACACATAAGACTATAATATTGTACCCCAGTACTCATTGTGTTGTTTCAAAAGAGAAACCCCCCTAAGAAACATCGTCTTCAAAAGAAGTAAAACAAACTTCTCGTGAATAAGGTGCTCAAAAAGGTTTAACAATAAAACCTAATTAAAATCAACCTTCAAACAAAACCGTTTCCCTTTTAAGTCGCTGCTTAATAAATCAAGTTTTAAAAAGTTTTCATACAAAAAAAAAACCCCGGGAGATGAAAAAGTTGTACTTTCAGGAACTTTTAAGGGATCCCGCTTGTTTTTTTCTTCCCATTCTTTGAGCGCCTTTATTTTTGTCAAGTCGTTGTTTAAAGCAAAACCCTCGCCTAGTAGACAATGCGAAACAAGAAAGAAATTTAAGTATTCAAAATAAATCCTTTTTTAAACGCTTCTACAAGGGAATTAAGTTCCAACTAAGATAATTTAGTATTAAAATAAAATAATACCCTTTTCGGATTATCACCATCTAAAAAAGGGGACTTTTAAAAATCTATGAAACTGTATCTCACCGTAGTGGAAATCCCGGTACAGCGAAGGTAGGTTAGTTCATACATAATGTAAAATAGGGCATATTAGCCTCACTTTGTGATTCAGGGTTTAGGTAAGTGCCCTTTAATGTTATCAGTGCTGAGCAGCAGAGCTCTGTGTCCCTTGTACAAGTAATGACCCTTGACAAGGCTTAGATTTATTCAGATTTTATACGGAAAAAATGTCTTTTAAATTAAATTTAAAAAAATTAATAAAGCATTATTTAAAAGTGAGGGTTCTATTTACATATTTTATCTTCAGAGGCTATATTTATATTATTGTACTTATATCTTTAGAATTGTACTTCATAGTGTAAAAAAAATGATAATAGCCTTTAGTACAACATTTTTAAATATGTGACAGAGGACACAGGTTTGATTAACGCAGACTCAATAGGGCCCATCAACATGAAGTTCTTTTTCAATTAATTTAATGATAAAATGCAATTTTTTTATGCCTGTGTTTTCCCAAAATAATATTATAACTCTCTTCCCAGATAGTACTTTTTGTCCAATGGACATCCAAAATTAGTCCATTTATTATCCAGTATGTTCAAGTGCAAGGAATAATTGGACATCCGATGAATAGCGTTAGGATATCCATTAATATTCTTGTAATTGCTTCAGTGATATGAATTTGTGATTACAGTATATTGTCCATATTTCAATTTTAAAGCTTGAAAGCCGTAGTATCCCAAAAATCAATAATTACAATATTTTAGTCATTAGAAATCAAAATATTCAGTTGTCAATAAGAGGCTAATTATTTTATTTCTTCCAGGCACTCCAGTGAGAGCAATATCAATATCTTGATTTCTAGTGTATGGATTTTAATTTTTTCAGCAGTTGCTCTAGGAACTTTCGGAGTATTTTCAAAATCAATAATTACAACATTTTAGCCGATAGAAATCAAGATATTCAATTGCCAATAAGAGACAAATTATTTTTTTTCTTCCACGCACTCCAGTGAGAAAAGTCTCAAGAAATCAATACCAGCAATACATCATATCAGTAAATATATATTTATTTCACGATTTTTTAGGAAATTCTTGGTTTTGGTATATTTATCAATCGTATATGGACAAGGAATATTTATGAAACTGTAGAATATACCTATATCACATACGGTTTTGTTTACTCAAGGAACAAAATTTTAGCATTAAAAAAAATTGAGAGGGGATTTACATATCTATTTTAAAAACTTAATTAATACACCTTAAATATTTAATTAAATCCTTCTAAAAAATTACTGTTTTTCGTCCATATTATCTAATCTAATAACACTGTTTTTATACTAAACATTTATACATAAAATTATATCAAATTTAAATAAATAGTGTCATTTAATTAAATATTAAATATATTTTCGGCAAAAACATTTTGTTTCATCGAAAAAACCCTTAACCCCCCACCCACCCCAAGCTTTTGCTCTGTAAAAAATTATTTTTAAAAAGCACCGTTTTCGCCAATAATATCTAATCTAATATCACTGTTTTTATATTAAATATTTATTCATATATATATATATATATATATATATATAATTTTGTAAAAATTAAATATATAAACTGTCTTATTAGATTAGATATTAACGGCGAAACCAGCTGTTATTCATGCATATTATTTTGAAAAACAATGATTTTTTTAAACAGTTTCTTACTGGTAAGTTGTGTGGGGTGGGTGGGTGGGTAAGAATAGGGTTAATAAAAACCGGTTTTTTGCAGAAAATAATTGCCTGAGAAAAAAATGCTTTTTATGAAAATTAAAGGTGATAAAAAATGTATAGTCTTTGCATCTATAAAAATTACCTTATTTCTTCTAAGCACTCCTGTAAGAAAAAAATCAATATCTTGATTTTTAATGCATGAATTTTAATAATTTTTTCAGAAAATACTTGAAAAGCTCTTAGAGTATCCCAGGAATCAATTACTACAACATTTTAGCCATTTCAAATCAAGATATTGGGTTGCCAATAAGAGGCTAATTATTTTATTTCTTTCAGGCACTTCTGTAAAAAAAATGTTTTTTTAAATTAAACGAAAAAAAAATGAATAAAGTATTATTTAAAAGTGAAGGTTCTATTTACATATTTTATCCCTAGAGGCTAAGGCTATATTTAAAATATTGTACTTAAATCTTTAAAATTGTGCTAAGAAATAATTGATAGTGTAAAAAAAATGATAATAGATTTTGGTATAAATTTTTTAATAGTACAATATGTGAAAGAGGACGCAGGTTTGATTAACGCAGACTCAAATAGGACCCATCAACATGAACATCATAATGATGAAATTAAATATTTTTATTCTTTGGTTTTCCTAAAATAACATTCAATCCATAGGCACGTTACTCTCTTCTCTACCGTTTGTCCAATGGACATCTAAAATTAGTCCAATTATTATCCAGCATGTTCAAGTGCAAGGAATGATTGGACATCCAATAAATTACCGCTTTAGGTTATTGATTTGTATTTTTTTAATTGTTCAATTTTAAAAATATGGATTTGTGATTAGAGTATATTGTCCATATCTCAATTTTAAAGCTTGAAAGCCGTAGTATGCCAGAAATCAATAATTACAATATTTTAGTCACTAGAAATCAAGATATTCAGTTGCCAATAAGAAGTTAATTATTTTATTTCTTCCAAGCACTCCAGTGAGAAAAATGTCAATATCTTGATTATTAGTACATCATTTTTTTAGAAAAGTTTGATGTATCCTTAAAGTCTCCAGAAATCAATACTCAAACAACACATCATATATTATTATCAGTAAATATATATTTATTCCACGATTTTTAGGAAATTTTTGGTTTTAGTATATTTATGAAACTGAAAAATAAACGTATATCATACACGATTCTGTTTACTCAAGGGACAAAATGTCGGTATTTAAAAAAATTGATATATAGGATTTGCATATTTATTTTTTTAAACTCGATTAATACACCTCAAATATTTGATGAAATTATTGTGAAAAAATCACTGTTTTTCGTCCATATTATCTAATCTAATAACGCTGTTTTTATACTAAATATTTATACATAAAATTATATCAAATTTAAATAAATAGTGTTATTTAATTAAATAATAAATATATTTCCTGTAAAAACATTATTTTTCATCAAAAAAACCCTTACCCCCCCACCCACCCCAAGCTTTTGCTCTGTAAAAAATTACTTTGAAAAAGCATCATTTTCGCCAATAATGTCCAATCTAATATTACTGTTTTTGTATTAAATATTTATTCATATACATATACATAATTTTATAAAAATCAAATATATAAAAATATTATTCATCCGTATCATTTTGGAAGACAATGATTTTTATAAAGAATTTCTTATTGGTAAATTGTGTGGGGTGGGTGGGTGGGTAAGAGTAGACGGTTTTTTGCAGAAAATAATTTCATGAGAAAAAAATGCTTTTTATAAAAATTAAAGGTGATAAAAAAATCTATAGTTTTTGCCTCTATAGAAATTACCTTATTCTTCTAAACGCTCCTGTAAGGGAAAAATCAAAATCTTGATTTTTAATGTATGAATTTTGATGATTTTTTCAGAAAATATTTGAAAACCTCTTACAGTATCCCAGGAATCACTAATTACAATATTTTAGCCATTTGAAATCAAGATATTCAATTGCCAATAATAGATAAATTATTTTATTTCTTCCAGGCACTCCTGTAAAAAAAAGTGTCAATATCTTGATTTTTTAGTGTATGGATTTTAATAATTTTTTCATAAAAGTTTGAACTATCTTTAGGGCCTTTAAAAATCAATAATTACAACATTTTAAACACTAAAAATCATACTCTATATCCGTTTCAATATTTTTCTTTTTTTAATTTTAAGGAAATTTTTAGTGTCCAAAATTGGTATAACTAAGTGTACATTATAGGACAATAAATGGATTTAAAATGGACATATAATAGTGCGACACTCCATTAAATATTTATTGGAGATCATTTGGACAATATTCGGATATCCATAGGAGGGACATTCATAAAATATCCAATGGCTTAAAGGGTGTTAATCTGGGTAAAGATTATTAATAATTTCCTGGCTTGGAGTCGCTACTTTTAGTCCAGGAAAAAATAATTTCTCATTTAATTTCACCTAACACTTACCTAAGCCCTGAATCAGTTCTGAACTTCTAGTTCCATCGATCCTTGGACTCTCATTGAAATTTTGAGTTCTAGACTTGCGCAGTAGATTTTTAATGACATGTATGTCGACTATTTACTCTTTTCGTGCTTATTTTCTGACAAGTGGTGCATTATGTAATTTAAAATGAGATGTTGATACTTTATTGTTAATATAGAATTACAGATCCACCTCTTTACACAGTACGGTTTTAAAAAACTATAATTTATCAATTCAACTTTAATTAATTCAGCAACATTAGACACTGGAATTATCTAAGGAAAATGTGCCAAAAATGGGAAACGAAATTAAAACTTTAATCTTTGGACTATAATCTTATAGTCCAGGGGTGCTTATACTACTAAAAATTTAATTACTAGTGTATAAACTGAATTTCCAATGATTGACAAACAATTTTACTAATTCCTTTGGACTATATCTTTAGTTATTGTCCAGGCGTGTTTGTACTAAAAATGCAATAATTCCTTGAAATTAAGTTTTTATTAATAAAACAAAGTTAGACTTACATCCTCTGATTACAATGCTATAATCCAGGTGGTCCCGTAACAAAAATTATAATAAATTTCACAAAATTGAACCTAAATCTCAGGAGTACATTTATGGCCATAATCCAAGCGTGCCAATAATAAAAAAAAATTCCATGATTAAGGGTTATAGTCCAGGTGTGCCTGTACTCAAAAAATTCTCTATTTAGCTGAAATTACATATTTGCTAATTATCTGGATTATTGCTTTAATATGGATTGTTAATCTAGCAACACAAAATTGTTATTAAAATGGCGTCCGATGTCTTTAATTTTTTTTTCTTTATATAACCATCTAAACTGTAAGTTAGTTATTTTCTGTACAATTTTCGGTATTTATCTACCTTATAATTGGGCTCATTACCTATAAAAAAATATTTTGGAAGTGACACTATTGACCTGGACGTAATATTTTAGTTTTTTTTTTAATTTTCAAGATATTTTTTTAATGATGTTGATGGAATTTTAAATTTTCTGTAAACAATTCAACTGCATGGGAAGAATTTTTGAAAATAGTTAAATTTGAAGAAGTAAATTTTTTTCTTAAATAATTCAACTGCGTCGATAATTTTTTTAAATCTTAATATTTTGTAATTTTTTTTGAACAATTCTTAATTAAATATGAATTTTGTTAAAAAAATAAATTCAATTCATCAAAATAAAATTAAATTTGATTTCTCAGTGTCTTATATATTCTGGGAATCATACCTAGAATACCTACTATCATAAATAGTAAGGGATGAGAATGGAATTACAATTAACATTACTAGTGATTGCCAATGCCTCTAGAGTACTCTTAAAAATTTGGAACTTATTTGGTCTATTGATATTATTAAAAAGTCATTTGTAAAATTTTATTAAAACTGCCAGAGGAAAAAATTAAAGCCTCTGAACATTTAATAAACAAATGCCTTAAAAGGGTAGTCGTAATGAGCCTTAAATTGTAGGTACCTTTCTCTTACTAGTAATTAGTTGAAAGGCCTTATAAGAGTCAAATAACCCTCTGATGTTTGTTACATGAACTTAATAATCCTGATAGGGAATGAAGGAATTTTTCTTGTCAAGCTTAACCCTTTTCATGGACAACTCGGGGCGATTTTATTATTTTATCCCTTAAAACATTTTGACACGGGTCTGATGTCGGTCGTAATATTCGAAATGCGAATCTGTCATTGAGATTTATTGGGAAATTAGGTTTGGCTTGTCTGGATAAAATCATTTAATGTTCATTTTACTGAAAATGAACTGCAAATTCATAACATAGAACGTTCCTAATTAATTCCTAATAAACACAACCATATTCCAGGGAAATATATATCTGGAAAATTGCATAATGGTGATTTTAGTACAAACTTTATTGATATTTTGTACTCAAGTGAAGAATCTATTTTTAAAATTATATTAAAATATGTGTGCCTTAGTGATTATAGGATTGGAAATTGCGTGCAAGGAGTTTTTTTTATGGCTTTGTGTTAAGCACATTTAGCCGCAAGTTCCGAGCGGAGTATGAATATTTAATTAGTACAAAATTCTATTAATATTTTGTACAATTTTAACGTTACGATAGAAAACATTAATTCTTTTCTGAATTTTCGGAAATACTATGTTATACCCGGTTAAGTTTTTAAGTTTGTAGGTCAGTTGATGAGTAACTTTCTTTACAGCAAACTTACGTCATCTGCTCTTCTTCTAATGCTACTTTTTAATTCTACATCAATATTCTTTTGTTTGTTCATGGATCTTTTCTGAGACTGTCTTTCTTCCTAAAAAAATCTATTACACCAAACTTGATTCATTCAATATCTGAACATTATTGCACTCATTCGTTCTCTATCGCAATTTATTTACTAATTTATATTTACCACTCATAATACCAAGGATAAGGAGAGCGGGAGATAAGTTATCACCAATCAGTATCCACATTCCCATGCGCAGTGAATGAATTTACGTTATGGAGTTGTACGAGGACCATTTTGATGTTGTCTTCTTTCAAACAAAAAAAGGTTTTAATAATTATTAAATTCTTTAATATAAAATATTTTAAATTAACAAAATAGCTTATTTGTCTTTTCGTTTGTATTATATAGTGTTATGAGAGTTCAAAAGTCTCGCCATTTAGGCAATTAATCCAATCAACGGGGGGAAGAGGTAGTGTAAGTTTCTACCAATCAGATTCTAAATTCCTTTGCGCAGTGACCAAATTTATGTCATGGAGTTGCTGCGATGACTATTTATGTTCGTTTATATGCAAGGGGTGGACTTGGGACAAAATATATTTTAATTTTAATTATTTGAGTGATTAATTAAATTTAAGAATGCGCGTTTCAAGAGATCTTAACTTGAACGTTTGCATAAAATGATATTACCACTGAATTAATTTTGCTTAAGCTGCCTTGTTATTGGTTTGTTTTTTCTATAATTCTTGCTTATTTAATTATATTTAAATTTTATTTTATAATCAATATTATGAAAAAACAAGAAACTCTTATACTCTGTGAAAATGTACTCAATAAGCCTTTAAAGTTACCTCCATTCAGGCAGACAACCCAATCAAAACAACCAGAACGATCAGGAGAGGGAGAGTTTAAATTTCCACCAATCACATTCCAAATTCCCATGCGCAGTGAATAAATTGATGTAATGGAGTTGCTGTGATAACCATTTAGGTTTAGTAGTGGTTTTATAGTTCAAGTAATAATTACTTGCCTTCAAATAGAACTTTATTTGCCATCAGATATACAATTATTACTGAAACTTAATGAATATTTTATATAAAACCAATTACATTGGTTATTTAGAATCAGTGTGAACACCCCTAAAACATAAACAAATTACGAAACATAAACACTCAGAAGTCAGAAATTATAAGTATATAACTTATAAGGTTAGTTTCTTTATTTATTGATCATTCAAGATACAATGGTACAAAATCAAAAACCTAAAAAAATAGAATCCCTTTTGTCCCTTTTTCCCATTTTATTAGTGTCCAATTAACTTATTTCCTCTCTTAATAGTTTAAAGGTAATATGCTTTAAGAACCTAATTTTAATTTTCTATGAGTGTGATTATTAAAAATCTATTATATTTAAAAAGGAAAGTTGTCTTCTTATTTTGTTACTTGCTAATTTAAGTAATGTTAATTATGCCTAAAAGTTTCTTAATCATCAAAATTTGATAAAAATACCAACAAAGTTTAATATCCTGTAAAATTGCATGGCATTTAAGAAGGTAATCCATTGAAAACAACTAAATCAACGAGGAGAGAGGAAGTTTAAATTTCCACCAATCAGATTTTAAAATCCCATGCGCAGTGACTAAATAAATGTCATGGAGTTGCTGCCATAATAAGGTAGTTTAAGGTAAAAATAACCTAACAAATGCGCCTTTCAATTATGTCAAATAAAAGCCAAAAGTAAATTTAATTCAATCAAAATGTTTCCGACTCTCTATATTGCTAGTTCTGGAAATACCCCACGCTGCGGAGGGCTGAATAGGCCATAGAAACAGCTCGGAGCCCCGCTATTTGACATTGCGTTCCTCTTGCTTTTGCACAAATAATATAATTTACTTTTTCCCCCGTTTTTATTTTTATCTGAAAACGACTCGACGGGTTATTCGTTTTATATAGTAAATGTTTGTTGCACCGCGTTATCATTTTTTAAAACGGGTAAGAGGTTCTGAGTTTTAGTTCGAAAATTAGCCATTGAAAATCTAATTAAACAAATTTTTTTTCAATTAATTTTTATTTTTACACTCTATGTTGAGTCGCTCTTTTTTGCACGAATTATAGCAAATTTTGTCCCAATTCTATGGGCATCTGACAGTATTCTAAACTCGTCAAGTGGGAAAATAGTCCAATAGCGAGTAGCACATTTTCATACAATGAAACCAGGAAATGTGTCAAAGTGGTTAATAGCTTGGCTTAATTGCTGTTATAATATTAAGTCTATTCTTAACTATTTATAGAGAAAGGTTAAAAATAGTAATCATATTATTGACAATAATTTTGCAATTTTCGTGCCAGCATGCAATTTTTAACAAACGGGCAAATTTAACGTTTAACGATATTGTAAACATCGAGAAACCAGCTGATTTTCCACCTCTGTCATTCCAGATGACACAATGAAATATTAACTTTTCTCTCTATTTTGTATATCTTTTCTTTATTTTGTTAATAGTATCTCGATCGTCTGGAAAATATCACTTTATTCCCATCTTTTTCTAATTAACGGACTGAGATAGGGATATATACGTCATGGAAATTAGCAACAGAATCAGAAACGAAAATCAAATTTTTACAATCGCCCAGATAAGTTCTGCATGCAATTAATTTTTTTGCATATTTAAGGATTAAATCTGATTTTAAACATCTAAAATGAAGTTAAGAGAAAAACTATAATTACATATAGACAAAAAGGGTGTAGATTTGATGTTTTTTTCGGTATAAAAGATAAATGTAAAATAATAAATAACTTAAAAAAATCACAGTAATTATTAAAAACTTTGTTACACCTTCAAATTTGGTGTATAAATAAAAGATAATAAAATACACGATACAGAGACACACGTTTTTTCAGGGGATGAAGGGATGTAAGCCACCCCCATACTGCAAAAAAATAATTTTTTTTGTATACATATAGACAAAAAAAAACACTTTTTTTGTCTATATGTAATTATAGTTTTTCTCTTAACTTTATTTTAAATGTTTAAAATCAGATTTAATCCTTAAATATGAATAAAAAATAGATTGCATGCAGAACTTATCTGGGCGACTGTAAAAATTTAATTTTCGTTTCTGATTCTGTTGCTAATTTCCATGACGTGGATATATAAATGAGAATTCAACTTTTTCCTTTATTTTTTATATCATTTTATCATTTTGTTAATAGTGTCTGGATCGTCTGGAAATTGTGTTTTTCGGGTTTAATTTGATAAATATGGATATTCGTCGAGCTTTAAAATAAACACATTTACTGGTTTAATTATTATATAATCAAGAAAATAAAAATAGCGCAAAAGAGATTTTTACAAATTTTGCGTTTTTTCTTCTTCTTCTTCCTCAAATACAATGGACTCGCGTCGTATTTCGACACGGCCGCCCAATATTGTTGTTTATGGACCTACAGTTTAACGTGGGTTCCGAACCACAATGTTTTATTTTTCATAAGACAAAAACAAACAACCATGCCCATGCCGGGATTCGAACCCGAGACCACACGATTGGATCGTGAACGCTTTGCCCACGGTGCTACCGGGGTCGGCATTTTGCGTTTTTTTAAAAAACGTGATTCTTAATTACTAGCAAAATTCTAACCAAAAAACGTGAAGTGATGCTCTTGTTTGTTAAAAGTCATCTGTCACTTTTTGGGCTATGCTACATTGGTTGCACGCTGTACATTTAAGGTAAGTACACACTCAACGATTTACTAAACGTTACAATGCGATATATTTACAACGTTAAAATGCGATATGTCAAAAACGGCTGCAAATTTTTTTTTGACATTTTGGTGACATTTCAAGTATACCGGGGGGCACTTTTTGTGATATTTTTGACATTTGTCCCTTCACCCCCCTAAGAGGGGGGGAGGGTCACTTCCTTATTTTAAATGGAATGACGTGTTTTTTATTCTTAAATACGAATCTACATAAAATATGAAGTCTGTTTACAAAAAATTTTTAAAATTGCTCTGCTGGTTACGGAATTATGATCAAAAATGTTTTGATTAAATTTAAAAATAATTCGAATATTCTACTACAATGAAAACAAATTATTTCCTACTTTTTAACTATTTATCGTCTATGTATTATGCCTAAGGAGCTGTTCGAAGTGACCGCCGCCTTCGACTTCCAAACACTTTCTTATCCTTTCTGGACATGAGTTTCGTACCCGCTGTAACATTGCTGGTGTCACTAATGAACAAGCAAAACGAATCCTGTTCTTCATGTCCTCTGGAGTTGTAGGTGCACTAGCCATTACTTTGTCTTTTATAAATCCCCATAAAAAAAAGTCAAGGGGCGTCAAATCTGGCGAACGAGCAGGCCAGTTGACAGGACCACCTCGACCAATCCACCTGTTTTCAAAAATCTCATTTAAATAAGTACGGGCCTGTATGGCATAATGGGGTGGAGCTCCGTCCTGCTGAAACCATACGTTAGGATTTAAATTTTGGTTTAGTAGACGAGGTAACTGATTTCTTAAAAAATCTGTATAGACCTGTCCATTTAAATGACCTTGGAAAAAATGCGGACCAATAACTCTATCCTCGAAAATACCACACCATACGTTCACAGACCAGGGATGTTGATTTGGTACAGTTCTCATCCAGTGAGGATTATTTGCTTCCCAGTAATGCATGTTGTGCCTGTCTACCTTTTAGAAAAACAAACAACCAAAACTTGAATATGTTCTAATTTAAATAAGTTAAATCTTACCTGCCCGCAATTATCAAAAGAAGCCTCATCAGAAAAAAAAACGTTTCTCAAAAAATGGTTATTTTCACGCATTTTTGTTGAAATCCAAGTGCAAAAATTAATGCGATTCTCAAAATCATGTCCGTAAAGCTCTTGATGAAGTGTAATGTGGTAAGGATGAAACTTGTACCGGTGCAGAATTGTTATAATTGATGATTGACTAATTCCAGCATCTAAAGCAAGCCGCCTGGTACTGATTTGAGGATCAATAGCTACTGCTCCTAACACAGCAACTGCCTTATTTTCATCTGTTTGCGTTTTAATCCGATTTCGTCGTTTACTTTTTAGACTACCAGTCATACGACTTCTGGTCTCCAGTCTCTTAAAGGCCATATGAGATTTTGGAATATCCGGAAACCTCTCGGCCCACACTACTGCAGCCTCCCTATCTACTTCTACACTGAAATTCGCTTCCATTTTTTTCTTTTTAAACACAATTTACTTGTTAATAACACGTCAAAATTTTTATGTGACACTGCTTGTTATGTTGCCATGGAAATCCTACTAGGATTTTCATTTCCATCCATACTAGTAAAATAAACAGTAGGTTTTCCATGGCAACCGGCTGTTATGGTAAAATATTCGAATTATTTTTAAATTTAATCAAAACATTTTTGATCATAATTCCGTAACCAGCAGAGCAATTTTAAAAATTTTTTGTAAACAGACTTCATATTTTATGTAGATTCGTATTTAAGAATAAAAAACACGTCATTCCATTTAAAATAAGGAAGTGACCCTCCCCCCCTCTTAGGGGGGTGAAGGGACAAATGTCAAAAATATCACAAAAAGTGCCCCCCGGTATACTGAAATGTCACCAAAATGTCAAAAAAAAATTTGCAGCCGTTTTTGACATATCACATTGTAACACTTTAAAAAACTCGCCCTGTATACTAACTTACTCTAATTGGTCAGATTTTACCTAAAAAATATCACATTATTTTAAACTGATTGGAAGAACGTTTTCATTTCTTTTAGGCAGTTTAGTGCATTCTTCTAATTGAAATAGAGTTAACAGAGCAACAGCCTCTAAGCCAAGAACCTGGAAGAAATAAAAATCTTATTTTTAGATCTATATACCTCATAAATTTCTTCAAATATCTCTTTTTCGCTCTATGAATTAACACTTTATTTATTTATTTCATTTGACTGATACACACTTTAGAATTAATGAAACATAGAATTTATTTGCAGATGACACTACTTTCTTGAATTGGGGACTGCTCCAAATGTTATAAAAAAATTAAAATCCCCTTAAAGGAATCCCACAGAAAAAAAAAACATAACTGTTGCTTCCCCCCTAAACTAATTTAAATAGAGCAAACTACCCCAATAGGTAGAAATTACAAAGAAGAGAGGGAGGGGGGTTGATATCATCGTGGAGCAGTCGTCGGGAGTCCAGAACTTCCCGATGACGACCGGCGCTCCGGAGAAAGCGTCGCGACGGCTGCCAGTTTGCCGACGCCAGCGCTCGCGTTCACTTGTTGCCCTCCCGTTACCCCCCTCCCACCCGCTCTTTTGGATCGCGGTAACCGTTACGCCTCCCTTGTTGCATTTTCTGATTAATCTGAATAACTCTAAGAGGTGTTGAAACTTTTTTTTTTTTTTTTTTTCTTGGTGGAATGTTGGTATTTGTTGCTGTGTCGTGACTTGCTTATGTGGTTATAGCGAGAGTTTTATGGTTGTTTTTGTATAAAAAAGGTACGGTACATTAATGTTTATGTATAAAAAAAAATAATACGTTACTAGGGAAAGTTAGATAATAAATGGAACGAACGAAGCAGAGATGTGTAGTCCTATTTGTTATTTATTAACTTTCCGTGCTGTTTAGCATAAAAAAAATAAATGGACTATTATTAATTGGACCATATAATTGCATGTACAAACAAAACCTTATATTATTCACATATTTATTATTATATAATTTACTTGATATTAGTCTAGTTGATGTTTTTTTTTTAATTGATTTCTGCCTTCAGGAGAATGTTCCATAAAGTCATGAATGAAATGGGAATTTTGATTTTTTAAATTTTTACTATGAATAGTGTATTCAAACATAAAATTAAAAATACACATTTTTGTATGTTAGTTTTTAATTCAAATTAACAGGATCTTTTTTTAGTTTTGATAATTTCAGGATTTATGAAAAACAAAAGGTTTTTAATTATTGGGAAAAAATCTCGATAAACTTTCTGTTCAAAATGTGCGATTTTTCCCGAATTATATTTGAAATTTTCAACTGATTTTCGGGCTATTCATAAATATGGAATTGAAATTATAGGGAAAATTTTATCATTTTCCTGGTCCTTTTTAGCTACTTGAAGTAATTTTTAGATTAATTTTATTTCTTCCAGGCAGTAGTTTTATTTAAATGTTCTTTATTTTCATTCAGATATTCGAAGCCAGATTTTCTTTTTCGCAGGTATTTTAATTAATTAAAACTGCATTTTTCCAGGCATTTGGTGTCATTGCCAGGCAGTTTTCTATTGCTTTAGGTAAACTAAATTAAAATTTTTCAAGGTAAAATGAAAATACTGCCGCTCCCTCCACCTATTTATTGAACATAATTTATTTTTTTGAACAATAATAATAAATAGAGGGTTTTTTTGACATGGAATCAAACCCTGGGACGTATATCTAGTTCCTATTTTAAACCTTTTATCCCCTGACGATGGACACCACTGTGTCCGAAACATGAGTTATGTGACGAGCCACCCTGTAAACTACACAGAAGCCAAGATGCTGACCCTGCAGTTCTCCCGAAACAAAACCATTGTGTCCGCCATTTTTCAGTTAGTCAATTGTAGCCCGTTATTCATGTAGCATATACTTATTGTAATTTTAATTAATAAATTGTTTTTAAAAAGGAAGTTCGGGAGTTTAAGAATTTAAGTCATGTCGGGAATTTTAAATAACTAAATGTTTAATAAATAAATAAGTGGAGGGATACTACAGGATTTTTATTTTACCTTAATGTTCACTTTTAATTTTTCAGATATTTATAAAATTTTATTTTTCCATTGTCTATTTCTACGTAAAATTTCTAAAACATTTAAAAAAAATGAATTCATAATTTTTTCCAGGCATTTGAAATCACTTTTCCCTTGTTCCCAAGCATTTGTTATATCTTCTTTAGTTTCTTCAAGGTATTTGAAGCAACTTGTTTTTTTTCCCAGATAATTTCATTAATTGAAATTGCTTTTTCCATACATTTGGTGTAAATTTCTTAAAATCAATTGAATTCTTCAAGTACTCCAACGAATTTTTTTCCAAGAGACAAAAAAAAAATTGAATTTTCTTTCAGGGCTTTAAACCCATTGCTGATTGGTCTCAGATGTTTTCAATAAAATTAGGTTTTTTACAAGCATTTGGTGCAATTGTTGTTATGTTCCAGGCATTTCAAGATTTTTTTTTTCTGGAACAACAGATCCATCTCGTATAGGAAAAAAAGAATAAAAGATTATAACTCAGCTGCCTGCAATAATATTTTAACTACTTCTAGGCAATTGGGTGCAGGTAACCATATTACAAAGACAAAAGAGAATGATAGGCTGTTTTTTTAAGAAAATTTTAATTACTTCCAGGCAGTTTTGAGTGCACTGAATTATATTATATAGAAAGACGAGCTATAGCTCAAATGCCTGGAATAATACCTGAATTACCTCCAAGCAGTTGAGTAAACAAAATAAAAAAAATTATGAAATATAATATATAAAAAAAAGTTGCCTAGAAAATTTACTCATAATAGAACTTTCAACTTATCAGCAAACAATAGAAATATACACTATTAAGTCAGTAGAGCATTAGGAAAGATATAAAATTACCTTCTGAAATTATTGAGTTTAATCCAGCTGTCAAATCTTCAACTGCTTCTTTTAATTCGATTTCTTCCAAAGCCCCCCAAAGTTCTAAATCGCTATACTCATCCAATATTTGCAACCTAAAAAGTACTTACAGGAATATTCAATCCAGATGCAGTTTAATAATATATTGTCAGATCCTAAAGTAAGTACTCACCTATTTGCCGATTCAAGACATGCCATCTAACAATGACATCTTGATGATTGTAGGTATTATAGCAGATAAAGTGTTCAATAAACTGGCTACTTTTGGACGTTCATAAGTGCCTGGGCTGTGACGAAATACTCCCCGAATTTGCACGAAACAGTAGTCTACAATTAAGCTTGCCATTGAGTTTCATACATCAAGATTTACCTATGCAGAGCACCTTAAAGGAACATTCTGGATCTTCTGGAAAAATTGTTTTCTGGGCGTATTTAAGCCAATTACAGACGAGAAACATCATTTTTAAGCGATCGTCCATGAATTTTGAATGTCTGAGTGACATTTATACGGATTTGAGGATCAAAAGTGTCTTTTTTCACTTTCTACCGCATCTTACTTTATAGTAACATTCTGGATCTTCGGGAAAAATTATTTTTTAGACGTGACTAGACTTATTATACACGAAAGACAACATTTAATAGCGATCATTCATGAATTCTGGATCTCTGAGTGACATTTATACGGATTTGAGGGTCAAAAGTGTCTTTTTTCACTTTCTACCGCATCTTACTTTATGGTAACCTTCTGGATCTTCTGGAAAAATTACTTCTTAGACGTGACTAGACCAATTACAAACGAGAGCCAACATTTTATAGCGATTATCCATGAATTCTGGATCTCTGAATAACATTTATATCAATTTGGGGGTCAAAAGTGCTTTTTTTTACTTTCTACCGCATCTCACTTTATAGCAACCTTCTGGATCGTCTGGAAAAATTACTTTTTGGACGTGACTAGACCAATTACAGACGAGAGCCAACATTTCATAGCGATCGTCCAAGAATTCTGGATCTCTGAATGACATTTATATGGATTTGAGGGTCAAAAGTGTCTTTTTTCACTTTCTACCGCATCTCACTCTATAGCAACATTCTGGATCGTCTGGAAAAATTACTTTTTTGACGTGACTAGATCAATTACAGACGAGAGCCAACATTTCATAACGATCGTCCATGAATTCTGGATCTCTGAATGACATTTATACCAATTTGGGGGTCAAAAGTGCCTTTTTTCACTTTCTACCGCATCTCACCTTACAGCAACATTCTGGATCTTCTGGAAAAATTATTTTTTGGACGTGACTAGACCAATTACAAACGAGAGCCAACATTTTATACCGATTGTCCATGAATTCTGGAACTGTGAGTGACATTTATACCAAATTGGGGGTCAAAGGTGCCTTTTTTCACTTTCTACCGCATCTCACTTTATAGTAATATTCTGGATCTTCGGGAAAAATTAGTTTTTAGACGTGACTAGACCTATTATACACGAGAGACAACATTTAATAGCGATCATTCATGAATTCTGGATCTCTGAGTGACATTTATACGGATTTGAGGGTCAAAAGTGCCTTTTTTCACTTTCTACCGCATCTCACCTTATAGCAACATTCTAGATCTTCTGGAAAAATTATTTTTTCGACGTGACTAGACTAATTACAAATGAGAGCCAACATTTCATAGCGATCGTCCATGAATTCTGAATCTCTGAATGACATTTATACCAATTTGGGGGTCAAAAGTGCCTTTTTTCACTTTCTACCGCATCTCACCTTATAGCAACATTCTAGATCTTCTGGAAATATTATTTTTTGGACGTGACTAAACCAATTACAAATGAGAGCCAACATTTTATAGCGATTATCCATGAATTCTGGAACTGTGAGTGACATTTATACCAAATTGGGGGTCAAAGGTGCCTTTTTTCACTTTCTACCGCATCTCACCTTATAGCAACATTCTGGATCTTCTGGAAATATTATTTTTTGGACGTAACTGGATCAACTACAGACAGAAGACAACATTTCATAGCGATCGTCTATGAATTCTAAATCTTTGAGTGACATTTATGAATCAAACATCGAGGATGTTCCACAAAACCGATAGATCGACTAAGTTAAGGAATTTAAAAAAGCATCTTTTTAAGACAACATCAGGAATGCCTCAGACAAGGATAAATGGAGGAAGATTGCCCAAACCACAACTTAAAGGGGTCACAATACTTCAACCATGAAATCACAGTACTTGAACCAAGAAGTTATAAGACTAGAGTGAAAAAGAATTTACTGATAGATGAACAAAATAGAAAGAATTCATTATATGGAGATGTTCAAAATGCCTCAATCATATAATCTAAAATCATCTATTTTGTTTTCTTTTTTATTCTCATAAAGGGTCTTATGAAAATTATTTGAAATAATTGTTGCTCTCATGTTGTTCAAATTCTTCTTCTTCTGGTTCCATCTTGTACCGAAGGTTAGCGATCATTCTGACCATTTGTATTCGTCGCTTTCTGTGCTTAAGATCTCAGTTTTTGTAATTAGACGTATCAAGAAGACATCGGCATTCCGTACTCGATTAGTCCAAGAAATGCTGAGTATGCGACGATAAACTCACTCCATATATATATATATATATATTTTTAATTTCAATCTCTTTGCAATGCAGATCCATAAAACAAGGTGCAAATATGTAGCATTTGACAGACCTAGTCATAAACTTAGATTCAATTGTCTATAGGTGAGAAGCTGTTTTTTTTGATAAATACTCTTTTGGCCTTTTCTGTCTAAAGCCCTGTTCACTGTTTAGGTAACATCCAAATTATTTATAGTGATCAGTTTTTTCTATTATTTTATGACCAATTGCCAGTTGTACATTTTCACTATTTTGCTTGCTGACTAAAGCACTGCTCAATAATATGGATGTTATTTATTGATACTACGTTACGTAAATTCCTTTTCTCAGTGATTCAGAGTAGATCATAAACAATATTGGGGAAAGCACGCAACCCTACCTGACGCTGCTGAATTTCTATCTCATCCGATACATGGTTCTCCACCTGAACAAAAGCTCCTTGATTCTATTATTATGCAATTAGCAATAATTCTTATAAAGGTTTTGTATTATTTTAAAATGTTGGACTTTATCAAAAACTTTTTCATTATCTATAAAACTCATGTATACCGGTATATTTATATCTAAACTAAAACTTGCATGCTAAAGTAAGCATCTCTTGTATCTGAAACAGTTTCTTAATACTTCCTATATATTATGATGTGATTGACTTTTTGCAACAGTTTTAATACATGACTCATAGTATAATACTCTGAGCAGTTTGGTCCTACGCTGTTGAACAAATCAGTGAGAATCTTGACGACACTACCCTCTGCTCCGTTTTTTGACTGACTTTTGGATGAAAATATTCAAATTAAGACCCTCGAAAAACGAATAAAAATCTCATTTAAACTCGGTTCGCTGTTACTAAAACCGAATGCGAGCAGGCAAAAGAATAATCCTTAAATATATAAATCTGGCTTTTCAGTATTCGGGTCAGTCCCGATCAGGAGGGAATCTACATCCCAATCGAGCTGGGCCGCAAATCACGGACAAAAACTATTAGAGCGAAAAACAAGCAACCCATCAGTTCCGTTGCCGAATAAAATAATTTATAAGGCCCTAAGAATTTCCGCAACACAAGGAAGATTAATGGGAAGAAAACAACTGTTTCCGATATCGAGGAATCAATGCGGAAATAAAACCTATGAATTGAGCAGTAGATTTTATTTAATTAATTAATAGTCACAGGGAGTTTACTCACTCTTTCTGGGTTTGCTTGATGCTGTCAAAGGTTTCACAGATATCTTAATATTTTGATAATTATTTACAAATTTGCCTTGAAAAATTTGCAGCTCGTCAGGATACAGTAAAAATATGGCAAAAACATTGAAACTTCGAACATAAATGTAACTGAAAATGCGATTACGTGACAAGAAGCTTCGAATTCAACTATGACTCTTTGGCATTTCTTATTTTCAAGATTCCATGCTGTCTTAGAACATTGACAGACTAGAATTAGTAAACAAGTGCTCAGGGGGTTATTTGGGTTTCTTGGATTTGGATATTATTGTAGACCAGCATCCCTAATGGGATTTACAATTAAAGCAGTTGACCAATAAAATTAGAGGTTGACTTTCAACTTTTAAATATTAAAAAAATATCTAAGTATTAAGAACCTTAGCCATAATATACTAATCGTTGATACAATCTCATTTGACTTATGGATTGATCGGGTGGGGCAGTGTCCGGGATTGCCACTTACAACAATTAACCATCATTCAAATATGGATACTAAAAATTATATTTGAAAAAAATTTAAAATTTACTTTATAAGGAAACAAAAGTAATGGACATGAGGAAACTTTACTGCTTCAATTTAAGTATGAATATACATAGTAAAAAAATTGTTCTTGAAACTTTATCGCACAGATACCCCACAAGAAACAGGCTTAATTAAAATACGCGAGTTGGTAGGAACAAAAAAAGTATTGGTCAAATATTTAGCACCGAAACTATAATATAATACCAAGACCCATACAGGAAAAAATGTCTACAGCAACGTTTAAAGTTTATGTAAGGCAACGGATTGAACAGACAGATGCGGCTTTATTTAGTCGGTTTGGTGAATAACTTGTAGCTTGTTTTTATTATTTTTGTAATAATAGAGCGATAACTTTTATTAACGTTTGATAATTCCCATGTTCTTTTTTTAATTCCTATGCGCTCCTGTGAGTAATTGAATTTAAATAATTTTGTCTTTCCTTATTGTATATGTTGTACAAGATGTGGTTGTCCTTATTTTTAATGTAAGAATAATTGAATATGGACAGATAGAAGTAAATTATTATGAGTGATGTACCGAAAAACCAGTGATGGAATATTTTCACGGACTTGACAAAAAAACCTGATAATGACCTTTAAACCGAATTGGATCATATATATATATATACAATGACCGCCTAAAGTTCCACATAAATTCGATAAAAATTAGAGACATGATTTTTTGAGAAAACGCTCGGAATCGTCGATTTTTAATTTAAATTGCGCATGATTTCACATAAATTTTTGTTTACAGGGTGGAACAAAAAAAACATTTTTTTAAATGGAATGCTATATTTTTTTATTGCATTTATAAAATATAGGCGAAATTCCAAGCAAGTTTCGTATAACACACCTTATCTCAAAACTCAACTATTTCCGAAATATTTACATTTAAATAAAATCGAGGATAAAAATAATGTTATAAACACTGCCAATTGTTTCTATTTCCATGGTTGCACTTGTAAAGAATCTCCATTTTCGAATGTCACTGTCAGTTCGAAAATTAATAGTTTTTATCAGAATAAATTATGGCTTATTTAACGGAAACCCAACGAATTGAAATTTTGATGATGCGAGGGTACGGGGATCGAGTGCGCACGCAAAAAGAAGTAAATGAACTGTTTTTAATGCCAAATACACAAACCATCCTACTTCTCAGTCAACAGTTAGTGGAATGGAGCACAAATTCATAACTTCAGCTCATGTTAGGGTTTTGCCAAAATCAGGACAAAATTAAACGTTCTGCTCTCCGTCTAATTTTTTGCCTAATTTTTATCGAATTTATGCGGAACTTTAGGTGGTCACTGTATATATACAGGGTGTCCCAGCGAAAACGAAACAGAGCTATTTTCGGTATGAAAAAAATTTTTTTTTTCAAAAATCTCGGACACGTCGATTTTATTTTTGAGAGGGACAACAAGGCACCCTCATACCAGCAACCCCCTTCGAGGGGGTGGAATCACCCCTAAAATCCTAAATGGAAAAAGGGGTCGTATGATACCTTATTTTAAAGGTCTTTTAATTCTGAATATAACTGCCAAATTAGAAGTGGCTAAAATTTTTTATCTGGATATGACAGCTTGTCAAAATTGTAGAAACAGCGAAAATGAAAAAGGTATTTTGAACTCTGTTTTGGATAATATTTTTAAAAGAATAAGAAAGTCCTAATTTCAAAGGGGTCACTTATTAATTAAGAGGCCACCTAATACCTGGAATCCTTTACGAGGGGTTGAAAGCACCCCTTAAATCTTAAACGGAAAGAGGGATCGTGTTATACCTTATGTTGAAAGCGTTTTCACTTTAAATTTAAATGGTGACTTCTGAGTGACTGATGGATTTCTTCTGGATATGAAAGCCAAATAAAATTCTGGAAAAAATGCTTTAAATAAACATTTATGCCTGAAACCCTTTCTTACAATTTTTTTTATTGGATCATTAAAACATGATTAAAAATTTATTCGTATTGTTAATATTATTGTTATTACACCTTATCAGCATATCATAAATAAAAACAAAATACCAAATAAAATGCAAACACAAGTATCTGAAGAATTCATTTAGCTTGCTAAATATCATTGGTACTTCTTCATAAAGCAGCATTTATTTAAATAGTTTTAAATTAATTTAAATTAAATTTAAATTACCCAGTCTTTTACGGGTTGAAACACTGTTAGCAATGGTTTATTCTACTGCAGAGAGGGTTGAGATGATAGAGTTTTTCTTTCGGCATAACAATTGTGCCAATAGAACGGTACAAGACTTAACAAGACTTGAGTTAACAGAAAATACGTTCTAGAAATAGTTGCTAAATTTAGGGAATCTGGCAGTGTCTTAAATAAAAAGCGTGAGGTTCAAAATGCTGTTGTTGTCAATGAAGCAATGCAAATAAGTGTCCTAGGTCAACTTCATGCCGAGCCAGGAATAAGTGTCAGAAAATTGGCGACGAGTACAGGAGTAAGCAAAAGTAGTGTTCATAGGATACTTAAGCATAATAAATTCCATGCTTACAAAATTCATCTGGTGCAAGAACTGAATGAGGACGATTTTGACAGACCAGTGCAATTTTGTGAATCGCTTAGTGATATGATAACTATTAATCTGCGTCTTATTTACAACATTTGCTTTTCAGATAAATGTACTTTTTTTCTTAATGGCAACGTAAATCGTCATAACTGCCGCTACTGGTCAAATGCAAATCCGGGCCAGTTTCGTGAAGTTCATACCCAGTTCCCTGAGGAGTTAAATGTTTGAGCGGGAATCTTGGGCGGCTCCATTGTTGGTCCGTTTTTTCTGCCCGGAAATTTACATGGAGAAATGTACCGAGATCTCTTGGAAAATGCCGTATATCCAAGAATAGTAGAAATAATGGAAGGCGGAAATCATTCTGATGATGATCAAGTCGTTTTTCAACAAGACGGAGCGCCTCCACATTATCCTGCTGGTGTGAGGCAATATCTTGATGAAATATTTCCTGATCGTTGGATTGGAAAAAGAGGACCATTTATGGAATGGCCAGCTAGGTCACCTGATTTAACCCCATTAGATTTTTTTTTATGGGGGCAATTAAAAACAAAAGTTTACGCTACCCAACCAGACACCCTAGAAGACTTACGCCAGAGAATTATAAATGAGTATCAGATGATAACACCTGAAGTTCTACAAAACGTCAGGCATCGTTTTGAGCAAAACCTGTATTCCTGCATGGAAGTAGGCGGGGCACAATTTGAACATTTAATAAATTGACGTAATTTTTTATTTCTGATCTCTCCACTTTTACTGGCAGTAAAGATTGTATTTCTTGCTATTTTTATATCCACAAGATATCCATCAGTCACTCAGAAGTCACCATTTAAATTCAGAGTAAAAAGGCCTTCAAAATAAGGAATGACACGACCCCTTTTTCTATTTAAGATTTAAGGGGTGCTTTCAACCCCTCGTAAAGGGTTCCAGGTATTAGGGTGGCCTCTTAATTAATAAGTGACCCCTTTGAAATTAGGACTTCCTTATTCTTTTAAAAATATTATCCAAAACAGAGTTCAAAATACCTTTTTCATTTTCGCTGTTTCTACAATTTTGACAAGCTGTCATATCCGGATAAAAAATTTTAGCCACTTCAAATTTGGCAGTTATATTCAGAATTAAAAGACCTTTAAAATAAGATATCACACGACCCCTCTTTCTATTTAAGATTTTAGGGGTGATCCCACCCCCTCGAAGAGGGTTACTGGTATGAGGGTGCCTTGGTAAGGAAAAGTTGTCCCCCTCGAAAATAAAATCGACGTGTTCGAGATTTTTGTAAAAAAAATTTTTTTTTATACCAAAAATACCTCTGTTTCGTTTTCGGTGGGACACCCTGTATATATATATATATTTATCCCACCACAAAAGCACCAACAAGCTTCTAAATAGAGCAGCTTCGGTACTAATAGTTTATTTCTTCCTTGTACTTGTACGTAAAGTAGAATAAGTATTTTGTATTTAAATTTTATAATTTTAGAAATAAATGTATTATTATTAACCTATTCCTCTGCATTTATCATGTAAAATTTTTTGACGACGTCACTGGAAAAGATTACTTGTTTCGGTGGAATCAACAATGCGATCAAGCGGCGTTACGATGTTTTTGCCTTTTTCTCCAATATACGTAACCTTCATTCATATAACTTTAATGGTTGACTTCTTTATAGAGTATCTTATCATATTTTATGAAAAAAAATGCTTCTATTAAAGAGGAATAGTATTGTTTTGCTCCCGTCGAAATAAGTGACAAATTTTTATGATATTATAAATAGTGTTTTTTTTGCTACTGCCCATAGTTCCACGGCAATGCTAATTCTAGCCTTTTAATATTCTAAGAATATATCCGAGATTACTTAGAAGAAGAGTGAGGGACAACTGACTAAAGAAAATAAAAATGGTAATTCAGCGAGTAACTTCCTGATGTGGCACCATGGCTATCCGGGGGAAAACTAATGAAAAATAAGCAATATTTCCACCTCTCTCTCTCTCCTGTGTTGGAAATGGCGAGTAAAAAGCTCGAGCATATAGCTTTGTTTGTCGCCATTCGCGTCTAATATCATATCTTGATTGAATCTCGTCGGGTCCCTCTCCTGAGGGAGCTCCAACCTCATTTCTTTGGAAACGTGTTTTATATACGGGAACATGACGGATACCTTATAAAATATACATCGAAAAAGATATTTGTTTTATTATTAACACGACGGGGAAAAACTTTGAGACAGGCACATGAAAGGAAAATAGAAATAACGGACGTGATATGGGACAATGCGGTAAATAATTTATTTTATTTATATATGAGAGCGATTTTTATAATAAATCTTATGTGTCTGACAAGTGAGATCAAAAAGGGAAGTATTTCAAGTTTGCACAGCATTTAACCTTTTTTAAGCCTAATTCTCAATATAAAAACAATACGTTTCAAGAAAAGAATCAATAGCCGTTAAACATAACTCAGGGTCCAAACAAAGCCGAAACATAAAACCGGAAACTAACTGAAACAAGGGCGTTTTGTATCGGAAGCAAAACACATAGAAAAATATATTTTCTCTGGTGTCAGTTGCAATCGCTATTCTTTTGTATGCCTTCTCGTACTGATAAAAATCTTCGTCTGCTTTATAAAACATTCTTTTTGTTTCGTATCGGGGTCCAAGAAAACAAACCCATCAGTTTACAGATCGATGAGGAATAAGAGTTTCAAAAAGTCACCACAACCGCCGTCCATTAAGTGATGAAGAAGAAAATCAGGTTAAATTTACATGGCTGAAATTAAATTAAAACGAATTTCCGGCAGCGGTTACTCCTATTAACTCGGGTGCCGATTTAATCATTTTCTGGAAAATCCGATTAAAACTCCAAGACTTTCTCTCTCTCTCTCTCTCTCTCCGGTTTACTTGCAACCCGATGTAAAAATAATTCGAGATAAAAAAATCCACCCAAGATATTCGAATTAATATGGTTCGCCTCAGTCAACAAAAAGAAGCCGGCAGACTTCCATTCTAAACACCACAAAGGAAATCTCATTATTTTTCTTTCTATAGAGAGAGAGAGGGACTTCATGTGTTTGACGGCGATGCTTTCCAAGGGTAGATCAGTAGAATTACGGAGAAAACCATCGTAAATTACTTCTGGATAACAGAGGACGTTCGATCGCATTATTTGTTTTACTATGGGTTCATTACAGTTGACTTACTTTTAATCATCTAGTTATTTCCAAACTCTACAGCTAATAATTTACACAAGAATATCTGGATCTTGTCGAGACCTATGGCTTCTTCTTGGCATCCAGATGTCTATACAAAAATTTAGTTACGATATAAATATTTACTTCAAGAAACGCCTCAGTTACCTTAATATATTTATTTAATTCTCCTAATCCGTTTCTGGTTCTCCCTCCCTTTCTTTGTGAGGAGTTGCTTTTGGATCATCTTTACTCCTAAAGACGTATTCTCCAAGAGGTCATATCTTCATAAAAAAATGCCTACAAAGGAAATCGGTGGCAAAATTAAGCTTGAAAATAAAAAATATGATATAACTGAGGCATATGCACGTTTTTTTACGTTATATGGTGATAAACATTTACATGTTTCATATGACGTGACAATGTTAAGAAAACTACAAACGTATTGATAGGAAAATTGTCAAAACTGAATTAATACATAAAGAATAATTAATGAAGGAATAATTTTTGAAGGTATTGTGTGACACGCATAGGGCTCACGCAGCCTGATAAAAAAAATCTGTGAAATATCCGTACGTCATATTAAAAGAGTTTTTCCAAAAACAGAAATTAGCATGAATAATTTCGTATTGGAGGTTGATAAAAAATGTCATGACAAAACTATTAGACTAAATTTCTCTGAAATAAAGTGACCTAGAGCTCTGAAAATTGAAACGGAAATTCTTCTGATAAAACCGTTGGACACCTATGTCAGGATTTTTTTCAAGAGTGAAAGTACAATAGAAAAATTAGTTTTGGAAGTTCAATAAATAAAGAATGGGCCAAATGCTTATATCTCTGAAACCAAGGAACCTAGAGTTCTGAAAATTGAAACAGAGATTGTTCTAATAAAATCATTGGACACCTATTTCGCCATTTTTTTTTTTCAATATTTTACTATAAAAAGTTTGTCTTAGAAGTTTTTTTAATGGAAGTTTCTAGGCACAAAATGCTCATATCTCTGAAATCAAGAAACTTGGAGGTCTGAAAATTGAAACAGAGATTCTACTAATAAAATCATTAGACACCTATTTTAGCGTTTTTTTTCAAAAAATTTTTGCAATACAGAAATTTGCCTTGAAAGTTGAAAAATATTTTTTTCCAGAAAATTGAAGTTCCTAGGCAAGAAATGCTTATATCTCTAAAACTAATGAAGTTAAAGAGTTGAAAATTGGAACAGTACTTTTCCTAATAAAATTAAATGGATATATTCAGGATTTTCCTAAAAAAATAAATTAAAATTAGAAACTGCGTCTTGGAATTGTGCAAATCATCATGAAAAATCAATAGACTAAATGCTTCATATCTCTAAAACTAAGAGACCTAGAGGTCTGAAAATTGAAACAGAGATTCTACTAATAAAATCACTGGACACCTATTTCAGCGTTTTTTCCAAAATTTTTGCAATAAAGAAATTTGCCTTGGAAGTTGATTTTTTTTTAAATAGAAGTTCCTAGACACAAATTACTCATATCTCTGAAACTAACGAAGTTAGAGAGTTGAAAATTGGAACAGCACTTACTCTAATAAAATCATTGGACACCTATCGCAGGGTTTTCTCAAAAAATGAAATTAAAATTAAAAAATAGATCTTAGAAATTGATGAAAATTTCATGAAAAAACCAATAGACTAAGTGCCCATATCTCTGAAACCAAGAGACTAAGAGCTTTGAAAATTGAAACAGAGATTCTACTAATAAAATCATTAGACACCTATTTTAGCGTTTTTTTTCAAAAAATTTTTGCAATACAGAAAATTGCCTTGAAAATTGAAAAATATTTTTTTCCAGAAAATTAAAGTTCCTAGGCAAGAAATGCTTATATCTCTAAAACTAATGAAGTTAAAGAGCTGAAAGTTGGAACAGTACTTTTCCTAATAAAATCAGATAAATATATTCAGGATTTTCTCAAAAAAATAAATTAAAATTAGAAACTGCGTCTTGGAATTTGTTCAAAACATCATGAAAAATCAATGGACTATATGCTTCATATCTCTAAAACTAAGACACCTAGAGGTCTGAAAATTGAAACAGAGATTCTTCTAATAAAATTATTGGACACCTATTTCAGAGTTTTGCCAAAAAAATTAAAATAAAATGAAAAAATTCGTCTTGAAGGTTGAAAGATAGTTCATTGAAATGCAATGGACAAAATGCTCATATCTTTGAAACCAAGAGACCTAGAACTCTGAAAATTGAAACAGAGATTCTTATGAAAAAATGATTGGACACCTATTTCAGGATTTTTTCAAAAAATTAAATTAAAATTTAAAAATAGATGTAAGTAAAAAAAATTCATTTAAAATCCAATGGACCTTAGTCCATTGGATTTTTATATCAAGTATTCATATCTCTGAAACCAAGGAAGCTAGATCTCTGAAAATTGAACTAGAGAGTGCTTTAGTTAAATCACTGCACATTTTCAAGACTTTTACCAAAAATTAAATTAACATTAATTAATTCGTCTTGGAAGTTGATAAAAAATTCATTAAAAAAACAATGGACTAAATTGTCATGTCTCTGAAAGTAAAATACTTAGAGGTCTGGAAATTGAAACAGAGATTCTTCTAATAAAATTATTAGACACCTATTTCAGAGTTTTGCCAAAAAAATTAAAATAAAATGAAAAAATTCGTCTTGAAGGTTGAAAGATAGTTCATTGAAATGCAATGGACAAAATGCTCATATCTCTGAAACCAAGACATCTAGAGCTATGAAAATTGAAACAGAGATTCTTATGAAAAAATGATTGGACACCTATTTCAGGGTTTTTTAAAAAAAATAAATTAAAATTAAAAAGTAGATCCAAGAAGTTAAAAAAAATTTCATTAAAAATCCACTGGACTAAGTGTTCATATCTCTGAAAGGAAGGGACCTACAGATCCGAAAACTGAAATAGACATTCTTGTGAAAAAAACATTGAATACCTCTTTCAAGCTTTTTACCAAAAATTAAATTGAAATTAATTAATTCGTCTCCAACTTCCTTGTCCTTAAAACAGGACAGTTTTATTAAAAAAACCAGTGGGCTAAATGCTTATATCTCTGAAACTAAGAGACCTAGAGCTCTGAAAATTGAAACAGAGATTCTTCTAATAAAATTATTAGACACCTATTTCAGGGTTCTTCCAAAAAATTAAATTAAAATGAAAAAATTCGTCTTGAAAGTTGAAAAATATTTCATTGGAAAGCAATGGACTAAATGCTCATATTTCTGACAGCAAGTAACCTAGAGATCTGAAAATTGAAACCGAAATTCTTGTGAAAAAATCATTGAATACCTATTTCAAGGTTTTTATCAAAAATTAATTTTAAATTAATTTCCTCTTTTTAGAAGTTAAGGAAAATTTCATTAAAAAACCAATGGGCTAAATACTCATATCTCTGAAACCAAGCGACTTAGAGTTCTGAAAATTGAAACAGAGATTCTTCTACTAAAATCCTTGGACTCCTATTTCCGCAATTCCTCAAAAAAACTTTGATTGAAAAGAAATGAACCTTGAAAGTTCAAAAAATTCTGGATCCTTCGCAAAACTTATAGTTTACTTAAATTACCGGTTTTTTTTCAAACCCCAGTGCTCCAACGAGTTTCTGGATTTGCTTTGCTTAAAGGACTTCCAGATATCCTGTAGTTTCTATTACAGGAAGTTACTTCAGAGTCCCTAGTAGAAATTCTTGAAGCTTTTTCCTACTCTCCTTCCTTCTGATCCGCCTTCCTAAGTTACTGTCCAATAGTTCTTGAAACTGGTCGTGTAGCTTTCAATTACTCAAGAAGCGTCATTTTTTAAAAGAAGTTCTTAGGGCTGCAAGACCTTCTGGTTCAGTAAAGTGCTCATTTAAACTGGAAATAACAATAAAAAAAAACAATTAAAACACAAAGATTCATAGTTAAAAAGACTATTATTATATAAGGGTTTAATTACTTTTAATAGTAGTTTCTAAGTTGGATACTCGAGGCTCTGTTGGAAATGTGGTTTTCTTCAGCAAGAAGAGTTGGTTCCCTATAAGAAACATTAAATTTACTCAGAAATAGCAATTACTAGTTCAGTACAAATATCTTTTTCTTACAGATCAATGGAGTAAACAAACAAAAGAAGCAGATTTCAACCAAAATGGATGACATAAGCTTCGCAGCACAATGTCTCGTACAACTATCCAACAGCAGGTGCCATTTCCCAATAGCCCTCGACTTATCACACAAAGAAAAGTCAAAGGAGATCACCAAAAAAGCCGAAAATAGCGAGGAAACTTTAAAAGATTCATCGTACATGGTGAAACGAATACTGACAGATTTAAAGCGGATCGAACAGGAGCCGGTACCAGAAACCCTTTCGGATACGGAGAACCACGTTGACTCCAGACAGTACGATGAAAAACACAAGAAAGAGAAGACGGACACGAAGAAGTGTGCGAAGAAGACGACAAGTAAGAAGATATCGGTGATGGCTCTGCACATAAACCGGAGCAAAGTGGAGAAGAAGCTGAACGGGCGGTTTAATTCCAAAAAAGTTTCATCGAAAGTAGCGCGTAATCAGGAACGGGGGAAGAGACACGCCAATGGGGTGCCAGTGCGGAAAATTCATAAGTGTACGTACGACGGATGTTATAAGGCTTATGGGAAGAGTAGTCATTTGAAAGCGCATCTGAGGACACATACCGGTAAGTTTTGGTTAATTTTTTTTATCTATATAGTGAATTAAAATTCAGGGGTCTGTTTCAAACGCTCAGACAAGTCGATTTTTTTTTATTTTTTAATTCTGTCTAAAATTTTAAAGTATATAAAGAAATTTGAGATTACATTTTTTATAAATAATCATGAATTTTTGGAACCGTTTATAAAAAAAAACAAACAAAAATATTAAAATAAATGTTCAAATTGTTGACCATTAACTTCTTGACAGTAACCAAGTTGATATTTAAATTCTTGTAATACTTTACTTATTGTTTGAGGCCTGATTTGTTGTATTTCGGCTCTAATTCTATTTTTTAATTAAAAAATAAACTTTAGATTTTAGATAACCCCATAGATAAAAAAAATCCAGTGGGGTAAAATCTGGCGACCTCGCAGGCCATTCAATAAAACCCCCCCGTCCAATCCATCTACAGTGTGTCTCAGGATGAGCGAATTTATACGTAAAAATTACAAAAAATTTTAGGGTTTAAATTTGACTGTTTGGCATCCAGGCCTGCTTGATTAAACAAGTATAGTCGCTTCGCTCCTATTATATTTGGAACCTTTAGGTCTTGTCTGTAAATAACTATAAAGGAATTCTTAAAAAAAAAAAACAAAAATTATAAGGTGTACCAACGTTTATCTGCCAAGCAAAGAGATGACCAGTGGTTGGGGTATCATGCTTCAAAGAACCATAATTTGTTATATAGTCGCGTTGTGTGTCAGTATACTGTCTTATATTTCAAATATCTGTCAAAATATATGAATTGTATCCTAAATAAAGCCTGAATACCAAATTACAACAGAATCGAACCAATAGCAAAAAAGTTACGGTAGTCACGTGACCTAGGCTGAAACTCAAATGTCAGTTAAGTATCTGTCATAATTTATTAGTTGTATCCTAATTAAACCATAAATACCAAATTCAGAAAAAAGTTCCCATAAGGGTTTATTTATTGAAATAGAACAAATGGGATATTACGTCAATTTTTTTTATTTTACTTTTTTATTTCGAAAGGCAATTGTAATAAAATATAAAAAGAATTAACAGGAGGAGAATAAGGAATAATAAAAACCATCAACGAATTGAATCGAAGCTATAGAAGTCGAGATATTAGTAAAAATGTGAAAAAAAGTAAAAGAAACCTCGTTTTTTCCCACGGTAGCATTTTTTTTCTTAAAATGATAACCGACAAATTATAATGTAAGCCCTAAGTTGGCAATTTCAAGTAAAAAAAAACCCAAGAAAAAAAAATTTTTTTTTGCTCCAAAATCGAAAGGGGTATAGCCTTGAAAAATTGTGAAAAAATGGTTTTTATTTTTTTCCAAATAAACTATAACTCTGACAACTTTTTGTCTTAAACAAAAGTTCTAGGGAATGTTACGAGGTATTCGAATGTTAAAACTAATTAATTATAGCTATCACAGATTCGGAGAAAATTGTAAAAAACTATTAATCATAAATATCGAATTATCAAGAGCCCTATGGAAAAATTTCAACTTTTTATTTTTCTATCTTGTACTACTTCAGGATACCTTTCAAAAAGGTTATTATCGATTTGACTCTAAAATGAACAGAAAACCTATTTATTTGCATTTATCGATTTTCAAACAAAATCCGGCCCAAAATGAAAATTTTTCAAAACATGCTCCAAATTCAAAATTTCTTTTTTCTGGCTAAAGACCATTCAAAAAGTAATAAAAAAGCTTTATGACAAAATTTTTTTAAATCTATAATAATGCTACAATATTACGAAAGAAGATAAGTTCCCTTTAAAGCCTATGTATTCGAACCGATGATTTTTTTAATTTTTTTTTTAAAAGCAAATTTAAGAAATAATTTAACAAATTAAGATAAAAGGAATAGGGTAATACAAAATATTTTCTATAAATATATACATATCATCTAATAGCAGATTTCAATCAAATAGGAAATTTTGATAGTCACGTGACCCTAGAACTCAATATTTTAAAATTTTATAAAAAATCAACAATTGCATCCTAAATAAACTCGAAATTCCAAATTTGAACCCAATCGGATCAATAGCAAAAAAGTTATGGAAGTCACGTGACTTTAAAATTCAATATGTCAAATTTCTGGCAAAATTTATTACTTGCATCCTAAATAAAGCCTAAATACTAAATTTCAACCCAATCGGATCAATAGCAAAAGAATTATAAAAGTCACGTGACTTTAAAATATAATTTGTCAATTATCTGTTAAAATTTATTAATTGTGTCCTAAATAAACCCCAAATACCAAATTTCAATCAAATCGGACAAATAGGAAGAAAGTTTTGATAGTCACGTGACCTTAAAACATAGTCATGTCAAATATCTGGAAAAATTTATTAATCTTATCCGAAATAGGTACTAGCACAGATATAACTAGCTAGTTGCGTTAGCTAGTTATATCTGTGGTACTAGGTACCAAATTTCAACCAAATCGCACCAATACCAAAAAAGTTATGATACTCGACTAACCTTAAAAATCAATAATTTCAAAAAATTTTTATTTATATCCCAAAAGCAATGTTTAAGGATTGTTAACATTTATTAATAATAAACTAAATAGCATAAAACTCACCAAATATCTAAATTCTTATTTTAAATTAAATAGATCATTACGACTGACCCGTGTATATATTCGAATAATTTTATTAAAATAATAGGGCAAATTTCATTTCGTCTCACCCCGGTATAAAACCACTGACTTGTCAAAAAAAACGGCATTTTTCGAAGACCAAGTCCCGGCCACCTGTCACGAGCAAAAAATTTTCACACACCATGCGTCAAAGTATTGTTCCCACTAGCCATTTCTTTAGAGTTTAGGTTGACACCTCCAATTACCTGCAAAAACGCAAAAAAATGGACTTTTTTCATAAAATCGCATTTTTCGGGTACTTGTACTATCGCTGGAACCCTGAAATTTAAGTATGTGTTGTAAAACAAAATTTCGGATCCTCTAGATGTTGTTTGATCTTTTCACCATGTACAGGGACGCGGCAAATGAATTAAACGCGAAAATTCGAATTGCTCAGAACCTATTAATGTTGGAAGATTGTAATTTTACATAAATAATGGGGTTATTAAAGTATTTAATCCCTGAGAATATAAATGATCCAGGTGCCACCACTAAAAAGTTATTAAATAAAATGTGATTTTCAGGTCGGACCTTCATGGGTAAAGTTCATTATTGCTCGCCCTGTATGGTTCCCAAAAATTTTGGTTATATGGCATATAAAAGGTAAAGGATGAAGTTATTTTTTGAAAAAAAAAATTTCCAAAATAAGTATCATTTGGCGGGAAATCTCAAAAAACTGAAAATGCCAGAACTCGTAAAATATCTAGCTCCAAGTATGTCAAATCTCTTATAAAATGAAGTCTTTTCGCCGAAATACTTTTTTTATAAAAATTTTTTTTTAGCCTCTGGAGAAGTTTGAATTTTTTTTTTAGTCACTTTTGTTCGCTTATAACAACTCACCCTGTACACCGATCGGGCCCAAAAAGTATACAGACATGAATTACTATAAAGTCTTTTATGCCTAAAAATTTTAATTTTTTTGACAGCGTTAAAATTGAGATCTCGTGCAAAAATGAATTTTGACCGGTTTTTTTACGAATTTTTGACTTTGAGACAGTACCGCTCCGTTTGGTGGTACCGGAAAAAAAATTTGTTTACGGATCCATCATTCCCAATGTATTGAGAGACTCTATGCCAAATTTCATCGTTTCGCTAGCCATACAGCCAAAGATATGAATTTTGAATCTCGCGTGCATAATATAGTCGCAGACGCTCCTATATAAAAATAAAATTTAGCGTATTTTAATTTTTTTTAAATCAAGCATGCCTTGATAGGAGCATTTTTAAAATTTTATGAGTAGGTAAAATAGTATTTCTGGGTAAGATATAATAAAAGTTTATAAGAAAAACCAAATAAACTTTAATAGTTAAAATAGTGAAAATTATTGCCACTGGACTAATTCTGTTTGATAAAAAAAAAAAAAAAACTTGCTTGGAATTTCGCCTATATTTCATAAATGGAATAAAAAATATAGCATTCCATTTAAAAAAATGACCGATGACGTCAAATCTTTTTTTTGTTCCACCCTGTATACAAAAATTTATGTGAAATAATGCGCAACTTAAAATAAAAATCTACGGGTCGGAGCGTTTTCTCAAAAAATCATGTCTCTAATTTTTATCGAATTTATGCGGAACTTTAGGCGGTCACTGTATATATAGAAGAAAACGCAATATTTTCACTGAAATCAGTCCGTTAGCGAATATTCAACGTAAAAATCAACTATATTAAGAAAACTTTCGCAAATCGCTCGCCTTCGCATTTCTTAAATCATAAAATCTCATTTTCCGGTTGCACAATTCTCCTTCGAATCAATCGCAGCGAACATAAATTTTCAAATAACCGAGGGTATTTTCCAAATTGGGATTGGGAAAATATGTTCTTCTTTTTTTATCGACTATAGCTATTAATCAAAATGAAGTCGACTTAATTATTCATGACACTGCTGCTTTCGTTTTAATTGGCAAGAGATTCTTCTTAATTTTTTTGAGGGTTAATTAATTTAATTAAATTGTAAGGGCAATAAACCACCCCCTAGGATGCGATTGACTTAAAAGAAAAAAAAATGATTGTTTGCTTGTATTGGAAATATATAAAACAGCATTTATCCTAAAAATGAACCCGTTTTATTGAGCTGCATTGGATATGCCATCTGGGGTCCAAGTTGCTTATATAGATATCATGATTTCTGTTATATTGGACCGATTTCACAACATATTGCTTTTTTTAGACAACGTTTTATTTCTTGTAGAATATTTATTGAAGTTTGAGGTTGACATACCAGGGTTTTAGGTTAAGGATGTTGAATGGAAATTGTATTTTTTTAGCATAGTAACTCTTGAGAAAAAATGATTGTTTATGATTTGGGTATAAGAATGAAAATTGAGCCTTTTTTCACCTTCCAATGGTTCCACCATTTGAGTTGATTTAGTCAAGGAAAGCAAAAGATTGTTGAGTCCTTCCTCCGACCAATTTATTTTAATTAATTAAAAACTGCAAGGAAAATCGTCCAGTACTCCGTCTGACCAACTTAATAGGTTTTATCTGGAATTATTGTAAATAATGTTTCTTTAGCATAATGAATGAAAAAAAATTGATTATCCTATTAAAATTGTTAAAGATACCTTACACTAAGATGAGCGCATACTCTTCCTCTAGGCTCTTCCTTTCTTCATCTTTAATTATCCGGAGTTCCACTGTTTGAGTAAATTTAATCAAGGAAAGCAAGAGGTCGTTCAGTTCTCCCTCCAATTAATTTAGCACAATTTATAAAAAACGGCAAGGCAAAATCGTTCAGTCCTCCGTCTGACCTATTTGATACAAATGATCCAAAGCGAGTTGATACTGTTCGGTACAATTTTTCATTTAATGCCAGGGAATAAACTAAGCAGTGCAACGGGTCAGTGGCATCACCATATATAGGAAAAAAAAGTAGCAATAAAAAACAGACTACTTATACACAAACAAGTAATTCGACCTAAATTGTTATATGAAAAAACTACATTTGCACATGCAAATAAAATAGTTATAAACCGATTCCAAACATTTTAACTTTTCAACCCCTCCCCACCCCAAACATTTTTCCAGTGAGAAATTCTTTTGAAAAATCACTGTTTTTCGTCCATAATATCCAATCTGAATATTTATTAATATACATAATATATAATTATATCAAAATTAAATAAAAAAATTAATTGTAGACTGGATATTAACGACGAAATCAGCTCTTATGCATGCGTATTATTTTGGAAAACAATGATTTTTTTGATAACAATTTCTTACTGGTAAGTTATGAGGGGTGGGTGGGGGGTGTAAGGGTAGGTTTAATTAAAAACAATTTTTTTGCAGAACATAATTGCATTCATTTATATATTATCATCAATGAATTCTTTTTCTAATAAACTGGTTTTTTTGTTGAATTTAATGGGTCATTAGTAAAACATTTATAACTAATAGGATGAATACTACCGGTTTTTAATTTCGCTAGTAATACGTCTAATTTCGTTTTTCAACTGTGGAATTGTTGTTGGGTTATTAGCGTATACGAGGGATTTTAAAAAACCCCAAAGCAAAAAGTCACAAGGCGTTAAATCGCGTGATCTTGCGGGCCAGTTCTGGTCTCTATTCCGTGAAAAGACACGACCGGGCAACTTTCTTTGCAACAATTGAATTGCTTCACGTGTAATGTGACATGTCGCACCATCCTGTTGGTACCACATACCGCCCGTATCCATATCATCCAATTGAGGCCATAAAAACTCAGTGAGGATATTACGATAGCGTTCGCTGTTCACGGTAACTGCATTTTCAGCCTCGTCCTCGAAGAAGTACGGTCCAATTATTCCACCAAACAGTGACTCTTAATCGATGCATTTTCTTCTCATGAATGACTCTAGGATTTTCTTTGCCCCAAATTCGACAATTTTGTTTATTAAGGTGAAAGTGTGCCTCATCGGTAAACAAAATTTTTTTCAAAAAATCGACATCCATTTGTTGTTTTTGCAATACCCAAGAAGAAAATGTACGGCGCGTCGCATGGTCCATTGGCTTTAATTCTTGGGTTCAATTGAATCTTATAGGCATGTAAATGAAGATCTTTTGTTAGAATTCGGTGGGTAGTGCTCTTCGAAATGTGCAACTGTTGTGCACGATGACGGATAAATGTTCCCGGATTCTCGCGGTAATATTTTCAACAGAACGGCTAGTACGGTGACGCACTGCTGTTTTTACATCCACGACAGAACCATTTTGTTCAAATTTATCAATTAGTCTTTGGACGGTCGTGTGATTTGGTGCATCGTGTCGACCACCAAAAATGCCCCGCAATTTACGAACTGTTTCCGCAAAACATTCTCCATATTTGTAGTGTATTTTAACAATAATAATTCGTTGTTCGACCGTTTACATTGTTTACATTATTCTTTTCAGTTTTTTTTTTTGACATACTGCGATAAAAAAAGAATGCTGCGCAATTCAAAACGTGCGTTCCTATTGGGACACCCTTTATAACAGTTATCTGAAGAAATCTCAAATCCGAGACGAAACGTCATGCCATAATAAATAAAGAGAAATTGAGGTTATATTTTTCGAAACATTTTATTTATAATGAAAAAGAAGGTGAGAGGATGAGAATAGTATAGTCGGCTCGTTTTACCCTAACGCATAACGAATTATTTCGGAGTATAAGTGGACCGGTTAAACAATGATTTCCTTATCGCCGTATTATTCACTATTTATATTGAGTACTGGTTTGGACGACTGTAACTAGTGGTTTAAAAACATTTTTGGTTTTTAATGTAATATTGGCTATTATTTTAAAGGGTACTAATATTTTTTTAAAGGAAATTCTTTTTTATTCTTAAATAATTTGTTTTAATTATTATTACTATATTATTTATTAGTGTAACCTTATATTTAATAAGGTAAAAAAGAAATAGAGTTGGGTTAAAAAAGGATTATAAATTCTGGAAAATGTACAAAACCCAAATATAGTGCCGAAAAGGATTATGTACCTAAAAGGTACATAATCCCTGATAATTTGCCTGATTAGACAAATAAATACTTTGGTGGTCTATACTTAAATTCTATTCCTTTTGGTATTTTGAAGTGATATCATCAAGCTATTAATTAAATTTACTTTATGGTTTTTTAAATTATGGATTCGCAAGAAAACAAACATATTGCTAACTATCGGTTTCTATCTTCTGGCTATAGACTTTACAAGAGAGAGCATGCGTGGAATGCAATATAGACAGTTTATTGCATGTGTAAATATGAATACTGTATTGATTTTGTAAATTGTTTGTTTGAATGAAAATTGTAGTTTTTAATCTGACAAAACAAGTCGCGAATCGCGTAAAAACCGCACCAGTTAAATTGGATTTAATTCCGCCACTGAAAATTTCATGAGGGTTCACGTTTTTTTTTCTCTCTCTCTCTCTCTCTGCCCCCTCGATTTTCATGTTTTACCGGCGCAATTTGTGATAATGAAATTGCTTCGTTTCGTTGATGTTTTCAATAATGTCAATAATTCAATAATGAAAACTCCTAATAACGTTATAAAAGGTGAAATAAAATTCGTCTCCAATTTAAAAATGAACTACGGTCAGTTTAGATTTATTTAAAAATATTCCCCTTCGGCCCTTATATTTCCGCTAACACGGTCAATAACTGTTCCCATTGCTTTTACGAGCGATTCGGCTCTAAGTGCGAAAATAAAAAGTTATCGTAAAAATGGTAATTCGATTATTCGACTTGCCAAAGCACTCTCACGGTTGATAGGGTCATATTTTATACTTGGTCTGCCGTTGAATCCATAAAGGCGAAGCGAACTGGCGACCTCCTGTCTTTTTTTTTCTCCCTCATTTTTTCTACCCTATTAGCATAACGCATGACACACAGAATTCACAATATTTCCGAAGAGGGTATACTCGAAATAATTGAAGGGACCAGTCTTAGTTAGATAGCTAACGCACTAACTAAGAGATTTCCCCCCAACTTTTCAAGAGCCTAATAGTCACTTTTTATTCTATGAAAACTTTCTCACTATGGTGCCATGGACTCCTTACAAGCGGGACATTAAAAACTAATTAGATTGCTAATAAACTAATTAGATGTTTAGTGTACCACCTATCAAGAGTTTGTAAAATCTTCAAAAAGGAGCTGACAATTCAGCTGTTAATGTTGGACAGGGACGTTCTGAACTTTTAATGCAAAAATGGAATAATTTCGAAATTAATGGGTGAAAATGGTACAACATACTAATCAAATTTTAAATTATTTAGAAATGTATACTAAAACAACCTTTTCCATTGAAATTCAGACACATTAATCCCCAAGCAACACATCATATATTATTATCGTTAAATATAAGTTTATTCAACGATTTTTTAGTAAATTTTTCGTTTTGGTGTATTTATCAACCGTAGATGGTTAAGGTATATTTATTAAACTATAAAATATTGCACTGTTCTTTGGTGAGGCATTTATACAATTAAATTTCATTAACCCTTTACCGCATCATGTGCCATATATGACCCAAACTATAAAAATATTGTCTAAAATTAAGTTATATTCCTTTACTGCATACTGTATTATATTTGGAACGTACCCACTTACACAGCAAAATGTACACATCGATAGTATTGTTCAATTATACATTCAGTTATACGACAGTTATTTCGCGTATTTCACGCTAACAGCTGATTGATACGTTTTGTTTGCAAGTTTTTTGTTTCTTAAAATTATAATATTATCGAAAAAAAATTATTGGCATTACGGGTGAAGTGTAAGCTGTCTTATACGGTAAGTTATTTTTCATTTGATGGTAATTTAGGTTTATAATTTGGTTTTTGTATCATATTAATAGTTATTTATTCTAATTTTTTGGATAACTTTTGAGATTATGACTTTACTTTACTTTTTTTCTTTTCATTCTTTTAGCTTTGTTTGTGTGTGTTTTTTTTCACTATATTTTTCATTGTTTTGCAATTGTTTCTTGGTATTGGGCAAGTTTCCTATTGGAAATAAAGGCTTATTATTATTATTATTATTATTAAAATATACGTATATCAGACACTATTCTATTTACAAAAAGCAGAAAATTTCGGCATTTAAAAAAATTGACACAATCTAATAATGCTGTTTTTATACTTAATATGTATATACATATACAATTATATCAAATTTAAATAAACAGTGTTAATAAATTATATTTTGAATATATATTTGTTGCAAAAACATTGTTTTTCATCAACAAAACCCTTACCCCCCCACCCACCCCAAATTTGGGCCGAGTAAGATATTCTTTTAAAAAATCACCGTTTTTCGTCCATAATATCCAATCTAATAGCACTGTTTTTGTATTTATTAATATACATATATATAATTATATCAAAATTAAATAAACAAAGTAGGTTTTTATGCGTATTATTTTAGAAAACAATAATTTTTGAAAACAGTTTTTTACTGGTAAATTGTGTGGGGTGGGTGGGGGGGTAAGCATAGGGTTAATAAAAATAATTTTTTTTTGCAGAAAATAATTCCCTAAAAAAAAAGTGCTTTTTCTGTTTACAAATGAAATCAAATTTTGGCATTTAAAAAAATTGATAAGGGATTCACGTAGTTTCAAATATGTAATAAAATGACCCCGATATCACATATATGTATATGCCAATGTGTAGGATACGTTATACTTTTCATACACGTATATATCTTATAATAATGAAATATCATACAAAGAAAACCAGAACAAATTAGGAAATGCATTAGCGTGTATGAAATAACAATTATACCAAATAAGAAGATATACAAATAAAAAAAACTCAAGATTAGAAATTTGCTCAAAACTAAACAAGGATTTAAAAAATAAAATTAATTTTTAGAAAAATGCAGTTTTGTTTTTTTTTCATTAAATAATATTTACAATAAATCCCTTATGGACGCCATTGGTAATAATTGATTTTTTCTTTGTACGTCGAAAAATGCATAAAACACATCTGCAAATAAAAAAAAAATTATATTGGTAGTAAAGTTATTTAAAAGAAACCTTATTCTATTAAACGCATTTTATAAACGTCTTTAAATAGTAAATAATATACCATACTTAAACGTTTAATCTAATTTTATCAATAAAAATAATAATTGTATATTATTAATATATATAACATAAACATAATATTAAATTTCTCAACATATACCACGCGGATATTTTATTCAATATTTATCGTTAAATTGTTGTAAACCAAAGGTAAACGTTTATTTAACTATCGCGTGTTATTTCTTTTATTTAAAAATGTATATTTTTTGTAAATATACATTAATTGAAACAAAACTGAAAATTTTTGTTGAATAAAATTAATTAATCAATAAATTAAACGGTTACGATCGTTTTAAAATTTATAAATTCTTGTAATATTAAATTTTTTGTCGGTAAATGATATTAATAAATAAAAAGTTTCAAAATTGCAATATTTTAGTTAAAAGCGTGGTTTTTGTATTATTTTTGAATTCTTCCAATGTTTATTTAGAAAAAAAATATATATATTTATTTTTAATTTAATCGCTTTCAATATTTTTAAAATTAATTAAAAAACTTTTTTTTAATTATGAAATTAAAATATTTATTAACTAAAAATATTTTAAGTGAATTATGTGACAAAAACTACATTAGAGAAAATTCTTTTACATTCAAGAAGTTTACATTTTTTACGTATTTACTTAATGTTAACAGTGCTCTTTTAATGTATATTTTTTTTATATAATATTTTCAATAATTAATATTTTCTTAATTTTTTACTTTTAATGTATATAAAGTTTCCTTAATTCAATTTAAAAAAAACCTTCATAACATTATACAAGCATCCTAAAAAATACTACTAAAAAATAACAAAACAGGTTTAAAAATAAGTAAAAATGCTACCAAAAACAGACGTTTGAAGAAGTAAATTAAACGATAATAGAACAAAACAAAAGGTATTACAAAATATGAAAATGATATGTTAGAGCACAGATCAAAGGGTAAATTCATAAAGGCTATAATAGGCGCTAATTAGCAAAATTTAAATTTAAATTTAGCTTTGTATCGTAACTAAGTTACTTGAAAATTGATATTTCAATTTTAAAATATATGCGTACAATAATGATGCCAAATCTCATGAAACTCGAAAAAACCAGTGCTGTACCAGTTATTTTAAATTATCGATAATTGCTGTTAACTTTCTCACTTAATTTGATACATTTCCAGTTGTCAAGTGTGTTGTATATTCAACAAAATCTAACCAGGCAGTTTTGACAACTGTGGAAATAGTCTTTATTAAAATAGATCATAAACCAGTGAATCGAAGTTATTAAGGTCTAAAATTCATGACAAATTCCCAATCTAGTGATTATTGGTTATGGTGGACGATTGAGTTCTTCGTATATTCCAGGACGAACATTAGAATCTCAATAAATGAGAAAATAAAAACTAATTAGATAACAAATACACTAATTAGGAATTTAGTTCTTCATTCACCAAGAGCTGCAACCGTCCTATTTTTCCATTATAATTAAGTACGTCCAGTTGGACAATAACTCAATAGAAGTAGAAAAATAAAAACTAATTAGATATGAAAGACACTAATTAGATAATTATTCTTCCACTTATTTAGAGTCAGTAGGGCCTGAAATCAATGTTTAAATCACAATCAATTCTTTTGCAGTTTCTTCAATTTCGTTTGTTCCATACCAAATTTGATTAAACAATCCTCAGGAACAACCACTGAATTACTAATTAAATTCTATCCGGTTTTATCCAGTTTAGATGGAGCATGCGCATACATTAATATAACATTTTCCTTGTCGGATAATGTTATTTCGCAAAATTAATACCATAAAAGAAACCTTAAAATTTATACCCCTTACTCCCTAAGTAATTCTAGTTTCTAAGAGAAGCCATTTGAGGCGGGTTTGAAATAACCGTAACTATTATTACTTTGAAAACAGCCCCACGGTAACAATTCGCATTAAAACAATTATTAGGGAACGCGGAAAACAACCCGACTCTTATTATCTTGGAAAACTCATATTTGGTTGCACAGCCAAGGGCTTATTTATCGGTTTCATTTCGGAACGTGTGCTGTGGAACTCTAATTATGGACCGTTACAGGTAAATTACAATAGAAGTTTTATAAACTCACCAGTGAGAATCGAAGTTTTTATCTCTTCATGTGGAAATTGTTGATCAGGAGTTCTAACCTCAAATTACCCCTTGTGTCAAGATATCAGTCAAGTCAATACTATGCCATACGTCTTTTCTTCGTCACTCTTGTCACCTTTTTTTATGGCGAGTGATTAAACGTACGTCTGTTCACATTTAAGCTAAAAAGAAAATTGAACAATTAATAATAAAAGAATATATCATTTTATTCCATTTTATCACATAAATTTTCCTTGCCCTAGAGTGAGGTTTAAAAATTTTCAAAACTCACCAATGAAAAGTTTCCGTAATATTTCCATGATATTCTAATGGGAATTGCTGCTCAGTTTCAAGAGTCCTAACCTAAAATACACCGCATATTAATAACACTCACAAGAAATTACAAGAATAAACTATTCCCACACGAAACTGAACTTGTTATCGATTTGCTCGTTATTGCTGATCTAAGTGGTTTAAAGAAACAACCATTTCCCTTATTAAGATTGGATTTTGTTATCAAACTCACGGTTGAAATTTGCTGAGTTGTGAATTATTGACTGGTTTACAGGGTGTCTATCTTTTAATTTCTTTGGCCTTGGAAAGAGTTATTAAGACATATATAACCTTAAATTTTTTTTAGGTTATAGTAGTTCTTCGGGTTAATAAGCCTATTTTTATAGTGGTTGTGTCTCACATATAAATGTGAGATCCAGAATTCATGGAAGATCAGTATGAAATGTTGTCTCTCGTCTGTAATTGATCCAGTTACGTCCAGAAAATAGTTTTTCCAGAAGATTCGGAATGTTCTTACAAGGTGAAATGCGGTAGAAAATTAAAAAAGATACTTTTGACCTTCAATTCGGTATAAATGTCACTCAGAGATCCAGAATTTATGAACGATCGCTATGAAATATTTTCTCACGTCTGTAATTGGTTTAGTCAAGTCCAAAAACTAATTTTCTAGAAGATCCAGAATGTTGCTATAAGGTGAGATGCGGTAGAAAGTGAAAAAAGGCACTTTTGACCCCTAATTCGGTATAAATGTCACTCAGAGATCCAGAATTTATGGACGATCGCTATAAAATATTTTCTCACGTCTGTATTTGGTTTAGTCAAGTCTAAAAACTTAATTTTCCAGAAGATCCAGAATGTTGCTATAAGGTGAGATGCGGTAGAAAGTGAAAAAAGGCACTTTTGACCCCTAATTCGGTATAAATGTCACTCAGAGATCCAGAATTCATGGACGATCACTTTGAAATGTTGTCTTTCGTCTGTAATTGGTCCAGCCACGTTCAGAAAATAATTTTTCCAGAAGATCCAGAATGTTACTATAAGGTGAGATGCGGTAGAAAGTGAAAAAAGGTACTTTTGACCTTCAATTCGGTATAAATGTCACTCAGAGATCCAGAATTTATGGACGATCGCTTTGAAATGTTGTCTTTCGTCTGTAATTGGTCCAGCCACGTTTAGAAAATAATTTTTCCAAAAGATTTGGAATGTTCTTGGAAGGTGAGATGCGGTAGAAAATTAAAAAAGGCACTTTTGACCCTTAATTCGGTATAAATGTCACTCAGAGACTTAGAATTCATGAATGATCACTATCAAATGTTGTCTCTTATTTGTAATTGGTTTAGTTACGTCCAAAAAATAATTTTTCCAGAAAATCCAGAAGGTTTCTATAAGGTGAGATGCGGTAGAAAGTGAACAAAGGCACTTTTGACTCCCAAATTGTTATAAATGTCACTCAGAGATCCAGAATTTATGAATGATCGCTATGAAATGTTGTCTCTCATTTGTAATTGGTCCAGTTACGTCCAGAAAATAATTTTTCCAAAAGATTCGGAGCGTTCTTGGAAGGTGAGATGCGGTAGAAAGTGAAAAAATGCAATTTTGACCCATATTCGGTATAAATGCCACTCAGAGATCCAGAATTTATGGATGATCGCTGTGAAATGTTGTCTCTCGTCTGTAATTGGTCTAGTCACGTCCATAAAAAAATTTTTCCAGAAGATCCAGAACGTTGCTATAAAGTGAGATGCGGTAGAAAGTGAACAAAGGCACTTTTGACCCCCAAATTGTTATAAATGTCACTCAGAGATCCAGAATTTATGAATGATCGCTATGAAATGTTATCTCTCATTTGTAATTGGTCCAGTTACGTCCAGAAAATAATTTTTCCAAAAGATTCGGAGCGTTCTTGGAAGGTGAGATGCGGTAGAAAGTGAAAAAATGCACTTTTGACCCCCAAATTGGTATAAATGTCACTCACAGATCCAGAATTTATGGACGATCACTATGAAATATTTTCTCACGTCTGTAATTGGCTTAGTCACATCCAAAAATTAATTTTTCCAGAAGATCCAGAATGTTATTATAAGGTGAGATGCGGTAGAAAATAAAAAAAGGCTCTTTTGACCCCCAATTCGTTATAAATGTCAGTCAGAGATCCAGAATTCATGGACGATCAGTATGAAATGTTATCTCTTGTCTGTAATTGGTCCAGCCACGTTCAGAAAATAATTTTTTCAGAAGATCCAGAAGGTTGTTATAAGGTGAGATGCGGTAGAAAGTGAAAAAAGGCACTTTTGACTCCTAATTCGGTATAAATGCCACTCAGAGATCCAGACTTCATGGACGATCAGTATGAAATGTTATCTCTCGTCTGTAATAGATCCAGTTACGTCTAGAAAATAATTTTTCCAGAAGATTCGGAATGTTCTTAGAAGGTGAGATGCGGTAGAAAATAAAAAAAAGGCTCTTTTGACCCCCAATTCGTTATAAATGTCAGTCAGAGATCCAGAATTCATGGACGATCGCTATGAAATGTTGTCTCCCGTCTGTACTTGGTCTAGTCACGTCCAAAAAATAATTTTCCAGAAGATCCAGATTGTTACTATAAGGTGAGATAAAAGGACATAAAATGGCTGTGGTAATTAATTTTTGAATTGATTGGCAGTCCAGGTATATTTATTAAATTTATGTTAATAACTTACCATCATCAACTACAGTTTAGGATGCGTCTGCGCCTTAAAGTTTTATAAATTTTAATTATTTAAAATCTTCCTCAAAAATTGGACCCCTCCACTAAGTGAATCTAACCCCACCGAACGAACCCTGACTCTCTAAATTTAATTATTTTTGAATAAAAAATTAAGCCTTGGCCACCTTGTAAAGTATAAACACAATAACACATGTTGGCCTTGATGCTTAAGGAATTTTATCAGTTTTAAGGACATGTTGCCACTGCATTAAGAGTTAATAAATAATTATGTAACACTTACCAATTATTTGCACTAAATAATATTTTCCAATGAACGAGTTAGTGAGGACCAATTAAGAATGTTCACATATGACAGTTATGGATCTAAAAAGCCAATTTTGACATGTTTGTATTTCCACCAAAATTACTTTAGTAACAGCTAATAATTTCGTGAAGACTGCAAATATATTTAATTGAGTTAATTAAGTGCCTATCAAGGACCAAAGTATACCATGGAATCCCTCATGTCATATTGAAAATACTTACAGTGATCAATATAACGGAAGGTTCTATTAACCTTAAAATAGTTTGGACAAGTAATAAATTCAATTAAAAAAAACCTGAGATATCTTAACGTGATTTATTTATATTTATTTGTTTATCAGCAGTAACCAAACCTCAGAAATTGAATTAGCAGCCCTGCCTCGAGCGTCCGAAAACGTATCGACCCCCTTATTCTCCTTTCATTTCCCGTTTGTGCTGTGGTGTTCAAACAAAAATATCCCTCTTTCCCATTGGCGTTTTCACTCTGTCCTTTGGCTTTCTTTTATATAATAGCTTTCATTGGGGACTTTTTCCTAAATTTAATTAAACACCCAGACTGTACATACGTATAATACTATTGTTTTTTTTTCGTGAAAACCGTTCAATTTAATAACAAACGCTCAGATTAATTGACCCGATGTTAATGCGGATGCGGGGATTTTTTGCCGCTCGTTAACGCGTTTTTACCCTCATTGCTGTAAAAATAATTTCACTGACTGCCGGTTAATTTTAGTTCGGAAAAAAAACATTTTTTTGATAATACATTTACGTCCTTTTAAGACTTTTTAGGGTCGTAAAAAACACCTTCACAGAGATATTAGGGGCAAAGGTCCAGAGTGCGTCGCGTTTTAGTGTGACCATTAAATATTGAACCTTACCCCAATTTTCTGTTAATCCCTCCTGCCCCAAGCCTAACTGAACCGCAAAAAAGGTAACCAAAAGGCTTAATTTCAAATCTGCTTTTATGTGTACCTGGCCCCGCTTTCCACTGGAAATAGACTAAGCCGGTAAATAAAATAAATCTGACGGTATTTGGGTAAAACCTATTTTAAATCCGATTTGCTTGCCCTAATTTAGAAAACGCTGACTCTGTTTTCGTCTATTATAATAGAGCGAGGGTTTGCATTTTGTTTTTTTTTTTAATTATTTTATATATGAATTCTTTGGAAAATGAGTTTGAGGCTAAATATCTGTTTCTACGTTAAAAAATTAAGTAGCGGTTTTAGTTGGGGAATTTTCTCCGAGAATTTTCATTTAATTTTTTTGCGTAATAATTTGAATAAGAAAGGCCACTTCTTTCCTAATAACTTCATATATAAACATTTCTTGTATCTCAAAAACTTTTTGAGTTAGAGGCAAATTTTTCAACCAACATTCATTTTTTCCAGGCACATAAAATATCTCTAATTCCTGAACTAATTATTTATTCAAATTCATCAATAAAAAATTGAATTAATTAATTTAAAAAGAGAACATTAATCTTCCGTTCAATTTGGACTGTATTTAATAATTTGTGACTTAACATATTGACCTTCGCATGCAAGACCTACCTTAGCCAGACGTGTATAAATTTACATGCAGTAAACCGTTCCAAACTTGACTTATGCAATGACATCACTAGTACTTTCACTGTACAATGTCTGAGTATTTTTTATTTTTGTTGTAGCATAAATAAACTCCTTCTGATTATTAAAAAGTACAATTATAGATTAGGTAATAGTCCCTTAGAACATGTAAACTATATAAGACATCTAGGGGTCATAATTGACAACAAACTCATATTTGACAAACGTATTGATGAAGCTCTATCTTCCTTGGAATTTCCTGGTTTTATAATCAGGTTAACAAAATAATTTAAAAGATTGGACAATCTTATTAGCTTACTTTATGCAGCATATCATGTGCTTCACAATTTATGGAAAAAAAATATGCAAGCTGGATATAATAGAGCAAGAAGTGCACTTTTATATCGAGCTTGCTCATGGTTCAATATATTCCTTTCGTTAGGTGCGTGAATTTAAACAATTGAAACTAATTAATTTACACACTAAGAAAACACGATCACCCAAGACTACTAAAAATATGAATTTACACTTTATTTATTTGTCTCAATTCAAAAATCACACCAATATGCCGAGCTGAACTGTCAACTGGCCTCCTAGCAACGGCGCGACTCTTTATATACTCGGCAGAACACTGTTCCGGAAGGTCTTGGCTAACCTTCAAGACGTCTTGCAATGTGCCACTTATGTTTTTTTTTTTATGGTGAACACAAGCACAAGAGGAAAGTCCTATGTCACTCTTGGAGTGGTGCTTGCGCAAAGATATTTGTGGGCATTTATCTTGAATCGCTGCAGGTTGTATGCGTCGGGAAATATGTGAGGTGGAAGCCCGTTCCACAAACAAGATGTTCTCCAGATGAATGAATCCCAAAGGTCCTTAAGGTTGGGTTAAGTTCATATGTCAATGGTGTTTTTTGCAGCGTTGTCAACTCAGTGGATTTTAAAGAAAATTTTAAGATGAATTTGAGGAATGTCTTTATGTTGATGCATTTTCGATTTTATGTAATATCTCTGTTGATTTCATGAATTCCTTCTGAACAAAAATAGAACGATTAATCATCAGTGTTTTTAATTCTTGTAATATTTATTTAAGATCGTAAAATGGATAGTACTGGTATCTTGTGGACAATAAGTAATATTAGAAATATTTAATACAAAATTCTATGTATGCTTAAGAATGTCATAATCCATTTATTTCGTTTTACTCTTTTATTTATAAAAGCAAGAAATGCAAATCCCTCTCATAGTCATTGTACAATAATTATTCCTCCTATTATGTCACGGACGCTAAATTAGTAAATAACGGTTGCCTCAATGAAAAACAAACCCCCAAAAATTGCAGTTGTCTTTACTAAGAAAAAAATTGTTACTCCTAATTTTTGGTTTCTTTTAAATAATAAGATCTATAGTATAAATAGTCCTCGTCCAATATGAATATACAGGCAAATAAAAAAATTCATTAGCTTGAAGAATCTGTATTAATCTTATATCATTAATTAATTAATTTTATAAAACAAGCGACAATAATCGACGAATTTACTTACACATTTCACAAAGAAAACACGATCACTCAAAAATATTAAAAATATTTATTTACACTGCATTTATTTGTTTCGATTTAAATCTCGCGCCAATATTACGAACTGAACTGTCAACTGGCCTCCTAGCGGTGACGCGGCTCTATATATACTCGGCAGGACGCTGTTCCGGAAGATTCCCGCTAACTTTCGAGACTTCATGTGATGTGTCACTTGTGTTATTCCAAAATGACGTAAAACCAGCTGGGTTCTGGAATTTTACAATATTTTACACAGCAATAATGATAATGACCGAATTATATTACAAAAAAATATAAAAGATATTCGAATAAAAAGGTTTTTAAAACGTTCTTGGGTGTTATTATGGATACTCTACTGTTTGGCTTGCTCCTTCCCTTATTTCTGATCGAATTCTATTACTACCCGGTGTTTTCGTAATCTAGGTGATGAGAAGAAGTCGATGGTACAGTTAGTTTGAATTCGAAAAAATTTAATTTTTGGTGAAAAAATTCAATACGGGGAGGTATACCCGAAAAATGAAAAAACCCAAACTTTGGAGGTCGATATCTCGGCTTCTATGGGCACTATCTGGAAAATTCCAACGATTCTGTTTTAGTTTCGTCCTTCTGAATTCAATGAGACCATCCACAAGATCGTAGGTATAATATTAGCTGAGATCTCGCCTTTTTAGAGCCCATTTTTGGGCTCAAAAACGAGATCAGAAAATGACATTTTCCGAAGTGCTCTCACTTCTTTATTTCTGATCGTATCCTCTTATAACCCGGTGTTTTCGTAATCTAGGTGATGAGAACAAGTCAATGGTATAGTTAGTTCAAATTCGAAAAAATTCGATACCGGGAGGCATACCCAAAAAATGAAAAATCCTTAACTTTGGAAGACAATATCTCGGATTGATGATTTACACACTTCACCAAGAAAACACGATCATTCAAAACTATTTAAAATATTTATTTACACTGCATTTATTTGTTTCGATTTAAATCTCGCGCCAATATTACGAACTGAACTGTCAACTGTCCTCCTAGCGGCGACGCGGCTCTTTATATACTCGGCAGAACACTGTTCGGGAAGATCTTGGCGAATGGCGATTTATCGAAGTTTACAATATTTTATACAGCAAAAATGATATTGACCTGTTTAATGGCAACATTTAAAAACAGACATTTCTCCAATGACCTTATAACACTTCATTAAATTTTCTTTTGCATTAGTATACTCTGGTGAGCTCTCGGTTGCTACAAAATCATTTCAATTTTTATAGACTCTTTAGCTTTTATACGCTGGTAACTGAGCAACCTAATATTTTTTAAAGTTTATCTGCTTTGTATAATTACTTCTTGATCTGTTAAGCACAAGCTGTCTTTTTATTAGCAATTCACTGTTAGACAATGTTTGGTAAATAAATAAATAAAATATTGGCACACTGCGCGACATCTCTGGAGACGCGTTGAAAGTTCGAATCTAGCCGCTAGGAGGTCAGTTGACAGTTCAGTTTGTAATATTGGCGCGACTTTTAAATCGAAACCAATAAATACAGTGTAAATAATTATTTCTAATAGTCTTGAGTGATTGTACTGATTAGTGTGTACGTGTAAAATAAATCAGTTGACATTTTTGTGCATCGAGTATTTTAATTCATACCTTAACGAACATCATGTTTAATCAAAAGTTTTCTCATCTATAGGGTTTATGGCTCACAAAGCTGCCAAAAGCCCTATGACAACAAAATGCATGCTACATGTTTTATGACGGCCGAAGGGATTAAACGGCATGATTAATCTACCTTCGGAGACAATATAGAAACAACAAACAGCCTCGGTCGGCATTTTCCATATTTCAAATTAAAATTATTGTAAAAGCACTCGCGGGCTTTATGAACAGAAAAAAAAAAGCTTCAGCCCTGGCACGGACCTCGGGGATGAAATAAAATATCGGCAGAACGCCAGCCCCTATTAAAATTGATTGATTTGTAGTGGGTATTTACGCTGCTTCATTTTTA